>NC_066530.1:17403809-17426309 GCF_024679095.1 Eriocheir sinensis
GCGACCCCTCCCGGCACTCTCAAAGGCTTTCTTTCCTCGGCCTCCGCCACTACTTTGTCCGACACCCGCCCTCCACTAGACCCACCCACACCCCGCCACACCCCGCATAGCCCCGGGACGCTCTTCATATACCGCCACTAAAACCACAATAACAAAGTAGGAAACTCAGAGAACAGGCCAGGCTCCGTTGTCCCTGTAATCGCCTTTGCTCCCCTTTTTTCTTCCACCATAGACGCGGCCAAGACATATTTACAGCGACACGAGTATTGGACGGCCTCTTTTCTAGTCGGTCTTGGGATAATGGAACGGTTCAGTGAGTGGATCCCCTGAATACTCTTTGCCTATACCGTTCGGACGTGCATTACAGACTACCGATATTCTTTTGTTGGGGTAAAACACGCCTTATCGCCCGCGCTAATGCCCAGACATCATTCCCACATTATAGTTCGCTTTCCCTTCCCCGTACACAACATACAGCAACACGAGGGTTCTCAGACATACACACGTACACACATACACGCCGCAGCATCACCACGCAGTTGCATCATCGCAGCTTTCTCTTAGTTGTTCTCTCCCCTTCTCCCCCCCTCATGCAAGGCCTCTCCCCCTCAAAACCCCCAAGAAACTCACGCCCCCTGCCTCTCCCCAGCTTCCCCCCTTCCCCCTTCCAGCATAACAGTAATGGTAGGCCTGAGTCGGAGTTTTCACAAAGTTTCACACTCATTTTGCTCAATGTGTCGTCTGTTTTTAGCAGTAAGTGTTCGGAGGCGCAAAAAGTCGCCTGGAAACTACTCTTATTATGAGCCTAATTTTTGACTTGGGTCCCCGTGTACGCCGGGGCCACGGAGCTGCGGGAGGAGCGGCGCCCTTAAAATAATTTGGGCTGTAATAACTGCTCCAAAAAAACATTACCAGGTGTGAAAAGTACTTAGTAAAATTGTCGCGTAGCTAAATAAGCGGCGGTGGTAACTAAGGCAGGTAAGAAAGGTGGGAAAATGCTCGGCCAGGGAGTGAAAGTAGGAGAGTCGTCGGGGAAATGCTAGAAAATAAAATCGGGCAACATTAGAAGTTTGCTCGGAGTGTGAAGATAAAAACATGAGTAATAGCAATTTTTACAGCAATCAGATATACTTTCCCTTCCCCTCTCCGTTTTTACTTGTGTCCACTTTTGTCGCCAGCTCGAGTGTTTTTCGCTTTTCTTCCCCAACTCCTCTCTACTTACCTACTTTTTTCTTTCATATTGCACCTGGACTTATAATATTATTCTAGTTCCTGCCCTCCAGCCCTTGAATGTGATTTCTGTGGCCGGTAAGAAATGATCATGAACTTGCATCAGGATCTATCAGAAATTCACCAAATATAACTGCACCAAAAACAGTAAAATAAATTGTGTGCCCCAAATAGTTGTTGAAGTATACAATCGTCACGCATTAGACTTTGTATAACTCCATAACGACGCACTTGTACTATATATGATGTAAAATATGCCCTACAATTTCTATGATGCCTTTAAATTCTAACGAGCTAAGTCTTCTATCAACTGTTCCCATTAAATAACTATATATTAGATAATTTATGGCTGAGAAAACAGGTGCTTAGAGTTGCGGTAACCTAGAATTGCTACGTATACTAAAGATAGCCATAAACAGCATCGATACTAAGAATACTTTGCCTAAGAATACACGTGTTTAGAGTTGCGATAACCTAGAATCGTTGCATACAGTAAATACATAGACATAAACAGTGTCGAGCCTAGGAATACACTAAGACGAAGACAGACTACGATGCCTTTAAATTCTTACGAGCTAACTCTTCTATCAACTGTTCCCATTAAATAACTATATATTAGATAAATTATGGCTGAGAATACAGGTGCTTAGAGTTGCGGTAACCTAGAATTGCTACGTATACTAAAGATAGCCATACACAGCACAAAGATAAGAAACATGCTATGAGGTCACGGGCATGATGTAGCAAAGTTTGTGTGGCCGGAGCAGCAGCGGCGTGGTGTTGCAGGTGAGCCTCCCGCCGCCCCCAGCGTGTGCCCGCCACTGAGCCGCGGCCCGCCCAGCACCGTGACTCAGTGGCCGCACTCGTGTTAATAATTTATTCGAGTTGCGACGAAGCGAGGAAAGAGTTACGAAAATAGTACACTTTTTGCCACCATCGTCATGAGCAGCAGCAGTACCACGGTTGTTGTTCTCACCACCTTCTTTTTATATATTATTATTATCACCACTTTCGTCATCATCATAATCATCATCATCATCATCATCAGGAGAAGCAATAACAGCATAAACAAAAACAAATGACTATTGTTACTGTTACTTACATCAATCAACAACTACTATATGTTAATATTGATATTCAAAACAATGATAGTGGAATTATAAGAATATTAACGATGATAATATATAATGAGTATAATAGATGATAATAATAATATGACATTACAATTATTATTATTATTATTATTATTATTATTATTATTATTATTTATATTAATATTATCATAATAAAAAAAATATATAATGATAATCGAAATGAAAGCAATAGTTGATAGCAAATAATGATGGTATCGGTGACTGATAATAATAATTATAATAATAATAATAATAATAATAATAATAATAATAGTATAATAATAATATCAATAGTAATGATGATAATAATAATAACGATATAATGAAAATAAATACTAATATTAAAATTGTTAGCATTATCAATATTTGCTTTATTCGGCAATGCTGATAACATTCATTGTAATAATAAATTGATTATAATGATGAAAATAACTAGCAATTTCTATTTACACATCACTGTCATTATCACTAGTATTTGTATTATCACTGTTTTTACTGTTTATCAATTATTATTGTCATTATTATCATTATTGTTGTTGTTGTTGTTGTTATTATTATTATTATTATTATTATTATTATTATTATTATTATTATTATTATTATTATTATTATTATTATTATTATTATTATTATTTTGTATTACACTTGATATAACATTTTTATAATTCCAAATGATTCTTTCTATCATTAATAATATTGTTGATTTAATAGTGATAGTAATATATATATATATATATATATATATATATATATATATATATATATATATATATATATATATATATATATATATATATATATATATATATATATATATATATATATCATTATTTTTATCACTATTATAATTATTGCTATTGCTATTGATGTTGATTATCTAATATCATAATGATTCCGATAGCAATATTTTTACATATTATATTATATTATATTATATTATATTATATTATTATTATTATTATTGTTATTAATATTATTATTATTATTATTATTATTATTATTGTTATTATTGTTATTATTATTATTATTGTTTCCATTATTAATATTATGTTATGATAGTTAAAATAATTATTCGGTAAAGAAGGATGAAGTAAACACGGATGTGTTGAGGCGAGTTTATTCCTTACTCGTGTCGCTCCCTGCTGCTTCAAGGGAACGAAGAGGCAGGCAGCGGGACTAGTCGGGAAGAAACTCGCCTTGGCACACCCGTGTTTACTTACTCCTCCTTTACCCAGCTTTTCGAGAAGCTCTTACATTGTTATTATTATTATTATTATTATTATTATTATTATTATTATTATTATTATTATTATTATTATTATTATTATTATTATTATTATTATTATTATTATTATTATTATTATTATTATTATTATTATTATTATTATTATTATTATTATTATTATTATTATTATTATTATTATTATTATTATCATTATTTTTGTTATTACTATTATTATTAATATTTATTATTGCCATCATCGTCATCATCATCATCGTCATCATCACCACCATAATCACCATCACTTATTGAAATGATATTTTTCATTATTGATATATTTATTTTATTTATTTATTCTATATTTTTCCTTCCTTTTGTCCTGTACCGTATTATGATTAGTATAATTATTGTTATTATTTTTATGCTGCTGCTGTTGTTATTATCAATAAATATTTGTAATATTTATATTGTGTTTCTATAAGTACCTTCACGTTAATAATAGTACATTGAAAATGCTAATTATTGCTCATAAAAATACTGTCATTGATAGGAATACTGGTAATAAAAATATGGGTTAAGGTTAAAAGTATACATGAAAGTATTTTAAATATATAATGATAATATTGCAAGCCATAATAGTAATCATTCTAATAATGACAGCAGTAATAATTGTAATAATGATAATAATTATTATTTTTCCTTTCATAATACCCCTCCTCCTCCTGATCTATTTTTTCTTTTCTTCTTAACAACCGAGAGGTCCTGCTCGGAGGCCACAGCCTTGCCTCCGTCAGCTAGCAGTCTTTAGGCAGCCGTGCAAGTCAGGTGTTGTGGTCTGCATGGCTGAGGTGCCCCCCGCCTCTGCCTCAGCGTCACAACACTCGGTGTGGCACCGTTTCTCGGGGAGTGTGGTTCCAAGGGGACGGACTTTACCGGTAGAGGGTCACACAAGGCTCCTTATAAACTTAACACAGCGTCTCCTGCTGCGTCGGTTGAAACTTTTATGGTAATCGCAATGTTGATTATTCTTATTAAAATAAATACTACTTTCATTATACTTGATACATAGTTCCTACGATTATTTCTTTTACTGTTGCAGTACGCTTGCATGAACGCAATAATACCATAATAAAAGTAATAATAATAATAATAATAATAATAATAATAATAATAATAATAATAATAATAATAATAATAATGACAAGTTATATTATTATTATTATTATTATTATTATTATTATTATTATTATTATTATTATTATTATTATTATGATCAGTAACATATTATTATTGTAGTTTTTAGAAACCAGGCTACGAAGTAAATGTAATTTCTCTGTCTTTCTGTCTGTCTGTCTATGTGTGTCCGTCTGTCTCTCTCTATCTATCTTTCTCTTTCTCACTCTCTTTCAAACACACACACACACACACACACACACACACACACACACACACACACACACACACACACACACACACACACACACACACACACACACAGCTACTCACCGTGGGAGCGGCGGGGGGCAGGGAGGCGGCCAACCTGTCCCTTTGGGGGGGCGCGGCGGCTGCTGGCCAGGGTGGGGGGAGGGGGGGCGAGGGGAGATATTCTTGCAGGGAAACTTTTTCTCATCACAGCCGCGTTTTCGTCTTCGCCAGTTTCTTCGCTACAAAATCTAGTGACAGTATTTGCGTTCAGTATTAACATGGATTTACCACAGGGTTGCTTCCTCCCTGGATTCTGCCATGGAACACTCATCTTGCATATACCTCATATGTCCATCCTTCCTTCCTCTGTTTTTCTTATGGTTTAATGATTTCTTAATGACTTCTGTTTACATTTCTTTATATGTTTGATGTCCTTTGGCTTCCACAACGACCCAAACAGAAAATGCTTGGAAACAGTAAATATTTGGAAGGTTTCGAAGTAAGCCTCGTAACCCACCATATTCCTGTGTTGGAAATGCTGGGCTGATCAATGCGTGGTGGCTTTTGGGTTCATGACATGTTTGTAGATTGATGTTCTTGGGTGGCTGGGGGGCGGCCAGGCCCGACGGGATGTGTGGGAAAGACGGGGACACTTGTTGGCGGGGCCCGGAGGAAACGTTGCCTGGGCGTGTGAATGTGTATGGTGCAGGCATGGACACTAGGGGGCCCGGGCCAGCGGCAAGTGGTGCGCCCTGTGTGTGGACGCAAAGGCGTACAGATGGGCGGCAGGACGAGCGGGGCGGCCAGGCAGGTGCTTGGGCCGCGTCGAGGAAGGTTCATGAGAAAGCTTAGCGCCTTTGAGATGGGGGGACAGTCTCGTTTCGAGGGTGATTGAGTGTTTAGCCAAATACTTCCCTCGTCTCCCCGCAACAGTTCTCATCATATCATCATATCATATTCAACATATTCAGTGCAGTATTTTTCAAAACCAAATTTTCCTTATTGATAATGGAGGTATTCTTTTACTCTTCATCACGAAGGTAAAATTCTGATGTAGCTTCCTTGGGATGAAATAGGTAATGCGAAAATGTATTGTACTTTGACATAAGTGATTTGATTTTTGTTTTCGGAGGATGAGTGAATTCTAGCTCAAGGTTTCCTGTTGTATGCACATTATCGCTGTTCATAGAAATTTGATGTCAGCAAATAATAAGTAATGTTTAACATATCGTCTCAGATTTTTTTTTTCAAGAAGGACCACAGGCAGATATATTCTTTCACGCGACTCCCAGCTGATATCCAGCCGGCACCCTTAATGCACGCACATGTGCACGCGAAAAACACACACACACACACACACACACACACACACACACACACACACACACACACACACACACACACACACATGTATTTTTAGAGCTATAATAATACAAGGAAAATAATGAAAAAATATGAAAATTATGTTAATTATAAATTATAATTATAGAACTAATAATACTAATAATGATTATGATATAGTTATCATTATTATTATTTTTACTATATATATTGTGTTTTCTGTTATCATTATAAAAATATAATTGCTATAATAATGATAATAATAATAATAATAATAATAATAATAATAATAATAATAATAATAATGATAATAATCACAAGAAGCGATAGTATTACTAGTATTTGTATTTTTTTGTTTGTCACGTCAACAACTGTTTTCGGCAGACACTCGAAGAAATGTTGCCGAACGTTTGGTGTTCTTTAAAATCTGATTAAATGTAAATCTACTTTTGTCCTGCCATTATGATAGGAGTAAAATTATCGTCACGAAGGTTATCAGTATATTTTTCAAGATTTTACTAGATAAGATATTATCATGTAATTCTAAATAATAAACAAAATAATAAAAATTGCCAAAAAGAGAAAGAATAATAACATAAATGATGACACTATTGCTAATATTACTAATTGCAATGCTAACAACAACAACAACAACAACAACAACAACAACAACAACAACAACAATACAACAACAAGAACAACAACAACAACAACAATACCAACAACAACCTCTGCGTCCCGTCAGTGTCCAGCACGCGGCATGAACACCCTCGCCAGCACCTGTACAGCCCGGGCTCCATAACGATTCAAGGAAATTAGGCAGATGAATTTGTCTGTGCACAATTTGCTTAATATATCAGTATTCATAATTGACAGGACACTGCGTTTAGCACTCACGTAGTGTATTAGTAAAGCTAAATAGTGATCTTTATTTAGTTTTCACATATGCGTTTGTTATCATAATGGGTGATTTTCAGTAATATTCAGTCGTGGGAGTTGAAATGAATAATGATTAGTATTTTAGTATTAGATAACTTTGCTCATTCAAAAATTATCATAAGTGAATATATCGGCTCTGCGTGTTTAGCTATAGACGCAGAAATTAGTATATGATATCAGGCGCCTGTTGCGTGCGGAGCCTCCTGTTATTAGGGCGAATTAGCTTGTAATCGCGTTAAATATCCCGTTATGCCAGCTGTATTCTGCGCTAAACACCCGGAACCTGTTGCTGACCGCCGGTTCAAGGTTACGTGGATGCGATGTTGTTGTTGTGCTGGACCTCGTGACCTCTGTGGCGCTCATATGATATTCTGCCTTTAATGAAGCTAAAAATAGGCTGTGGTTACTTGTGTGTGCTATTTTTACGGCGGTCTCGTAAAACTGGAACGAAATGCTAATCAAGGTAGTCGAGTTTAACGGTGAATTATATAAATAAGACATTCAGCCACAGAGTGAAGTAAGGATAGGAATCACATGAATTTTGTTAATAACGAAACACGAAAGAAAAGAAGTAGATCGTATGAAGAGAGAGAAACCTCCTGGGAAAGATGGTATTAGTGTAGATCTTAAAGAAATTGACACTGGAAAAATTACTGTAGGTAACTATTGAATATTCAGGGATAGTCTCGAAAAAGAAAATTATGAAAGTTGAGGAAAAAATAAAATGTAGGTTCTCAGTCATATATTACATCTAAATATCAAACCAGTAAATAGAGAGAATAACGTAGAAAAACACCTTTATTATTATTATTATTGTTATTATTATTATTATTATTATTATTATTATTATTATTATTATTATTATTATTATTATTATTATTATTATTATTATTATTATTATTATTATTACTTTTATCATTATTATTATTATTATTATTATTATTATTATTATTATTATTATTATTATTATTATTATTATTATTATTTTATTATTTTTTTATTATTATTATGAGGTCCATGATAGGGCATCAAGGTGAAAAATTGATCTAGACTAAGAGTGCCCTTGCTGAGCCGCCCTGGACATGACTGGTCATTAAGGGGACTCTGACTCTGTCCTCCCTTGACCATACGAATGCATGTGACTGTGGAAAAAGTTACTAAATGGGATTTGACGACAACCTGTGAGCGGAAATCTATTGTAGAATTCTTGAAGACAAGCAAAGATGAAACAGCGACTATGGAAGGAAATTCAGCATTTTCTTTGAGCCTACTTCGTAAGTCAGTTCCATTTATATCGCTTCTGGCGGTGTCAGTGGCATACCATCTAGTTTGCTATTAGAAAAGCGTTTTAGTTATTTCAAAATCCCCGTTGCGCTTTATCATATTCGGAGATTTGTTTGAAGAGAAGAAGGATTTTGCGCTACGTTGGTGACCGGCAAGAAGGATTAAAACTTCCTGGCAATGCAGTGCATAATATTTTTTCTTGCTGCCTGTATTTATGTTTTAAAGTAGTCATTACGACTTAGGGCAGTGGCATATATGATTTACTTTGGTTTCTGGTAAAAGTCGATCTTTCAAAGGATGTGACTTTTCTATTTAGCGTTATGCAAATATTTTGTTGAATAACAGTACCACAATAAAGCAGCGATATGATTTCCTTTATTATTAGTAAAAAAAAAATACACCAAGTAAGTTAGTCAATAAGACCGAGGCAGCGAAGAGCCTCTGTTGTCCAGTCACTTCAAATACTTAATAATTTCCATTCGATTACTGACTCCATAATGTCTAGGCCAGACGGTCGACTGCAAGCTGCTGCTATATTATCATCTGTCTTGAAATGAATGTGATGGACTTTTTAATATATATATATATATATATATATATATATATATATATATATATATATATATATATATATATATATATATATATATATATATATATATATATATATATATATATACTTTTCTAAAAGTTCATTACCTCATCTCAAGATGTAAAAATATATTTATTTTATCTGAATAAAATTTCCTGTAACAGAATTTCTTTCTTTCCTTGAGGTATAAAATGTTTCTTCATTATCTGGGATATATTTTTGACCACCTCCCCCCCAAAAAAGTGCAAGTGAAGGTAATATTTGTATTAACATAATTTTAGCATAATACTTAAGAGTTTTAGTCAGTGTGGTAAATTGTCATGAATAGTGATCGCAGACACTCGGGGGCTGGGCGGTGCATCCTTCTCAAGGCGTGGCGTCACCTGCCGCTCAAGGAGTGGGGATCCTTGAGGCAGAGCAGAGGGTGGAGGCAGCGTCATGCATCATCTCCACGCTCACAATATTTACCTGTTTCTCAGAGGAGAAAAGAGAGAGACGCTGACAAGGCGAGGCGGGTCTGGCGACACGCTTCTGAGCTGAAAGTTTGAGACGCGTCGGTGTCAGCGGAGTGGGGCGCGGGGCGCGGGGTGTCTTGGGGAGGAGGAGGCCGGCGCGTGCATCTTGTGGTGGCCCCGAGGTAGGGCGGCCGCGCTCTCTGCTGGTCAGCCGCCCTCATTTCGCAACTCATATCAGGAGAAACTGAGAAAGGCGTCGCTGTACAAGTTCTCGACAATTTCGCGTATGCATGGCGTCCATTTTTATGCCGCTACCCTGCTCTCCGGACACGTTCTTATGCGGGAGGGGAGGGGGAGCGGAACAAGTGTCGGTTTTGAAAATATTAGAACCGTCTGTAGCTGTCTGTTTTTGTCATGTGTTTTTAGTTTATTACTGTATTCCGTATTTCAAATGTCAATCCTTTCCTGGCTTGCATCCTTCACGATCAAGACAGGCTGCCTTTCGGATAGTGTTTCTTGTTCATTATATACCTTCTGGGTTAATATCTACAAACAGTAGTCTTTATCCTTCCTTGCAGAAAAGTACATCAGAAAGCCACTTTTCCTTGTTTTCATTTTAAGTTATCCTTCCTAAGTTGTGTTTCTTGTAGGCGAGTATCAAGAAATAACAGGTTCCATCCATCCTTATACATAGGTCCCTTAGCAAGTCGCATTTCTTGATTTTATTTCTCTCAGTCATTCTTAGAAATAGCTCTTGAAATTGAGCATTACGTGATGAAAATATTCGTGTTTGCATATGCATAAAATTACAGGTCACATGTTTTACTTGTATTTTGTCTGTCGTTCATTTCTTGTTGGCGGACTAAATGTTCGTCTCTAAACGTAGAAATATCGTAACAAGCAAAAGTTACTCATTATTCTGGCAGTCGCCCTCTCAGAGACGCAATTCTTGTATGTGAGTATCATCAGGAGACGAAGTTCTTCTCTTTATACAAAGGATTCGCACTTCCTCCTCCATGCCGGCTGCTGCAGCATTAAGAGACAGGTGGAGGCGAGGAACTGTCGCCCTCCATCGGCCAGCAGACAGGCGTTTCGTCTTCTTCCAGCAGCCATGCAACTTTCATGTGACAGTGTTGTCCACCGTGGCCGCCGCGATTCGTGCCATCAGTCAGGAGGTTGTGGCTGGGGTCAGGCGCCTGCATTTACGAATGTGCGTGTCTCGTGCGTAATGGGCACGGGCAGGGAACGCGGGGCGGCGGGCAGCGAGGGGCTTGACGCTGCATTCTTCCCTGTTAGGCGAGGATGCGGGGCTGACGCAGGAGTGAGTGGGCCTCGGTTTTCATTGTTCAGGCCGACATGAGGTCCAGCCCGGCGGGTGTCGGGCGGGGCGGCGCTGGATGAATATATGACACTGCAGGATATTGTTCTGGAAAAACTTTCTGGATTACTTGCCTCCCGTTGCGGTGTGGCAACACGGAACACCCTGAAATTAGTCGCTACGAGAAAAGATTTCCTTTCCATTCTTTCCTTTCTTTCCTCCGGCTCACACTTTGCACGTCTCATTCTTCATTGTTCATACTCGCCGGCCGCTCTTCACAAATGCTCTAATTGCTAAATTTCATATCAGCCATTGATGTTGGAAAGAAAATACTGTGACAACGAGTGCTTTTCTTGGCGCAAGGAATTATGGACCATACATGGAAGTGCGTTTAGGAAATTAGTTCCTTTTTATCTGAGATTCTTTGTCGGGACGGTAGATTAATGAGTTAATTACTGTGTTAGTTTTATGAGGTTACGTGGCATTGTGTAATTCTGGAAAGGAGTGAGAAAAAAATGTCTTAACTTAAAGAATAAAACTCCTCAGGGAAGATTAAATATAATTTTTTATTTGATTAAAGCATTTTCAAAATGACGTTTGCAATCAGGTTTCTATCCTCTCGGGTCTCATTTCCAGCTCAGGCCTCAGGTAATCACTGAGGTGAGGCGGGCCACGGCGAGGCGCCGTGCCGCCCTGCTGGCTCTGGCAGGGCAGGGCCAGGCGCCGCATGGCTGCAAGATGCAGCCCTTTGTGCCTCTCGGGAGATACGCCGCTGAATAAACTCGCTGTTCCCGGAGCAGTTTTGTGCCGGATGATCCTGCTCAGCGTTATCACAGTCGCTGCTCTCAGGCCTGGGAACACTCGCACGCCGCCCGCCACTCGCTTTGTAGCTTCCTTAAAAATACGCCTGATTGTATACATGTAATTCAACGCGGCATTTTTTGAATGGGATTCTTGCTGGCTTAGAAATGACTTATCTTTTACAAAATTGCCGTTCCATCTCTTTTTATTGATAATGGAAGAAATAACTTCTCTTTGAGACACTATATTACATGTAAAACACTCGACCGTGGCGCATACTAAGTCTTCAGCACGCTGAGTTGCTTATTGGCTTCTTAGTAATATTCTTTCACAACATGAAGAGATGTAAAATAAAGGTGCAGTATTTTGTAGTCTTGTAACCTGCAATGAGACTGATTTTACTATGACTTGTTGCGATGCTTCAAAATGTCTTTCTTCTGAAATTAACTTGAGTGAGAGGATGAACAAAGTCGAGCCCAGTGCTGTTAATTTGTTCTTTAAATGTGTTTTTTTCGGAAGCACTGCGGATCTTTGAGAAATTCTTGGCTAGGTGTAGTGGTAGTGACCTTAGTGTGTTCAATGCCCACCAGGGATATTATGTGCTGGCAATAACAAAAGGACAATAAAAACTCTATATTTCAAAAGTCTTTACCTCTTCCTACACTTGACACACTTCCTGTCGCAATTCATATCAAGTAAGTCAGTTCATGTTTCTTTCACTTACGATTTCTTACAAAGTTCTCATGTCACTTATGTTTTCCTTTAGTGGGTGGTAGTATTGTGTATTCATTGATGCCTCTTTTGTTCTCCTCCTCCTCCTCCTCTTCCTCCTGCTTTTATTCTCTCTTTTCATCCTCCTTTCATTCAGTTACTTTCTCCTACTCCTGCGGTTTTACTTCTCCTCCTCGTCCTTCTCATTCTCTTTCTCGTCCTCCTCCTCCTCGTCTTCCTCTTCCTCCTCCTCCTCCTCCTCCTCCTCCTCCTCCTCCTCCTCCCATCCTTCAATTCTACCCTCCCTCTCAGAACTCTATATTTACTCACTCAGTTTTTCTTCGCCTGGGTCACACAACGGGCGGAGACATTTTTCCGTGATCATCGACTGTGTTCTTGTCTTAAAATGGACCAGATATTAATAATGATTTGAAATAGTCGGCGCCTGAAAAGTGTGTATAATGAACCTCCGTTGCGAAAGGGGTTTGCTTACTACAGTGACTGAAGAATGTGTAGCAACAGATATTTCCATGAGAGGGAGGGAGAGAGGGAGAGGGAGAGGGAGAGTTGACCTTGCAGCTATAAGAGGTTCCATTGAGACGTTACGAGTTATATAAGAATGAGTAACATCGAAGACTCCATTCACTTTTGTGTTGGCTTTGAAGGAACAGTGTTTGGGGAGAGAGGGAGTCCTGTGTGTGTGTGTGTGTGTGTGTGTGTGTGTGTGTGTGTGTGTGTGTGCGTGAGGGGTCGAGTAGCTGGACCTGTCTAACAACCGTGGGGTGAGTCAAGGGTCTTTCTTTAAGGCGAGACCAAAAACTTGATTTCTTTGAAGGATTCTCGACTTTATTTTTTCTTCTCATCGTGACTTTTCTTTCTCGTTCTGCTTTCTAAGGAAGATTGACGCTGTGTAAAGGCATTGAAGGAAGCAGGTTTAAGAGGGTGAGAGCGAGGGTTGTGGTATTGTTGACCCGTGTGTGTGTCTGTCCGTGTGTGTCTATGTGTGTGTTTGTGTGTGGAGGGGAGGATCCTTGTATATAAAAGTTTGCCTCCTCAAACACTATTGGCTTCGCTTGTTTAGTTTATCAATTTTTTCAACGTTAAATACCGGTCTTATAAATTAAATGCTTTGTAAACATTTCTATTAGGTTGAGGTGACAATGTTTAGTAATGCCCATAAATCTGAGCTGACCTCAACACTAGATCCTTTATACTTTTCCTAATCATTCGTTTTGCTTTATATATCTGCATTAAATGTCAATTATTTTGTAAGAAATTTTCTGATGCAGAGGCGGTAATCATGAATATATTAATTATATCTGAGCTTCCTCAAACATTAGTGGCTTTTCTGATTAACATTATCGAGTTAGGCACTGTAGAAATGACTTGAATCATTACTATATAGACGTCTTAATGCTTGTAGTAGTCGTGTCCGCTGCATTAAGTATCTGAATAAAATCTGAAATATTTCGTAAGTAAATTCCCTTAGAATGAGTTGAAGAGTTTATGTTCTGTCCACAGATTTTACGTTCCTCAAACATTGGGGCTTTTATGGTTAAGTTGTCACACTAATTCCCTGTCTCAAATATGAAATAATTCGTAAATAATTCCCTGAGACTTGAGTGATGACTTTGGGTAATGTCAACTAATTTCACGTTCCTCAAACATTGTGGCTTTAATGGTTGCAATAGTATTTGTCACATAAATTCCTTGTCTCAGGTATAATGTATTTCGTAAGTAATTCCCTGAGACTATATTGCCCACAAGTCTCCTGTTCGTCAAACCCTGTAGTTCATGTGTGTAAAATTCTTTCTATGGCATTCCCTCCATCTGGGGCGATGGACTGAAGACTTGTCATGCATCACTTTCATGGCCCCTCACGACCCGTCCAGCCAGACAGGTGTTGCTCGCAGGGCTGCAGGTGTGCTGGGGCGGCGGTGCAGCGTGGGGGGGTACACGATCTTTCCCCCGTCACAGCAAGACCACGCTATTCTTCATTAACCTCCGCCGCAAACATTGGGTATTAATTGTGTTTGGCTCATTAGCACGTCAGCGCCGGGATGGGATGGTTGTTGTAATGATCAAGTATAAATTTATGATTCAGGAACTACTAATACGATCATTATCTATTCGTCGGCACGCCTGTCATCACTTATTTCTGTTTAGCCCGCTCAGCACGAGGGTTTTGGTTGCCTGTGTCGATACATTGCGGCAGATTAGCAACGCGTTTTATTTTCCTGCGCAGGGCCTTTGTTGGGACGCTGTACGGAACGCCGAGCCACAAATTTTCCTGCGTAAGGCTTCTGTTGAAACTGTACAAAACTGAAAGCTGATCACAAATATGCAGATACTCCCTCAAAGACAGGCATTGCATTTAGTACGAGATTTCTAGATAACGGCAGAAAGGCAAGTATTCAATGAGAAGATGAAGAAACCCTCTAGAAAATAAAACTATCTAATCACAACTAAGGACAATGCTTAAAAGACTAGTTAAAAATAATAATAATACAGCGGCAGATATCACGGTGGAATCTTGTCATAATTATTCTTGCTTTCTTAATTCAAAGGTGTGTGCGACTGTAACTAAACTCTCTGTGAATAATTTACCTGCTAATCAGGATGCGAAGTATTTTCCTAAATGTCATCATCTTTATCATCTCCAGCCTGTACTATTTTAATGCAGCACAAAGTCATTTCCTTGTGTTCTCTTCTGTTTTCCCTTCCTAGAACATTTGTAATATTCGAAGCGGCAGGTCAGGAATAAGTGTTAAGAAAATGAAATAATAGAAACACATTAAAAAAAGACAAAACATATCGAAAAGGAGGTTTCTAGATAAAATAGAAATAAAATAAAATAAGATAAAATAAAATAAAATAAAATAAAATAAAATAAAATGTCCTGTACAAAAAATGAAAACCATACATTCTTTGAAAAACATGA
Source organism: Eriocheir sinensis (assembly GCF_024679095.1). Lineage (NCBI taxonomy): Eukaryota > Metazoa > Arthropoda > Malacostraca > Decapoda > Varunidae > Eriocheir > Eriocheir sinensis. The sequence goes on from NC_066530.1 coordinate 17,419,202, forward strand.
AAAAAATACTACGACGACAAATGTCAGGGGTTATTCAATAGGTTACAAATGTTATTGCTCGCTAAACGCAAAAATGCTTCATAGACATATTGGCCAAAACCTTGTGAATCATCTACTTCAGGGTCACAATAAAACTGTAGATGATCAATTCTTCATTCAAGTGTCGCTCCGTCTCATTACTGCCTTTGATTGCTTATGGACGCGGCCAGGAAGACATAACATGGCTTTAGCTGTCTAGGATTGAGTAATAGACATCTCTTTCATAAAAAAAGCTCTGAGTACGCCTTCCCGTGTCACGAGGGCGTAATGAGCAAATTGTAGTGAAGTAATAATTAATTTTGACACCCGTTACGAGCGGCGGTGATGTATGAGCAGGCGAGAGGCTGTGTGGCAGGTGTCCGTCAAGGCAAGCCTCCCAGAAGCTGCCGCCACACCCCAAGGGCACGATGCAGGGAGGGCAGGGAAACGATATAGATAGATAGATAGTGAGAGAGATAGATAGAAGGAAAGGCAGAGGGGAGGACAGAGAGAAAATAGAAAAACAGAAAGATAAAGAAAAAGACAAAGACAGAAAGAAAGAGAGAGAAAGACAGAAAGAAAGAGAGAGGACAGAAAGAAAGAGAGAGAAGGACAGAAAGAAAGAGAGAGAAGGACAGAAAGAAAGAGAGAGAAGGACAGAAAGAAAGAGAGAGAAGGACAGAAAGAAAGAGAGAGAGAAAGACAGAAAGAAAGAGAAAGACAGAAAGAAAGAGAGAGAAGGACAGAAAGAGAGAGAAGGACAGAAAGAGAGAGAGAGAGAGAGAGAGAGAGAGAGAGAGAGAGAGAGAGAGAGAGAGAGAGAGTAATGTGCCATGCAGTGATAATGTATTGAGATTACAAGAGTAATTTATATAAACTATCTTGTAAGCTGATACTGGTTCATATCACTCAGCATTTATTGTGTGTGTGTGTGTGTGTGTGTGTGTGTGTGTGTGTGTGTGTGTGTCCCTATCTTCCAGTACGATATTCTCCATGCCATATATGTTTGTATGTATGCATGGACGTATGTATGGCATCAAAAATTGTGGCATCATCATCATCAGCAGCAGCAGTGTCACGTGCCTCAGCCGTCACGACAAGACCCGGACAGTGTTTCGTGACTGAGTTGTTTTCGCGCGTCCTTGTTAGTTGACGCTTCGTAAACCATCGAGCAAGTCGCGGACGTGTTCCTGACGGGGCTATTTGAGTTGGGCAGCAAGAGGCTCCTCCCGCCGCGCCGAGGCTCCTGGGCGGCGGGGGTGTGGCGGCGGCAGGTGCTGGCAGGGCGGGGGTTAGGTGGGGGGGCGCTGAGTGTGAGGGCGGGGCTTCTGGTCACCTGGGGATAATTTTATTTATTTGATGGGAAACTACCAGGGGAGTTTGTGTAATCATGTTTTCCTGCCTAAGTTGGGGCGCGCGCTCTTTTTTCCTTGTCTTCTTTTTCCTGCGGCGCTCACATAAAGGTCTTAACCGTGTCTGAGTTTTATCCTTCAAATATTGCTGATGAGAATTTTTATGCAGGACGCGCGGATCCACGACACGATCTTGAGGTGACAGCTGCTCGTCCTGCTGTCGTCACGGCCACACGCACGCACTCACACACACACAGTTGCTTTGCTCGTCTCTCTCTCTCTCTCTCTCTCTCTCTCTCTCTCTCTCTCTCTCTCTCTCTCTCTCTCTCTCTCTCTCTCTCTCTCTCACACACACACACACACACACACACACACACACACACAAGCACGCACACCGACACCGTTTGTTCATGAATTTGTAGGTTTTTCAACATTTACTTATATTAAAGTATAAGATGGATATTTTTTTTTTAATATTCATTATATAACAATGCAGCATCAATAACAATTTACTGAATTGGAGTTTTATATTATTAATTGTCCAGGTTAATGTTAATCTTTTCATGCCTACGAGTCTGTGGTGCAGGTGACGAAGCCCTTCGGTGGTGGTGGTGGTGAGGAATGTCGCGTACACCGTCGCCGCAGTGTTGTTATGGGAGGGCGCAAGAATGGCAGCTTTGCAATATATTATTCATGTTCAGTTTTAATGCAGGCGCTTTGAATTTATTGGTAAGTTCACCATTTATCAGCTTTTGCTGGGGTTTATTAATTGCCGAATAATGTATTTAATATTTCAGCCTGATACTGACGACACGTAAGACCTGAGGACTGTCCTGCCCCACCCAGCGGCGGGGCAGCCAGGTGTGTGTTTGTGTGTGTGTGTGTGTGTGTGTGTGTGTGTGTGCTCGTGCGTGTATGTGCCTGCGTGCGTGCGTGCGTGCGTGCGTGCTAGCCAGCGACACGACTGTGTACTGCTACCCGCCGCATCGGTTACTGAACTTGTTCAGCTGTTTTATAATTTAATTTTATTTTAAGTTTTTAATTGCAAGTCAAAAGAACGTGAACGACACGCACATGCATCAAGTTTAGTGTGCAGAACACACTCAACTTTGAGTTTTTTGAGCCCTTATTGACGAAGAAAAATGTTCGTGAATGAGCGCGTCCCGCGGCGCCAAATTTTACCAGAAAGTTCATCCTCAGTAAAGACCCAACCCCCGCAAATACTCTCGCCATAAACAAAACAAAGTAAACAAACAAAACAAAAGTAACCAACAAGCAAAAAAAAAAAAGATAATAGGAGAGACACACTTCATACGGAAGAAACTTTTGCAGCTGGCGAGAATTTTTGTCAGCAGATTCATAGTTTGTGACAAAAGGATTTCCGCCGCGAGCGTAATATTGTGTTCAGGCAGAGGTGGGTAACTTAAAAACTTAAAATGGGGAGACATTTTGAATGCCCACCTTCCCGGCCGCCTCTTCCGCGCTGCTGCGGCAATCAGCTTACTCAAGGTAGAGAATGCCATGGACGGAGAAAATATTAAATGCTGTAATCTGCTTATTGGTTCACCTCGGAGCCCAGTGGCTGCCGGCCTGGCTGGCGGGCTGGCTCCTTGCCTGGCTGGCTGACTCGCTGCCTACCAGGAAGCTTGACTTGGCTGCCTGGCAGTCAAGTCGGTAGCCTGGCTGGCAGGATTCTTGACTGTTTGGCTAGCTTGCTCTGTGCAAGGCTCCCTGGCTATCAAGCTTCCTGCCTGGCTGGCGGGCTGCCTCCCTGCCTGCCAGGCTAGTCAGCTGGACTGCCGGGGTGGTGGGCGGGCTGCTGCTGGTGGCTCCAACACGTGCCCGGCGGCGGTGGTGGCGGACGCGGCGACAGCGTGGCCGCCCCGCCACTCGCTCCTCCCGGACGCTGCCTGGACGTGTCGCCACGAAATAGACAAAATATAACGTGTTGCCTCGCCCTGCCCCATGGAGAGTGAGGAAAGACGCACCACAATGAGGCTCATTACTCTGGCGAGCGTCGTGTCATTTTGTGTAGGTATAGTTAATGCAGGCAAAGATGAATATATACATATTTTGAAATTATATATAATATAATTATTTGCATTTTTATTTATACATTACCAGTCATGTAGTATTATGACAGTAGTGGAAACCTGATAGCTTTGGTTTTCAGGCATTAGCAATTATTTATATTACATGGCGAGCTTTCTGCGCCTTGGTGGTGGTGGGGATGGGGCCGCTACTCACCATGTGGTGGTGGTGGTGGCGGTGGCAGTGTTCGGATCATCAGGTGCGTGACAGGTGACTGATGGACATAATTGGCATTTTATACTTTGAACTACATTACATGATAAATTAGAAGGCAGTTATTTAACATGAAGTATCGGCCGTGACGATGTCGGAGGAAAAGCAGGACTAGAATTCACAAAAAAATACATAATGTTGAAAAATTGCCTTTTTCAAGCTTTAAGTAGTCAAAGAATAATCAAATTCATGACGAGAGAAAAGTCAGTGTCAGTTTTTTTCATTCTACATTTTCCTGTAATACCGGACTCGTTTGCCCCGACTCCTCACCGTCTGCCATCAAACACAGCGGCTCCGTGACAACCAAGCCATCCTGCAACATTTCCCAGCAAGGCTCCCGATGTGTCGCGCAACATTTCGGGGGTAAGAATCCTTATGTATTGTGCAGAATTCACAAATTGAATCTGGACGCCTGTGGAATTTCTATGAACAGGGATGTAAGCAAGTTTTCCTGTTACAACTAAGGAAGGTTCGTATCACACCATTTTCAGTCGAATAGAGGCTTATTTAAGGCAAAAAATACCCACAAATGCTTGCTAAAACACACGAAGATGAGTGTCATAAAGGGAAAAAAAAAAGCAAAACGGTACGCAAAATTATATAACATCAAATGGTATATACAACAGACTGCGAAAATAAAAAAGAGTTCCCACCCCCAGCCGGCAGTCTGTGGCCCAGCTCAAGGCTTAAGATTTCTGCGGGTCTCTTTACACCCGATGTATCCGGCGGCGCCAGTCAGGGAGCGGTGCTGCACCGCATGCACGCGCTCAGCACTGCACGTGGAGCTGCATACACTTGAGTATACGTGTGTGTGTGTGTGTGTGTGTGTGTGTGTGTGTGTGTGTGTGTGTGTGTGTGCCTAATAGAAAATATATTAATATATATATATATATATATATATATATATATATATATATATATATATATATATATATATATATATATATATATATATCTATATATATATATATATATATATATATATATATATATATATATATATATATATATATATATATATATATATATATATATATATATATATATATATATATATATATATATATATATATATATATATATATATATATATATATATATATATATATATATATATATATATATATATATATATATATATATATATATATATATATATATATATATATATATATATATATATATATATATATATATATATATATATATATATATATATATATATATATATATATATATATATATATATATATATATATATATATATATATATATATATAATAAAAAAAAGCCCGCTACTCACTGCTCTTATAAAAAGCGTTCAGAGGAGTGGTCGAAAGATTGGTCAATTTCGGGTGGAGAGGTGTCCTAATGTCCTCTTCATTAAAGAGTTTAAGTCGTAGGCTGGAGGAAATACTGGTGAAGGAAGATTGTTCCAGAGTTTACCTACGTGAGCGATGAAAGAGTGAAGATGTTGGTTAACTCGTGCGTAAGGGATTTGGACAGTAAAGGGATGAGCTTGAGCAGAAAGTCGTGTGCGGCGAGGCCGCGGGAAGGGGGTCAGTTAGCAAGTTCAGAAAAGCAGTCAGCGTGAAAATACCGATACAAGATAAAAAGAGACAACGTGGCGGCGGAATTTTAAAAGGTAGAAGACTATCAGTAAGAGGAGAATATCTGATGAGACGAAGAGCCTTAGACTCCACTCTGTCCAAGAAAACTGTGTGAGTGGAGACCCCTCACACGTGAGATGCATACACCACACGAGGACGAACATAGCCCCTGTCTATGGATAGCAACTGTACGGGGGAGAAGAATTGGCGAAGACAATACAGAACGCCCAACCTCGAGGAAGCTGATTTAGTGAAAATATATATGTGTATATATATATATATATATATATATATATATATATATATATATATATATATATAAATATATATATATATATTTATTTATTTATTTATATATATATATATATATATATATATATATATATATATATATATATATAAATAAATAAATAAATATATATATATATATATATATATATATATATATATATATATATATATATATATATATATATATATATATATATATATATATATATATATATATATATATATATATATATATATATATATATATATATATATATATATATATATATATATATATATATATATATATATATATATATATATTTTCTTGTGTGCGTCTGTGTCTCTTAGTGTTTGTGTGTGTGTGTGTGTGTGTGTGTGTGTGTGTGTGTGTGTGTGTGTGTGTGAGAGAGAGAGAGAGAGAGAGAGAGAGAGAGAGAGAGAGAGAGAGAGAGAGAGAGACACACACACACACACAGGCCATCCACCAGGCGGCAACATATAGCACTGTCTCCCCGCCAAGCATTGTAAGATGGCTTCCCGCCCCCCCTCTCCCCCGGCCCCCCACCCCCGAGGATCCGTGAGGGGCCAGGAGGGACAGTGCTTGGCCTTCCCTTCCTTCCCTTCCTTCCCTTCCCCTTGGCCGCTGCTTGCCAGGTGTCCTCTCCCCCTCGCCACGCCACCTCACAGCAGCCTTCTTGACACTTGCAGGCGATAGGCGGGGACGGAAGGAAGATTTGGCGTCGTAATCTTATTTCACTAATGGTGGAAGGCCGGACGTCACTGGCCAGCAAATACGAGACTTAGGCACTCACATTCTTTTTTCCCCGTGCTGTCGCTGCGCTGGCACTGCTGGCTCGTAAATCACTTTTTGCCAGCCCCCTCCGATTATTGGCTCGCCCTGGGCTCTGGAGGAGAAGAAATGGCGTGCAAATACTTGTGTTTAGGGCGATAAATCTGCAGAGTCGCTACACCACCACTACTGACTGGCAACCTTTGTTTGGCAAAAGAAAATGCAACAGTAAAAATGGTACTGGGCAAAAAAATGAGTCATAGAAAACGAATGTTGATATTTTGTCCCGGCAGAAAAAGCCGCTTTGTGGGTGACTTTTCTTGAGACAGACTCTGGTTTCTGGAGATATTACAAGAGAATATTATTACGAACCATTTATACTAACATGACATAGCAGATAAATGGGTGTATATCATAATTAGTCATGAGATAATAACCGCGCATTAACATAATATCCCAATTAATGACGGCGGGGTATTATCGCCGTAAGTTGCAAGATGGAAATGAGATTAGTCAGGAACAAGAAGGACAACCCCCAAAAGAAGCTAATTATCATATAAACAAAAGTAGTAATTAATCAGCGTGGCACACCTTGACACCCGCCCCGCCAGACCACCATTTTGTTCCCACCCTCCACTGTCTGCCCTGCGCGATGCTCTCCCTCCCTGCCTCCCTCTCGGCCTCTCCCAGACTCTTTGCCTTCCCTCCCTCCCTCTCCCGCTGGTCCCGCATTACCCAGCCTCCGTCCCTCCCGCCTCCCT
>NC_066530.1:17431309-17471309 GCF_024679095.1 Eriocheir sinensis
CAAGTTAGAGTTCACCTTGATTACACGGTCCAGTTCTAGTCACCCTACTATAGAATGGATATCAAGATGTTATAATCTGTACAGAGAAGGATGACAAAAATGATTCAGGGTGTGAGAAACTTGCCCCATGAAAATAGACTTAAGCATTGAAATCTACACTCTCTAGAAAGGCGAAGGTTGCGAGGACACCTTATCGAGGTCTATAAATGGATGAAGGGCTTTAATAAAGGGGATGTCAATATAGTTCTGGTAGTAAAAGAGCCAGGTAGGACACGTAGCAGTGGTCTCAAGTTAGACAAATTCAGATTCAGCAAAGACATAGGCAAGAATTGGTTCACAAATAGAGTGGTGGATGAATGGAACAGGCTTGACAGTCATGCTGTGGGTGCCAATACCATAGATACATTCAAGACGAGGTTGAATAAATTCATGGATAGTGAGGTAAGGAGGGGTTAGGTGTCTTGATACACTCTTTTTGAAAGAGGTCAAGTCATAGGGAGGATTAAATGCAGACGACGGAAGGCTGTTCCAGAGTTTACCAGTGTAAGAGATGAATGAGTGAAGATGCTGGTTAACTTTTGCATAAGGGATGTGGACATTATAGGGATGAGCTAGAGTAGAAAGTCGAATGCAGCGGGGTCGCGGGATGGGGGGAGGCATACAGTTAGCAAGGTCGGAGAAGCAGTCAGCATGAAAGTATCGATTGAAGATAGAAAGAGAGGCAACATGGCGGCGGAATTTAAGAAGTAGAAGACTGTCGGTAAGAGGAGGGGAGATGATATATATATATATATATATATATATATATATATATATATATATATATATATATATATATATATATATATATATATATATATATATATATATATATATATATATATATATATATATATATATATATATATATATATATATATATATATATATATATATATATATATATATATATATATATATATATATATATATATATATATATATATATATATATATATATATATATATATATATATATATATATATATATATATATCTAGATATATATATATATATATATAGAGAGATAGATATATATATATATATATATATATGCCGACAGGTCCTGCGACCGTCTGCTTTACTGACGAACTTTTTGTCTGGGTGGCTTCCTGAAACGGTCTTATTGACTGAGAATTTGGTCGCCTGACAGGCTTTCTGGCTTGCTAGCTTGCTGGCTTACTGGCTGGTTAAGTGGCTGGTTGACCAGCTTTTGGGTTGATGACTGACAGCTGAGCTTGATGGCTGGCAAGTTGCTCTGCTGGCAGTGGCCAGGATGATTACTGTCATATCGGTTGTGGGCAGGCTACATCTTTGGTTGATTGTTTCCTTTGGTGCATATCTTGCTGACTGGTTGGTGTGGTACGTAGCTGGGTGGATTTCTGTCTACTTGCTTGGTTAGCTGGTTGACCAGGCGGCTGGATGGTTGACTCTCTGACTGCTCAGCTGGCTCTAGTGTCTGTCAGTTTTAATGTTTGTCTGCTGGCTTGCTGGGTGACGCAGGCTAATTCATCGAGTAATTGAGTAACTGATTGGCTGGCTGGCTGACAGACTGACTATCTGCCTGACTAAGTGACTGCCCTGCCTGGCCGGGCGCCTGGACAGTCTTGCTGCTCCCTGGACCCTCCTGCGTGCATGGCCTTTTTCCGGCCCTCGCCCCGGCTCCTTCCTCGTGTTTGCTCGCCGTGTAATCGCATAATCACCTCGAGCCAAGTAGCAAGCATGTCGACAAATTCACTCACCACCCTTGTGTTCTTTTGTAGCATTAACTTCTTAGTTTGAGTTTATCCTGTTGTGTTTGACATCGTTTCTGCTTTCTTTGTGCTCGTATTTTCTGCTGATTCTCTCGCAACGACGCTGCTGGACATAAACGAAATTTGGAATAATTTATCTGATTCGTGGGATTCATGCCTGCCCCTAGAATGAGTTGGATTTTTAGTAAGTCATTTGAGAAAGTATATATTTCATCTATTGTTCAGAGACAACAAAATAATATTTTCAATAATTGTTTAATCCTCAATAAACTAATAATCATGCTCAATCATTGCTGAGTAGCAAGAACCACTAGACTACTAAAACAGGACAGGTTTGAGTACTCAAGCGTCCCAGCAAAGCATCAGTAACTGGTCGTTTATTGGAAATGTCATCGTTGGTGGTGCATCCGTGTCTCAGGTCACGCTGGTGGTAAAGAAACATTTTACAAATTCGTTATGGAGCTCGTAACAACACCCAAACATGCCTAAGGAAAGGAATGTGTATGTATATCAGCTTCTTAGCCACATGGATTAGTGATGCTACTGCGTGAATGAAAAGTTCCTTGAAAAAAAAAATTCCACTGCATAGTTTTGATTCACCTCGAGTTAAACTAAACTGTAGAGGACGCAGGTTCTCGGCTGTGCCATCACAGCCACAGGTTTTACTGTAATGGAGGTGGACGTCTTGTGCGCTAATAGCTACACAGGCTGCTAACAGTCCCGTCAGTAATTGTGCAATGTAATGTTTTCAGGAAAATCACACAGGACACTAGGCCCTGAAGATATGGAAACTACTGCCAGCTTAGCTTTTACTTTCTCCACAGAGCAGCGAGAAGAAACATTATAAACGATGCTCATAGTTCTTGACTATTGAAGTGCTAGTTTTTCGAATGCAATAATGGCGTTGGAAGGAAGGAAGGAAATATATTAAGTTGTTCCTCCACCTGTTATGGGCGTTAATTTGCAAACGGCATTTCGGCCAAACGTCTGGATATTTTCAACAGGATTTACCCAACAAGTATTGAAGAGTGAGAATCCTGAATCTGTTTTCAGGTAATAACGTGTCTGTCTGTAGGGACTTATTTAAATGTACTAAACAGCTTTACGACTCCCCCGACCCCTCCCCCCTCTGAAAGAAAAGTATATACTTTTTTTGCAACATCGACTCTTTCTCTAGAAAATGTATAACTTCAAAACATAAGTGTACAAAACAGAGTAATGATTTACTTTTAAGATCCCCTCCGAGGTATTATAAGAACGAAAAACCGACCAGGATCATTAGGAAAATATAAAGTTCGGACATACACTTTATAAGATTATACGCAACCGTCTTTACCTGGATACTTTACCTTAATGAACACGTCACTAAATCAGCTACATAGTGTTCACCTGCCTGTTTACCTGTTCACCGTTTCTTGTTGCAGGTGCTGAGTGGATCAGTGTGTTACTAAATGATCCTGGTTACCTTCTTATGAGGCTCAGGTGTTGTAAATCTCACCCTCAGTTTGTTAGTTAGATCTCCAACACTTGAAACACTTGAAACACTTGAAACACTCTAATATGCTTAAATATATCATTGAACCCACATGCACCCACCTTTATCTCTCTCTCTCTCTCTCTCTCTCTCTCTCTCTCTCTCTCTCTCTCTCTCTCTCGCTTGATCTGCCAGTTTCTCTCTCTTTTCGATGCCGTGTCCGTGTTCGTTCGTGTGTCTGTTTATCTGTGCCCAAGTCTTTTCCCGCCTCCGGCCGTGTTTGTCTCTGCCTCTGTGCTTCTTTTCTTTCCCTCGGTGTGTTTCTTTTTCTTTCTTATATTTTTAGCACTTTTCTTTCGCTCCTGCTTCTTTTTTTGTCTTCTTCCTTTCATTCTTTATTTCCTTCCATTTTTTCTTTTTTCTTATTTTTCTTTTTACCGGTTTTATTTTTTCTCTCTCTCTCTCTCTCTCTCTCTCTCTCTCTCTCTCTCTCTCTCTCTCTCTCTCTCTCTCTCTCTCTCTCTCTCTCTCTCTCTCTCTCTCTCTCTCTCTCTCTCTCTCTCTCTCTCTCTCTCTCTCTCTCTCTCTCTCTCTCTCTCTCTCTCGGAATAAGTATATGAACGAAACTAGTTCAAATTTCACACTCATCTTTCTTCGTCTATGATATTGAAATTGTAAATACTACGTGATATGCATAGAAGAAAAATAACAGAATTGACAGGTTTCTTCACAAATAAGGTAAATATAAATTGTAAAGGATTCCAATATTGCTTATATATGCGTGGGAATATTCTGTAAGGTTCTGGTATCGTAGAATTAACGGAATTACATACATGTGCTTATCTTCAAAACCAAAATTGTCCAAATATCGTTCGTTATTCACAAAGTTATTCTTCATAAGTATCGTCATAATTTCGTTAGGTAAGATTTTCAGATGTTTTCGGCTCTCACAGGAAATATTTATCAAGGCCACAAAGGAGAGTATTCGAGTTATCATGAGTATTTTTTACGTTCACGGTGCAGAAACCTTGTCAGACTCCCTCCAGGCTCCGAAACTACCCATGGAAATACCCACAACACCTACGAAAGCCTTATCAAATGTGGGTGTATAAGCCCCGAAAATTGGCCTTTTCCTCTTACGAAAGCTGATGTTATTAACTTTACAAGGTATTTCTACATCAGTATCGGTGTTGCGGCATGTTGATATTATCTTTCAGAATTAAATGTGATTAAGTTTGTGGCAAATACTCAGTTAGTTAATTTCGGTTCATGTATGTTAGGCCTTGATCGAAACTTATGATACGGCTGAAGAGTTTGATAGGTTGGAAGTGCGATTTAGCCTAGTAAATAGTTGAATTTATTGATGTGTTGTAAGCACGTCCCGTGATTGGAATTTAAAATGTATATAATGTAACTTGAGTAGTGAACAGGAACTCAGAGAATCGATATCATGATAATTTTAAACTAAACTATCTGCCAAACAAATGATAAAGATGAAAAGGGAACTCGTTTGGAAAAGTGAATTGTTTCTTCTTATTCATTAACATTTAACTTACTCATTTTGCCTCACAAGAACACAGTTAACTTTAAAATATTTTGTCTAAGGAAGCCGTGTTTAACATGTTACCTCGAGCTTTCTAAATAATATTAACTGTTCATAGCGGAATGGTTAGGTCTCACTTGGAATAAGCAGTTCAGCCTCACCGTGTATACCAAACATGGCGGCCAGTAAGTGCATAGGTTCTGAAGGGGACACATTTACGGAGGAAGAAAAAGAGATGGATAGATCGAGAGATAAAGAGATAGAGAGAGAAGAGGCAGTTGGCAGTAGAGGACACCAATCTGCATACACTCCGCTAGCAACAGTCTGTAATGAAGATATACCGTAGAGAGATAGAGAGAAAGAGAGGAGAAGAGGGAGATGGCAGCGGCAGAGAAGACCAATCCGCACACACTCTGGTAGCAACAGCCTATTATGAATAAACAATAAACACACACACCGATGCAGTATAGGCTCCAACAATACACACCTAAATGCTCAATACATAGGAGCGCTTTCTTTCCTAAGTAAGGCGCGACAAAGCCCGGATGCGAAGAACCCAACGAAAGAAATCGGTCGCACATTCATAAATTAAGTCTCGGTTCGTGTGTTCTAGGAGTGGCTGACTGTGAGGCTGTGAAGGGAAGGGAAAAGAGGGAGGTAGCGTGCACGGCAGATGAGTGTGTGTGTGTGTGTGTGTGTGTGTGTGTGTGTGTGTGTGTGTGTGTGTGTGTGTGTGTCGTCGCCTTGGCCGGGAGATAGGAGCGGGGAACAGGGGCGTTTGGGTGTAAGGGGAGGGAGGGTGTAGTGTCGCAGGTCATTTTAAAGTTTTAATATGCTGGAGGATATTGTAAGAGTATTAGTCCGGGAACTGGCGCTGACTTTAGCTGAGTGTGCGGCGCCGCCTAGGAATATGCTCGGCACGCTTGTTGCTGCTGCTGTTGTTGTTATGGCTGTTATTATTATTGTTGTTGTTATTATTGTTATTATTATTATTGTTGTCGTCTTTGTTGTTGTTGTGTTTGTTGTTGTTGTTGTTGTTGTTGCAGTATCAGCATCAATAACAAAAATACAATAACAACTATAATAACAACAACAAAAGCATCAACTGCTGAAGAGATTGGAAAGTGAGACGTACTTAGAAGACAAGCTTGGTGAAGAGTATTCAGTAAAATTCACCTTTATTTTTGTAGTAATCCAGTTTATTATTAAGCACCTCATTGGTGTGACAAGAACAAAATCTTAGATATTTTTAAAGATGTCATTATAAAGGCACATCTTTAGTCTCTAGAGAGAGATAAGTGCTTCTTGCAATGCTTCATCTTATATTATGTCAACTTCTACAATGAAGCAAATAAGTGACAACGCCATATGATAATTTTCGTTTTCATGTTGAATACAATATCTTACGCAGCGTTTACGTCAACCAAATCGAGTCTGTTTGGTTCACAGCAACTCATGACTCATATGACTCACTATGCAAGAGGGCACGGACCTTCCACAGCCCGTTCACACCAGGAATCACCTTGAGGTCACACATATTAACGCCCTCCTGCATGGCCAGTCATACAGAGCCATGACTCGCTAAGACCAGACCCGTCTTGACTCGCCCGGTGGTAACGCAGCTAAAATGACGAGGGCGGTCGCAGTGACTCATGTGGAATGCTTAGATCACACTTAAATCACGACAGGAAAGTACGTACGAATGCCTGCCAGGTCGAGAATAATGTGTGTGTGTGTGTGTGTGTGTGTGTGTGAGTGTGAGTGTGTGTGTGTGTGTGTCCAGGACCATAGCACCTTTACGTTCCCTTAAGGGACTCCTGGCGTTCAGTCTCTGCCCATGTTATCGAGGATAGAGTTTTTTCTTCTCTTTTCTTTCGGTAACACCCTTCCCGGCTCACCTTGCCTTGCTCTCCCTTGGTACTTTGGATCGAAGTTTCAGTCTTAGTAAAGAGTTGAGAGATAGTCTGCAGGTGTTCTTGAGTCTCTGAGGCGCTTATGGTATTTGTATAGTACGGTATAATAAGGTACTGTATTTTATGATGTGTGCATTTGTATGTGTGTATGGTATGTGTATGTGTATATTATGGTATGGTATGGTATGTGTATGTGTATGTCTATGGTCTGTGTGTGTGTGTGTGTGTGTGTGTGTGTGTGTGTGTGTGTGTGTGTGTGTATTTATAATGTACTTGAACTTGAGGCCCATATTTACTATTTCCATGCCCCTTGATCGCACCTCTCTACCTTGTGTGTTTGTTCGCTTGTGTTTGTGTTTGTTTGTTTGTTAGTTTGTGTGTATAATCACGTCACCCATCAACCCGTGTCTCCCAAGAGGTGCGTCGCCTCCTCACCTGCCGCCCAGGTGTCACGCGTGTCGTCAGGTGGTCGTGACTTAATTAGGTAGAGTAATTAGGGAGTAATGTTGTGTTTACCTTTACTAGTTTCCTCACTAATATGCCCCTTCCTTCCTTTCTTCATTTATTCATTCATTCACTCATTCATTCAATCATTCATCTATTCCTTCCTTTCCTTCCTTCTTTCCTTTCCTTCCTTCCTTCAGTTATTCATCCATTCCATTCCTTCCTTTCTTTCTCCCTTCCTTCGTTCCGTCATACATTCATTCATTTCATACACTCATTGATTGATTCATTCATTCATTCATCCATTCATTCATTGATCCATTCCTTCCTTCCTTCAGTTTTTCATTTACTCCAATATTTTCAACTTATATATTTCTTTAAGGTTAATGTGTCGGGGATGAGCTCGGAGGCAACGCGTATCTGCTCCCATTATTGAGAGATACATACTTCCTTACATAATATATTCTCACTTATTTACTTGTCAGCTGTTTTTCATTCAATTATTCGCTATATTTATTAATTGTCAGTTTTCTCTTTCAGTTATTTCTACATTTGTTTACTTATTTACTTTTTACATATTTATCTTTTCAGTAATTCGTAGTTTTCTTTCCTAACCTACTTTTTCGACGTGTTTTCATTCACTTATTCATTCATTTACTAGCTAAGTCAACCTTTTTCATTTACTCCTATATTTCTTTATATATCTACCTATTTAAGTTTCTCTTTATGCATTCCTTCGCAATTTTCGTTCTTGCACTTCTTTTCCGACGTGTTAGGCGTTTTCTCTTTCAGTTATTCCTATGTTTGTTTACCCACTTACTTCTTTACATATTTACCTATTCATTAATTCGTAGTTTTCTTTCATATCCTACTTTTTCATGTGTTAGGTGAGCAGCGGTGCATATGGCAGGTTACAGGCAGCTTCTAACATGTTACTAAGCAGGGGGAAGGGTGGTGGTGGGGGCCGCGTTAAGGAAGAAGAGTTTCGTGTATTGTACATATTTGATAACGTTATGAAGTTAGTAATTAAGCACCGCGCTCTGCAAGTAGGCACCGGGAACTACACAAAACTCGGGGCGGCGCGGAAAACTGGGCGAAGAGAGATTTTTAGGCGTCGAGAGCGCTTCCCGCGTCTCACCAGGTGGGGGGGAGACAGGTAGGGCGACGGGGTGGTGGGGGATGCAGGCGGGAGAAGCAGGTTGGCGGAGGAAGCAGCGGGGAGAAGCAGGTTGGTAAGGGGAGGCAGGTAGAGGTGGTAGAGTGGTCTTCCTCCCCTCCCTGCTCCTCCCCAGCCACTGCCTCCGCCGCCACTGCAGGGCCCGAGTCGCTCTTCCTGGCAGGGGGTGTTTCGTCTGGTCTCCTTGGGCGCCTCCTGCTTGTCTGTCTCTCTGTTAGTTTACAAAGCCGTCTGTCCGTGTGTTTATGAAACGACTATGTATCCACGTATCTATCTTTATATATAGCATCTGTTTATCCATTCATCTGTTTATCTGTATCCTTGAATAGGTGTATGTATGTATGTATGTGTCTTTCAGTTGTGTTAATATCGACGTTCATCTTTCTTTTCTATATTTATTCCTTGCTGCTTATTGCTTTATTCGTCCGTCCTCTTTGTTTATCTGTTTATCTATACATCACAGTTTATCTAATGTCGAAGAGTTTTAGATGCGAAGATACATTATCTCCGGTTTTTATACTTCTATTTTTGTTTCCATCAGCATTGAAGCATCGCTGTCAGTCGAGAGAAATACGAGCGGTCTTTACTATTTAAGATTTAAATGACTCGTGACTCCATCAAGGCGTTGTTCCATTAACTGAATTACAATATAAGTTTACATGTATTATGCTTTCTAGCGTGCTGAAAAGTGCAGGGCGGTGTGGTGAAGACCTGAAAACTCTGTGAGCCTCGGCAGGGTGCGTGCCGCGCCGTGCCGCGCCCTGCCGCCCTGCAGCCTGCCTGCCCCGGAGGTTTGACGGCGGAAAAACGCAGACGCCGTCCAGTCTGCTCGTGTCGAGTTGGCAAAAGTGAGAGTTAATGCCGTAAGAACATTTAGTATCTGTATATGCAAGCCGACTGACACATGAAGCAAATGCTCCAGGCTTATAGAATTAAAACGCCTTGTTAAGTAGGACAGAAAAAACGCTGAACCTCTTGTTGAGCTTTGCCCAGGACGCGGCTTTGCCGGCAAGTTGTTGTCCGGCGCGCCAGGCACACACAGCGCGCTGCGCCTTGCTTCTTTTTGGTCTGAATTTCAGGATTCGCAAAGTTGGAACGCTTTCCTTGAACTGCGATAGATATTCAAAAATAGTCTTGAAAATCGAAATTGCAGACGGCTCACTCCAAGTTCTTTTAATGGAAAGTGAATTTTGGATTCTGGAAGTGTAGTTTGGGTCTATAAAAAGCTAAACGGCATTAAGGGATTCCGGAGCCGCTTGTCCTCGCTAACAGATGGGCTGCAGTTTTCCATTCGGAATCAGGATAAAAATCGTTCTTTTTATGCATACCTGATGCTCTCGGTCGATCAGCCTCGCTGCCTCAGACCAGCCGAGCTCCTCCTCGCCCGAGTGTTCCTTACGCCGCCCCCCTCCCCCCCCTTCCCCCTGTACCCCCGCCGGCAGGAGCCCCGCGCGACGGATCTCACTTCCATTAAACGGCCCTGGATCTCCCGCCCGCCGCTCAGGACTGAATGCAATATTACAACGCGGCGGTAGTCTTCATAATCCTTGAATGTTTTATATACGGCCACACGAGTATCTTGGCGTGATCAAATCGTGAGGCTCTGCACGACGAATATTGATAGGAGGCCATTTGATGAGGTAGAGTGTGTGTGTGTGTGTGTGTGTGTGTGTGTGTGTGTGTGTGTGTGTGTGTGTGTGTGTGTGTGTGTGTGTGTATTGAACATGGGACTTAGCCTTTAACCTAAAAAAATAAAAGTGCTCATTTGCCCATTTGTGTGTTTCACGGCACTGTCAATGATAATCGTAGAAAAAAAAAGATTAGACATTTCATTCTAACAAACTACTTTAAATTTAGGAACCTTAAAATGTAGGAAAAGGCGTGACACGGAGAGAAATGTGTATATCGTAATCGTAACACACACACACACACACACACACGAAGAAAATACAAGAAAAGAAGCCACTATTTTTTTCCTTCACGAGATAAGGCCAAGGCTATACGTCACTTCATTATCATTCCTTATATTCGCCTACATCCCTTTCTATCAACCTCTCTTCCCTTACCCTTCTTCCTTTACCTCTTCCTTTACCTCCCTCCTATCCTTCTCCTTTGCTGACCCTCTCTCCTTCCCGCTCCTCTCCCCATCCTCTCTCTTTCCTTTATCTCTTTTAATTTCTCCACTTCCTTCCCTCTCCTTTATCGAACATCTCTACCTTTTCCTCTTTATTCATGATTTTTATTTTTTTTATTTCTCGGTCTTCCTTTTGCTATCCTAAACACTTATTCTCTTCCATCTTCATCCATCATCTCTCCCATTTTTCTTTCATATTATTCTTTTATGTTTATCCTTTCTCCTTTCCTCTCTTGTATCCGTCATCTCTCTCTTTGCTTTAACTCTTTTTTTTTAATTTCTGTATTATTTGCATACATTAATTTCTGTCCATCTCTCTGTCTTTACCTTCCTCCTATCCTTCTCTGTTGTTTTCCCTTCCCTGTCTTGTATCAGTCATCTCTCTCTTTCCTTTCTGTCCATCTCTCCATCTTTTCCTTTCTCCTATCCTTCTCTCTTGCTTTCCTTCCCCTCTCTTGTATCCGTCATCTCTCTCTTTCATTTAACTCCTTTTATTTCTGTATTATTTGCATACATTCATTTCTGTCCATCTCTCTTTCCTCACTTTGTTCCTATTCTCCCCACTTGTTTATCATTTCTCCTTCCCTCTGCTTTATTTATCATCTCTCTCTTTCATTTAACTCCTTTTATTTCTGTATTATTTGCATACATTCATTTCTGTTCATCTCTCTTTCCTCACTTTGTTCCTCTTCTCCCCACTTGTTTATCATTTCTCCTTCCCTCTGCTTTATTTATCATCTCTCTCTTTCCTTTAACTCTTTTTATTTCTGTTTTATTTGCCTACATTCATTTCTGCCCATCTCTCTTTCCTTGCCTTTCTCCTATTCTTCCCTTTTGTTTATCATTTCTCTTCCCTCTGCTTTATTTATCATCTCTTTCTTTCCTTTAACTCTTTTTATTTCTGTATTATTTGCCTACATTCATTTCTGTTCATCTCTCTTTCCTTGCCTTGTTTCTATTCGTCCATCTTGTTTATCCTTCCCTCTCCTTTTTATTATCTCATTCATCTATTTCCTATCTTACTCACTCTTCTCTCTCACCCCTTTATACATCTTCATTTCTCCCTTTTTCTTGAACTTTAATTTCCTAGCTTATTCACTCTTCTCCTTCACCCCTATCTCTATTATCTCGCTCCCTTCCCTACCTCTTCTCTCTTTCTTGTCTTCATCACTCTTCTCTCTCACCCCTGTTTCCATTATATATCTCTCGTTTTCACTTAGCTTTTCTCTTTTCTATCGTAATTACTCTGCTGTTTACCCTATTTCTTCCCAACCCTTCTGTGATTCTCTCTACTTTCTCTTCTACCTGTACACACACATACACATCCATGACGCACGTGATACATCTTCTGCTCCTACCACTAAGACCAGCTGCAGCAGCAACAAGAAAATATAAGTAGAGGCAAGAATCTTCAGAAAATATCGCCTACAAACTTTATAGGCAAGGGGGACCTCTAGAGCCCCTCAAGATGCCGTAAAAATGTCATGCGTCTTGGACTAAAAAATATTGATGGAGAAAAATAATGATAGAATAATAAATAAGATAAATAAATGACATAAAATGGATGGAGAGGACAGCAATCTAATGGCAGCATGGAATTTGAAAGTGTATAAGGAGCAAACGAAAAAGATTTATTATTACCGTCGTTATTGAGTTGAAGTATGGGAGATTTTTACTAGATCTGTGAAGTTTGAAGGAGGTGTATGTGGACCAAGAGAAGAAGAAAAAAAAAAACAACCCAGTAGCCATTGAGTTTAAAATTATGGAAAGTATAATTTGAATCTACTAGTTTGAAGTTGATACATAGTCAGCTCACGAAGACTGGCCAACTCAAACATAAACACAGGCAGAACATACTGAATTTACAGAGATCATGTGCTGTTAGGTAGCGCTGAGAAGTTCGGTGATGGCCTGGCAGACACTCAAGGGGAAAGGAGATTTAAGAATGACAAAATATTTCAGACTAGGAAGGAAGGACAGGTATATAACTCGTTCCTCAAGCATAGGATTGGTCAGAAATATATGTTCATTCAATATTATTTTTAATTTATTCACTCATTCATTTACTCATTTACTCACTATTTCTACTTACATACTGTAGATAATTATTCAGACTTTTATTTATCAGCCAAAGTTTCGTTCATTTATTTATTCATTTATCAGTAGACGCAAATCATTCACTTTCAGCTAGATAGGTGCAGACGTGAAGAAGCCTACGCACTGTTTTCTTGAGTAGCGAAATAATATGACTGTCGAGGTAAAATAAATCAAAGTTATCAGTATGTGTAGGTAGTGGTATGTCATTGCACGAAATTTATGTAGCTACGATAGACTGAAGGAAGTGTATATGGGAGAAGTTCCACAGCTATAATGACAGACAGTGACATACAATAATGACGGAATATTGGAAATGTATAATTGAAACATGATTCTCTATAATATCGAAAGCGGGAACCAGTTGGGAGAGTAGTTTCACATCTTTCTGAGACAATAATGCAAATAATAACTGGCACAACATAAAACAGAGCAAATTGAATAGAAGTGTGAAGCTAAATACGAAGATATTGTGAAGGGCCAAGAAAAGTACCTAAGTGTTTTATAATTGAAGAGAGATTTGTCTGGCTTGTAGAGGTTAGAGAACAACGAAGGAGAATGGGGCAGCGCGATGGAAGGAGCTAAACAGACGGTGGCGTAGATAAAAAACTAAAATGAACTGAACAGAGTAAAGTAGACAAAAAACGAGACTGAACTAAACAGAGTAGCGTAAATACAAAACGAGACAACTGAACAGAGAATATCGTTGACAAAATACAAGACAACTGAACAGAGAGTATCGTAGACAAAATACAAGACAACTGAACAGAGAGTATCGTTGACAAAATACAAGACGACTGAACAGAGAGTATCGTTGACAAAATACAAGACAACTGAACAGAGAGTATCGTTGACAAAATACAAGACAACTGAACAGAGAGTATCGTTGACAAAATACAAGACAACTGAACAGAGAGTATCGTTGACAAAATACAAGACAACTGAACAGAGAGTATCGTTGACAAAATACAAGACAACTGAACAGAGAGTATCGTTGACAAAATACAAGACAACTGAACAGAGAGTATCGTTGACAAAATACAAGACAACTGAACAGAGAGTATCGTTGACAAAATACAAGACAACTGAACAGAGAGTATCGTTGACAAAATACAAGAAAACTGAACAGAGAGTATCGTTGACAGAATACAAGACAACTGAACAGAGAGTATCGTTGACAAAAAACGAGACTGAACTGAACAGAGTAGCTTAGAAAAAAAAAAGAAAAAAAAACTGCCGTAGACGAACACTGTCTTTAAGGAGAGAGAGAGAGAAAAAAAAAAAACTACTTAGAATCGTAGATATTTTGCGATTATGAAAACTAACTAACTATAAAATTGATTGAATATGATTATGATGAGAACTATACTATCAAATGGTAATGAGTTACATCGAAAAATTAACATCAAGACAGTAGATAGAGTTAATGACACTGGAAATCATAATAGCATAGGCGGATGCTGACAAACTGTGTGATCGTAAGATGCAGATATTTTCCATTCCAGACTAATGAAAATGTGATAAGTTAGAGGCAGTCGGTAGTTTTAATGATCAAGTCCACCTTCTCAAACATTTAGGGCCTTTCACACCCATATTTGATGAGGCTTTCGTAGAGGTTGTGGGTGGGTATTTCCATGGCAAGTTTAGTGAGTCTAGTGATAGTTGGACAAGGCTTCTGCACCATGAACCTGAAAAGTACTCATGAGAACCCGACCTATCTCTTTTTGGGCTTTTGAAATATATATCATACATCTCCTCCCGAAATTGACCTCTCTTTCGGCCACCTCTTTTGATTCTTTTTTGTAGGAGCAGCGAGTAGCGGGCTTTTTTGTATTTATTATTGTTTCCTTTTTTGTGTGCCCTTGAGCTGTCTTCTTTGTTGTAAAAAAAAATATTGAGACCCGAAACCATCTAAGAACATGATCCTTAGTTTTAACCTTAGGAAATATATATTATGAGAGCAGAAAGCGTCTGGGAATACGGGCATTAGTTTTTGCAGTGCATTATATATATGGATCTATAATATCAGCCCTTTCTTTATGAAGCGTCAGTGATTGGAAGTCTGAAGCGAAGGCCAGATGGATTTATGGATGGGGAGAGCGCGCAGGTGGTGACAAACTGGTTTCGGGGGCTGCCACGTGAAGGCTGACCGGTCTTTTGTAGTCTTAATACGTTCTGTCTGTTCTTCTATATTGATTACTCTCCCTATATCGCTGAGTATCCTTGGAGATCGAATAGTGTCCTAATATCCTTGTGTAGTCTTGGAGATGGTTCGATACCTTAATATCGTTTTGTATTTTTGGAGATGGAAGTTTACAAATTTATGCCCTTCTGTATGTCTTTTGGGAATGAATAGTCTCCTTATATTTGTCTGTATCCTTGGAGATAGAACACGAAAGAAGGTGAAATTGATAATATTTGAAAGGCACAGGGTCATATAAGACAAAGTATTAACCAGTGAAATACATGATAATATTTGAGAGACACAGGGTCATATAAGACAAGGTATTAACCAGTGAAATACATGATAATATTAATTTTAAAAGGCACAGGGTCATATAAGACAAAGTATTAACCAGTGAAATACATTTGCACGAATATTGCATTGACCGTGGAGGATGACTCTTCTTTTTTTCTTCTCTCCTTCTCTTCTTGTATCCTTGGAGATAGAAAAAAAATGAAAGTGAAAATGTTAATGTCTAGTAGAGGCCCAGGTAGGGTTGTAAAATTCCCGGGAATTTTGAACTGGGAAACTTTCCATGGGATATTTTGTAGTTTTCTGGAATTTTCGGGAACTTTGAGAATTGAAAAATAAATTACAAGTTTGCCTATGGCGCCTTTAAGCTTTTTTTTTTTGTGCCTGAGGTTATTGTTGTCTCTTTAGACTTCAGTTTTATGGGGCTGTTAGTGAATGTCCCTTAGCCCGGTGGTGGCGCAGGCAGGACTGTTTGGGTGACGCCTATTGAGGCACATGCCGCCCTCAGGTTAACCTAACCTAACAAAACCCAAACAGTTACAAAAGGTTTTGACTCAGAAAATTCATATATGTTTCCTTACTAATGAGACTTTCTATACAACAGACTGAGGCCAGTCTTTGTTAATTTATGCCATAAGTTGCTGGTTATGATGTGTTTGAAGATACCCTAAACTTAATCTAACCTAATCTAACAAAACCCCAAACATTTACTATTGGTCTTGACTCAGAAAATTCATATATGCTTCCTTGCTAATGAGACTGCAAAGAGACAACAAAGTGAGGTTATTCGTTGCTGATTGAAGATACCCTAAACCTGACCTAACCTAACAAAACCCAAACAGTTACTATAGGACTTGACTCAGAAAATTCATATATGCTTCCTTACCAATGAGACTTCAAAGAGACAACAAAGTGAGGTTATTCGTTGTTGATTTATACCATACGTTACTAGCTATCATGTCTTTGAAGATACCCTAAACTTAACCTAACCTAACCTAACAAAACCCAAACAGTTACTATAGGACTTGACTCAGAAAATTCATATATGCTTCCTTACCAATGAGACTTACTATACAACAAATTGTGGTTATTCTTTGTTGATTCATACCATAAGGTGCTGGCTATCATGTGTCTGAGGATACCCTAAACTTAACCTAACCAATCCTAACAAAATCCCAAACAGTTACTATAGGTCTAGACTCTAGACTCAGAAAATTCATATATGCTTTCTTACTAATGAAACTTTCTTTAATATTATAACAAAGTGAGGTTATTCTTTGTTGAGTTATACCATAAGTTGCTGGCAAACGTATCGGGCGTTGTATGGAGTAATAGAGTGAGAGAGAAATGCAGTACACAGGAGTTGTAAGATGGTAATAAGGGTGATATTGTCGTGCAGAAGAAATGGAGAAGGTAACATTAACAAGAGGAAATATATCATTGAGGTTAACCGTGAAGCAGTAGAAGAGGACATCAACGTATATAACTGATATTATATAAATGAAAGGCCTGAGAAATCAAAATTGAAATAGATATTGCGCTCTAGTCGACGATTTGGGAGAGAGAGAGAGAGAGAGAGAGACACACACACACACACACACACACACACACACACACACACAGCTAGTAGTGAAGAAGAAATATCTATTAATGAAAAGTATTAGTGAAGGGATATTAATATTGATAATGCCATACTATTATTTTAACTACTATTACGATAACTGCTACTACTACTACTACTACTACTACTATTACTACCACTACTACTATATGTTGCTAATACATAATCCTTTTCATATTTTTCATTATTTTTATCTCTTTTTTCCTTACTTGTAGGAGACAGTATTCACATGAGTAATAATTTCGTGAAGCAAATCGCACCGCCTTGACTCATAAGGCGAAGCTCAGCCGCCCTCCTCTTCCTTCCTTATATGGTGATCATTTTGTTTTGGCGCCTTCATGTGTGTGTGTGTGTGTGTGTGTGTGTGTGTGTGTGTGTGTGTGTTTTTTCAGTATTTCTCTCTCTCTCTCTCTCTCTCTCTCTCTCTCTCTCTCTCTCTCTCTCTCTCTCTCTCTCTCTCTCTCTCTCTCTCTCTCTCTCTCTCTCTCTCTCTCTCTCTCTCTCCAATACCAGATAATAAAACCCTCTCGTGTCATTCACGCTGAGTTTTAAAAATACTCTCTCCATATTTTCCTGGTGTCACTTGGCTGTGACAGTTATTTCCACTAATTTTGCTAATTTCTCGACCCTATTTCACTCTCCCGTTTTTTCGCTGCGCGGCAGAGTGAGGTGACACTCGCCGCGAGGCCCGGCTGGAGGCCCTTGTGTCGGCGAGAGCGGCAAGTGTGGCCCCGGGGGAGGGCGCGTGACCTGGGCGCTGCGTCAAGGAAGGCTGGATGGCCGGTGCTGGCGGGGTGGTGGTGGCGGTGGTGGCGGGGCGCTGGAGGGCTGAACGCTGTGTTCTGAGAATCGTCCTCAAAAATCTCGACTTAACAACAGTGTAATCAAAAATGTTCTTCACTGAGATAGGGAATGGTAGCTGAAGGCTGAGTGATGAACATGTTATTATGAAGCGAACTTACGTTCTTTTCTCTCTCTCTCTCTCTCTCTCTCTCTCTCTCTCTCTCTCTCTCTCTCTCTCTCTCTCTCTCTCTCTCTCTCTCTCTCTCTCTCTCTCTCTCTCTCTCTCTCTCTCTCTCTATATATATATATATATATAATTTGTATTTTCACATATTAATATATAAATGTTTTTGTCGATACAAGTTGGATGATGAGTAGGAGAGTATATACATTTTAAAAAGATGCTCCACGCCGGCTGTTATTCCTCTGCACAGATAATTATTTTTAATTAAATTTCCATTTTTGATCCCAAGGAATGAGTTGTTTATAAACACCTCACTCACCGAACAATCCTCTGAAGTGTGATTACGACAGTTAAGTAACGGAACAAGTAGTAAAATAATATCACGATTCCATCACCGTAAGAGTTCCTGTCATTACACGAGTTCATTTCCTATCGCTGCTGTTGGTTCGCGTCTCTCTGCTGGTGTTGTCCTCCCGGCGTTGTGGGCGATGGCATCGGTTGGCTGTGGTTGCTGTGGTGACGGCGGCTTGCGTGGCGCCCGTGATGGTGCTTGTGTATACACGATGACCCATACCTTTACCTCCATGACGCAAATATGTAAATTAATAGTGTATATGCCGTGCTAACATTGTGGTTGTGGTGTGGCGATAGTGTATGTAGAATGTTTTTTTTAAGGGGGATGAGAGAAAAAATGTTGGAGCGTTTGTTGAGGTCGTTGTCGTTAGTTTAATGGCGGCGACGGTTGTTATAGAGGCTGTGATGATGGTGGTGGTGATGGCCGTGGTGGCTGTGGTAGGTGATGAGGTGGTTCTTTCCCTTGTAGTATTGGTATTGATAACGGTGTAGTTGAAGTGGAGGCTGTTATGATAGTTATGGTCGATGAGATGATGATGATGGTGCTGGTGGTGATGATGTTGGTGGTCTTAAGGATGTTGGTTGTTGTAAGTAGTGTGGTTGGTGGTGACGCAAAAGATGAAATGTTAGTGGTAAGAAAGGTGTAAGGAAGGCAATAGTTGTAGTTGTATAAGTCAGTAGTTATTGTAATGGAAATATTAGTAAGGGTGATAGTGATGAGAGTTGTGGATATGATAGTTTTAGTTAAAGACTTTGGAGCTGTTGTAGCATTAGTGTATTATTATTATTATTATTATTATTATTATTATTATTATTATTATTATTATTATTATTATTATTATTATTATTATTATTATTATTATTATTATTATTATTATTATTGGTATTATTATTATTATTATTATTATTATTATTATTATTATTATTATTATTATTATTATTATTATTATTATTATTATTATTATTATTATTATTATTATTATTATTATTATTATTATTATTATTATTATTATTATTATTATTATTATTATTATTATTATTATTGTTATTATTATTATTTTGTTATTATTGTTATTATCATCATCATTTTCATCATTAATGTATTAGTATTAGTAGCATCATTAGTGATAGTATTTTTGCAATTGTTGTTATTATTATCATCATTATTAATACATATTTTTACTATTGATATTATTATTATACATATGGTTAAAGTAGTATACATGCGCAGCAATATTTAACGAACATCGGAAAAGTTTATTATTTAAACTCACAAATGTGACAACAGTGAATATTTGAGGGATCTCAGAAAAGCAGGAGAAACACGGGGCTCTAGAAGTGACGTTTCGCACGACAGTAGTACTCCGGAGATGACGGTGTACCGTGACGATGTGGTTAGTCCAGTGTTGGGAGTTAGCATTAACAGCTCATTACTGTCTGATCCCCCGCGTTATTATATCGGGTTAAATCTGTAGTCTGGCTCTTGCCGATTCTGGAGTGTTTGTTTCTGAGAAATTTAATTTTAAAAAGTAATTTTTTTTGAAGTTATAGAAGTAAGAGCATCTGTATGAGATGGAAATGCAAATGAATGGCTTGAATATGTGAGGATGAGATGGCTGTTATTATATTTAGCATTGGAATGGAATGGAGGTTTCTCATGCAATATTTCCCTTCTGCTGCCTTCTCGGCGGCTGTTTTAATTAAACAATAAAGAAGAAGAATGAAATTTACCACTTTTTGTTACCCCAACAATTTTTAAGTATTATAATAATTGTAATGCAAGTAATAATAATACCAATTGTAATAATTATTCAAATACTAATACAAATAATACTAAAAATAATATTGCTGTCATTATTGTTATTTTCTCATATTATATTTCTATTTTCATTATTATTATTGCATTAACATTCTTATTTTCATTTATTCATTCCTTCATGAAGGACAAAGAAGAAAGACAGCTGCTCTTGCAAAAGAAAACAAAATTGAGTGGCAAGAAGAGAGGCTTGATTTCTCTTGGAGAGGCGCCTTGATACTTCATGAAAGTTCAAGTCGTTGTGAGGAGGAATTATAGACGAAGGACGGCAAGTCCAGAGTTTATCAACAGAAGATATGAAAGAATGAAGATGGTGATTAAGTCTTGCATGATAGATGTGGATATTATTATAATAATAATAATAATAATAATAATAATAATAATAATAATAATAATAATAATAATAACAAATAGTAATAACAATGATAATATGAGAATAGTATATTATTATTATTATTATTATTATTATTATTATTATTATTATTATTATTATTATTATTATTTTTATTATTGTTATAATACTATCCTAATCTCTCATATAAGAGTTAACCAGCATCTTCATTCTTTCATATGAAATCTTCAGGTGGTAAGCTGTGGGACATCCTTCCTTTATCTATATTTCCTAGTAGTAGTAGTGGTGGTAGATTAAATGGCAACAGTAGTAGTGGTACTAGCAGTGGCAGTAGAATTATAAACGGTAGAAAAAATAGTGTTAGTAGTAGCTTTAGTAGTAGTAATAGTAGTAGTAGTAGTAGTAGTAGTTTTCTCCTTAATAGTAAAATTTCCAGGTTATACCCCTTTGGTGATGATCGTGGTGCTGCGGCGGTGGTGGTGGTGGTGGTGGTGGTAGTGGTGGTGGTGGTAGTGGTGGTGGTGGCAGTGGTGGTGGTGGTGGTGGCGGCGGCAGCGGCAGCGGCAGCGGCGGCATAAGGCAAGGTAAAAGTTCCTCGCGGCCATTTCCTTCATTCCCACCAACTCCGCCACCACCACCACCACCACCACTTGCACTGCCAGCACCATCTCTTGCACCTCCACCACCACCACCACCACCACTGCCAACACGTCCACCACCTACACCTGTATCTACACCAATTCAGTCTTCACAGTTACAACTACCACCACCACCACCATCACCGACAACAACAACAACAACAACAACAACAACAACAACACAAAAGAACAACACCAGGAGCAGCACCACTTTAAGCACCACCACCGATATCAACACCACCACCATAGTCACCACATCACCACTAACACCACTACCATTCACCATCACAATCATAACCACCAACACTACATACTTACACCACTACCATCATCGCCATCATCAGAAGCGGCAGGAGGAATGCAAACAGGTACTAACAACAACAACAACAACAACAACAATAACAACAACAGCAAGAAAGCAAGCAGACGGTGGGAAGTATCAAGCAACTTCACCTTTTTACCTTCCCTTCCTTTCCCTCCTCCCCCTGCCTTGCCCTACCTTCCCTCCTCCCCTTCGTCTCTTCCCCCTCACGCATGCATTCCTCCTCCTCCTCCTCCTCCCTACCTTTACCTCCCCTTCCCCTCCCCACGTGTCAGAGGGCAACGGGTTCCTTACCATGCCCTAATTTTGCACTTTTTTCCCGGGAGATGTGATGTAAAAATATTCCCTTTGCGCTAAAAATGCTAATAAAAGAAGGACCTCCAGACGTCTCGAATTCGTTTATGACTCTCGATGACTCTTAAAAATATTGACACACATCAGTAATACAAGAAAGAAAGTAACCCCATTTTTTTACGACCCAGAATGAAAAAATGTTACAGTAAATAATTTTTTTTTTTTGCTTTGTTGCATAAGCACGTCTGCTTTAAAAAGGTCATCAGTCGTGAATGCACGGGTCTCCCCTCCCTGCCCCCCCCACTGGCTCTCTCTCTCTCTCTCTCTCTCTCTCTCTCTCTCTCTCTCTCTCTCTCTCTCTCTCTCTCTCTCTCTCTCTCTCTCTCTCTCTCTCTCTCTCTCTCTCTCTCTCTCTCTCTCTCTCTCTCTCTCTCTCTCTCTCTCCTTCTGTTTCTTGGGTTGTCTGTTTTTCTCTCCGTTTTCTCTTTTTTTCTCTTCCTTTTTCTTTGTTTTTTATTTTTTCATTCTTTCGTTCTTCGTCTTTGTTTGGTTGTATGTTTTCTCTCTCTCTCTCTCTCTCTCTCTCTCTCTCTCTCTCTCTCTCTCTCTCTCTCTCTCTCTCTCTCTCTCTCTCTCTCTCTCTCTCTCTCTCTCTCTCTCTCTCTCTCTCTCTCTCTCTCTCATTGTATTCATGCTTCGATATTCGTCATATATTTAATTACCTGATTTATGCCTCGTCATCACACTTGCGGCTTCCCTCCCTCGGCGCCTCGGCCCGGTAATACGAAGGCCTCTCGTCGACTCATTAGTGTCATTTAGTAACGCAACACTTTTCGTTAGTTATTTCCTTCAGTTTTTCGCGATAAGGCGCGGCGGGATCAGTCACGGCGCGGATTTGTGAACGCGGAAGAAAGATATGACTGACTCGGAAAAGTGTGTTTATTTTCAGTGTGTTTTGTGTAAAATAAGTTAAAGTTTTTGCCGGCAATCATCGGTCATCTTTAAATTAAATACGAGCAGGTGCGTCGAGTCCTGAGTGAATTATATTAAAAATGTTGCATAAAACATTAATGCTAAATGTATTGACAACGAGAGCGATGATAGTAATAATAATAATGTTAATGATAACAATAATAATAATAATAATATTCATGATAATAATTAAAAAAAAATAATAATAATAAAATAATCTTAATAGTTATGCCGATGATAATGATAATACTGATAATTATATAAAAAAATACTACTTCCACTACTACTACTACTACTACTACTACTTCTACTACTACTACTACTACTGCTAATACTATTACTACTACTACAACAAATATTACTAGTACTTCTGAAAATGTCAATTACAATAATATTAATTATGATAATTTTAACAATGAGAATGGTCACAAGTAATGGTATTATTATTAATGATGATGACGATGATGATGATGATAAAAATAACAATAATAATAATAATAATAATAATAATAATAATAATAATAATAATAATAATAATAATAATAATAATAATAATAATAATAATAATAATAATGATAATAATAGCAAATAATTATTACAAAAATAGCAGTGACGATACTTCTATTCATACAACAGCAACAACAACGACTACTACTACTTCCACCTTCCCTACTACTGCTACTACTACTACTACTACTACTACTACTACTACGAATATTTTAATAATGTTATTGGCAATAACATCACTTACAGCAATGAAGATGATGGTAATGATAATAATGATAGAAATGATAATACTAACACCAATACAAATAATAATAATGATTATAATAGTAATAATAATGGAACCGAATACATATTTCCGGATTTATTTGTCTGTCGCAGAAGAAAACATCGGAGGTGACTGTGCATCTGAATAATGTGACGGATATTTTTCAGTGATCCGGCTATGGACACCACTCAGGCACCAGTCGATTATTATTATTATTATTATTATTATTATTATTATTATTATTATTATTATTAGTTTTGTTCTTATTATTGATATATTTATTGATACTTCTATAATATTAAAACTCTTATTTTTTATTATTATTTTATTATTAGGTCTCGCAGTAGTAGCAGTAAGTAGCAGTAGCAGCAGCAGCAGCAGCAGCAGTAGTAGTAGTAGTACTATAAGTTGTGGTGGGGGTAGTGGTAACAGCGCCAGCAATGGTTGTATTTTCAGAACTGTAGATGTAGTAGAAACATCGTAATCAATCACGTAAAAATTGCCAACATCAGTGTAAATATTAGCAGAGTTAGCAGCAGCAATAATATAATAGTATTGCTTGAGGTGGGAGTAATAACACTGCAATATCTAACAGTCATTTCAAAAGCCTTCCGCGCAGAGCAAAAAAACTTACGCCGGAGATAATCCTTCAGGCTTCCTCCCGCTTCTCTTTTATCCCGGCCCGGCGCTCTTCAGCATTCATAGGCCATCATTTCCCTATTCCCTCATCCCCTTCCTTTATTTTGGCGCGGCGGCGTTGCTCTCCTCGGCCGGCACGTAATGTTTCGCTGGCTCCACGTGATGCTCCACCGGTATCCACATGCACGGCCACCTGCAACATCCACCAGCCTTAATATGAAGCCCACAGGTGCTCATCTTGATGCCGGCCGAGCCCTTTATCATCGGGAGACTCTTTTGTAGTGACTTTATTTAAATGGAGACTGGCCTCACATTAATCTACTTGGAAATGAAATATCCGGGAGCTTAGTATATTGCCAACCCTCGCAGGCGCTTCTTTCCCTGTAGGATGTGTGTCGAATACGTGTAGGATGCGCTGCTTAACTTTTTCAGCGTCCTGTCGCAGTGGAAGGACTCACAGGGATACCGGGCTGCCCTCACTTCCCTCACTTCCCTCACTTCCCTCGCTTCCCTCATCCCCCTAAACAGGCCTAGAAAGGTGGGGCCAAACACGTCACCTCTGTTGTCACGTCGTAATGACCCGGCACGCTGACTATTTCGTGTTATTTGGCGGTGATGCATATTCGCCGGCCTTCGCATCCGCCGTGTAATAAGACACAGAGAAAAAGCTGCCACCGTTTCGCTCTCGTGTGTACAGCAGCATCCATGGGCGTGTGAACGAGGCGGGGCTGTGTGTGCTCTGACTGTGTTTTCCTTTATTTGTTATGGTGATGGTTTTGTCTACGCTTCCAGACGGATACGAGGATGTGGGTGTTGATGGGATGAGTTGCTTAATTAGTAGGATTTAGGTCTCTCTATCTCCTGTGTTTTTGTTCTCTTCACTCATATGTTTATTAGGTTTCAGTATTTCTTCCTTTCTTAATATGCTCTACACTCCCTCTTTCTTTCAATCTACATTTATCTGTCTCATTTCCCCTTTATCTCTCTGTCCATTTATCTATTAAGGCTGTCTATCTCCTTTTTCTTCACATACTCTTTCTTTTGCTTTTTCTCTCCATTTATTATGTTTATCTTTCTCTCTCCCTCTCTCTTTCAGTTTATGTATTTATTAGGACATATTAATATTCAAACATTAGGAGTCAGCACAGGACAGCTTCTAAACACCTAACATTACCTGTCCTCCTTTTAAACTAATTATCCAAACTTTTCTTCTGTCTCTATCTGTATCTGCTTATCTATATCTATCCATCTATATCTATCTATTCATTTATTTATGTTTGTGTTTATGTATCTATCAATATGATCTACAGCTTCTTTCTTACCTGACAGGAATTTAATGGCGGGTCTCAGATGATTTATATCAGTCTCAGGTGCATTATTTTTCGTCTTGTTTTATCAATATTCACATTCGCTACATATTTCCTTGATTTTAAATTCTTCGTCCCTAGTTCGTCCTCGTCTCGCCCGTCAGCACATCACCCACGTGTATAGCTTGAGCCTTCTCCGACAATTCTTCTCAAATAACGCATTGAAGGTGTTGCTTCCTATTTACAACTTTACACATGGCTTAGTAAACCTTCTCGCCAGTGCCGAAGCGGATGTTCTAAGTAAATTTCCCGCGGAGATGCATTATGTTCACGATGCAGAAGCTGCCTATAGCTTATTGGTCCATGCTGCGTATTCATGGCATTATTGATATTAGAACATTTTTATTTAGGAAGATAAAATTTGCTCAAAATTTGCTTCCTTATTTCAGTAGAAATTTAGATCTGTTAAGTAATTGTGTTCACGTGTATGTAGCGCTTCTGATTCCATGCCAAGCGCTTGCACACACACACACACACACACACACACACACACACACACACACACACACACACACACACACACACACACACACATATATATATATATATATATATATATATATATATATATATATATATATATATATATATCATATATATATATATATATATATATATATATATATATATATATATATATATATATATATATATATAAAAACACGTGTATCTTTCCATCGTCGTCGAGGCAAACGGCGAGCAGCATGCAGTGCAGTGCTCGGGGCGTTCCTTGTCGCGGCAACAACTGGCGTGGAAATCCCGTGTAAGCCTTGGCCTGACACCTGTCTATATCTCACCTTGATTGTGATTAACTGAATACTGGGTCTAACCTCCAGGAATATAATTAGATTCATTCTATAATAAAGGTTATTAAGCATTTCGCGCAGCCCCCGCCCTTTATGGCGCACGGTTTTGCTCATCAGGGCCCGTGCCGCTAAACAAATTACGCGGCGTTTTTACGCCTGCCGAAAAGAAAGGCAAGCGTAAAAAGACAGTCTTCCTGATTTTTAGGTGTTTTTAATTAATGTTCATACCACTAATAATATCCTTTCCTGTAAAAAGTATTTTTGCGTAATATTTGGTAATGGAGATGCGTCATTGTATTAGATTTCGTGGGAAGGAAAGAATAAAAAAGAAAAAAAGAAAGTAATGAATGCTGGCGCGGCGCCGCGACCACTTGCCTGAGACATCCGAGACTCCGTGCTTGGCGGCGCCTCGGGGGCCGGCCAGGGCCGCCGCCGGGGACCACTACTGAGGCTCTGCCTTCAGCCTCATAGTCTCCTTGGATCCTTGCTCGATATTCTCTGCCTTGTTTCTTTTTAATAACTGCTGCGTAACGAATGCAGGTTGTTTTTATTTTGGGAACGATGAAATTGATGTTCATTCTTTCTTGCACATATTAAACGTTTGTTTGAACATAAAGTTGTCATATTAAGTCGTAATAACACTGTTACCACGAATGAAAGTGCTTCACAAATACAACTTTATGATGTAGTATTCGGCACATGTTTGAGAAAACCACTTCTGATCCCTCCACCGTTGAGTCCAAGTTGACTTTGAACACACTCGTTAAGAGGCGGCTAACACACCCACGTTTGGTAAGGCTTTCCTAGAGTGTGGGTATTTCCATGAGTAGTTTTAAAATCTCAGTCATAGTTTTACCAGGCATCTGCATCATGAAAGTGAAAGCGACTCATGAGAACCAGACTAATCTCTTAAGTGGCTTTTGGAAAGAGTTGCTGTAAGAGCCGAAGGCGTCTGAGAACACGAGCAGAAGGAGCTAAAAGATGCCTGAGGAAAAAACACCAAGCCTATCCTCGCCAGCCTCCAGATGGCTCCTGCCGGCTCACTCTTCTTCGCAGCATCAGGGCGGTGCGTCAGAAGGCCGGCTCCCAGCTTAGCAAGACTGTAACCCGCCTCGTGGTCCCTAGGAAATATTTCAAGTAAATTTGGGTGGTGATGGAGAGCCAAACGTTCAAGTCCTACCGACGCCTGAGTATTCGTCCAGGAGCCCAAAATTACTCTTATCCGTCTTAAATCTAACTTGGAATGCAGCTTTTGCCGAGGAAAACCGCATTGGGGTATCATGAACCACTAAAAATCTCTATTAAAAAATTATCATACTCTAAGAACACACACTTAGTCCCAACACTAGTTCTCCTCTAAGAATACACAGCTCCCTTTCAGCCGTGAATATGAATAAATTAAATATACATCATGAAAACAGCGCATCGCAATTCTGTTTGGTGTTCACGCGTCAGACGAAGCTACTCACAGCTCTTCCTTTAGCAGACTACTTCAATACGTTCAAGAGATACCTGAAGGACAAAAATGATGTGCAAGAAAGAGACTCGTAAAAACAAATTAAACAAGAAGAGAAGAGCAAGCCAGCACGTAGCTAACCCCACTCCTCCTTTCCCATGCCCTTCCCTGCCCTTCGCTTTCTCTGCTATGCCTTTTGCCTTCCCTGCTTTTCCCTGCCCTTTGCTTTCCATGTCATACCCTGTCCTTTGCCTTCCTTGCTTTCCCCTGCCCTTTGCCTCCCCTGCCTTACCTACCATTTCCCTTCCCTGCCTTCCCTTGCCACCATCCCCAGTACAAGTCCTTCACATCTTCCCTCAGCCCCACCCAGACTCCTTCCTCATATTTCAAACCTGTTAAAATAAGGCATTAATATGATACTGCATCTGTGTGTGTGTGTGTGTGTGTGTGTGTGTGTGTGTGTGTGTGTGTGTGTGTGTGTGTGTGTGTAGTTTTATTCTCAGAGGTAATAGTTAATACAATAGGATCGCTGCGAACACCACTTTTCTGCAGCACAACTATAGTGGATTGATTACCTTGTTCTGTAAAGTCTTCGCCCCGCCTCTGCTCCTGTTCCTGGCGGTGTTCCTCCTGCCGCTCCGCTTTGTTCCTCGTCGCCTTTGTCATGAGTTAACCATCAGGGCCGTCATATATTCTTCATTACCTTCTACACCATCATCTTCAACGCCATCATCATCACCATCATCATCGTTTTCTTCTTTTTCTTTTAGTTCTTCCTCTTTTTCTTCCTTATTGATGATGATAATAATAATAATAATAATAATAATAATAATAATAATAATAATAATAATAATAACAATAATGATAATATGATACTAATGATAATAATGATACTACTACTACTACTACTACTACTACTACTACTACTACTACTACTACTATTCTTACTATTATTATTATTATTATTATTATTATTATTATTATTATTATTATTATTATTATTATTATTATTATTATTATTATTATTATTATTATTATTATTATTATCATTATCATTATTAGTATTATCATCATTAGTATTCCTAACAATATGATCCTTATTATTATGTTATCTCATTTTATTATATTTTTATCATTATTAACATCATAATCACCATCTTCCATCATCGCCATCGTCGCCATCACTCTCAGCATCATGATAAATATCGTCGCCCTTATCATCATCATCATCATACAGCAGAAGCAGGTGCAGCAGGATCCATTCGGGAACCCGAGGTAAGGTAGGCATCTGTTTCCCTGCTGAGACAGAACAGGTGATTCAGTTACCGGCCTTGGTTACTGCTTAGAGCCTCTGAATCGCTTTGCTTTCCCCTCCTCTCCCTAGACTAATAAGACGCATAAGGTTACGAGACATTGGCTGCTGCGTAATATATCCCACATTCTCAGACGCTTTGGACTTTCAAAACACACTTATCCAAAGGCCACAAAGGAGATTATTCGGATTTTCTCAAGTGTTTTCACGTTCACGGACCTTGCTTTCTGCTTAGAGCCTCTGAATCGCTTTGCTTTCCCTTCGTATCCCTAGACTGATAAGACGCATAAGGTTACGAGACACTGGCTGCTGCGTAATATATCCCACATTCTCAGACGCTTTCGGCTTTCAAAACACAGATATCCAAAGGCCATGAAGGAGATTAGTCGGATTTTCTTGAGTGTTTTTCACGTTCATGGAGCAGGAGCCATGGCAATATCTTGAGCCTCATAAACTGCTCAGGAAATACCCATCCCACAGCCTCTACCCTGAAGTTGCGGCACCAAGACCAAACGCCCTAATAATCATCATCACCCACAACCTCTACGACAGCTTTGCCAAATGTGTGTGTGTGTGTGTGTGTGTGTGTGTGAGTCCCGAAATGTTTGAGAATATGGACCTATGACTTAAGGACGTTTGCTGCTGCTTCTCTTTTCCTCGATCTTGTTTCGATTGAGAATACGAGACTTAAGTGGCTATTACACTGGGCAAATTTTCCGTGGATCTTCAGTAAAACCACGATTTCCGCTGGCGTGGTTCTCATTTTTCTGTGGTTTTCTGACGTGTCCACGATCTTCCAAAGCTACGGTAGATTTCACCGAAGGACAACGGTATTACTCACCATCATCAGCAGCAGCAATAACAAGAAATAAATGAGAACCACGCCAGCGGAAATCGTGATTTGACTGAAGATCCACGGAAATTTTGCCCAGTGTAATAGCCCCTTTATATTCTGTCTGCTTCCCCAATAAGGATTTAAGGCTGATGTCTGTTCTTGTCTCGCTGCCTTGTATGCTGCTCGTGTTATCATCAGTAGTACAAGTTTATAAGATACTACAATTTACCTTTTCAATATAGATCTGAACCCTTGCTGTCGCCCTCCTCCCTTGGCTGCCCTTGAGATACAGGTTATCCTCACAATTAATAATTCGGAACGCTTATTATCGCTTCTGCTTCCCTTGCCGTTCTTGTATGCTACTTCTGTTCCC
Organism: Eriocheir sinensis; assembly: GCF_024679095.1. Classification (NCBI taxonomy): domain Eukaryota; kingdom Metazoa; phylum Arthropoda; class Malacostraca; order Decapoda; family Varunidae; genus Eriocheir; species Eriocheir sinensis. The sequence goes on from NC_066530.1 coordinate 17,461,254, forward strand.
ATTAGGAGTAAGAGGGTAAGAAATACACACTGTTCTCGCAATAAGACTTAAGATCTCTTGACGGTGCCTTTGTTTGCCTTGCTCTTGCCAATATTGGATCTTGGAGGCTATAAACTCACGTAAGTACGCCTGCTGGTGCCTGTGCTTCCCTTCCTTGCGTCAGTATTATATCTTCGAGGTTATAGATGCAGTTCGTATAAGCAATATTAACAATAAGTATTCACAACGCATGTAGTGGACTCTACTTGTATTGGTGTCTATGAGTACTGCTTATGTTACTATTTATCGAAGGCAGTGTGATGGGATAATTACCTTTACAAGAAGGCATAATGATAGGTAATGTCACTCCTTGCTATCCCTTTGAGAGAACAGGTTTATAAGTTACAGGTTACCTTCTCAATATGAATTCAGGACGCCAGGTTTCGCCATTGCTTTCCTTGTAATCCCTGACTAATCCTCCCATCACCAGTAGGAGTACACGGTCTTGGGATCCAGACTTCCTTCTATATAAGACATTAAGAAGCTTCCTGTTGCTCCGGCTCGCTTTACTCGTTACCGCTGGGTGTTCAAGGGTATGAAACACATGTTGAGAGTATTAGATTGAAATAGACTTCTTTTACTATAAGGAGTTAATTTTCTTCCTTCACTACAAGAAATCAAGCAGCTTCCTGTCGCTCCTTCACCCCTTGCTCGTTACCGCCAGGTGTTCAAGGTTATGAGACGCAGGTTGAGAGACAAATTGCTGTCCCAATAGGTAATATGGAACCCTGCTGTCGCTTCTGCTTCCCTCGTAGTCGCTGAATATACTTTGATACGACTTCAGGGCCATGCGATACAGGTTACCTTCATGTTAGGGGTTCAGCACGACTCCCTAACTTCCCTTTTTGTTCCCGAATACTATTTTGTTACGATGAATACAAGGTTAGACACACAGCACCTTTTGAAACTTTTATTTTTCTTATGTGTTGCCCATAGCGCTGGTGAGCTCTCTTGAGGGGCCTGGTGGATAGCCTCAGCCCGTTAGTTAGGCAGGCGAATTTTATTTCGAGTGGCTGTCGTGATACATGACTCTCGCTTGGCCCATGCTGCCCCACGGTGCTTCCCTTGACCGACGTCGCTGAGGCTAGGGATAATAGAAGACTTGGACAGCATTATAACCGCTTTTGTTTTTTCGGTTGTCTTCCAGTATTACTTTTGTTATCATTTAGAGCAGTGGTTCCCAACGTTCTTGCACTCGCGACCCTTCTCCTAAAATCTTGAAACCCACGCGACCCCTTGATATGAGCAGTTTGTATTTTTATTCTTGTTTTGTCGAGAGTTTAGAAAGTACAAGGTGAGAAAGTACAATGTTACCTTCTCAATACGTTTGTTGTTTCTTCTGCTTTCCCCGCTGTGTTTCTAATAATGGGTGCTTGCTTCCGCTTCTATTTCCTTCGCTTATCTCCCAGTATTTGTTATCCTTTAGGGAATACAAGGCGAGAAAGTACAGGTTAACTTCTCGATACGTTTGTTGTTTCGTCTGCTTTCCCCGCCGTTCATGTGTGCTTCTAATAATGGGTGCTTGCTGTCGCTTCTATTTCCTTCGCTTGTCTCCCAGTATTTGTTATCCTTTAGGGAATACAAGCCACGAAAGTACAGGTTAACTTCTGGATACGAATTCATAACGCTTTCTGTTTCTTATGCTTTCCCCGCTGTCCGTGTATGCTTCTAATAATGGGTGTTTGCTTCCGCTTCTATTTCCTTCGCTTGTCTCCCAGTATTTGTTATCCTTTAGGGAATACAAGGCTAGAAAGTACAGGTTAACTTCTGGATACGAATTCATAACGCTTTCTGTTTCTTCTGCTTTCCCCGCCGTTCATGTGTGCTTCTAATAATGGGTGCTTGCTGTCGCTTCTATTTCCTTCGCTTGTCTCCCAGCATTTGTTATCCTTTAGGGAATACAAGGCTAAATAGTACAGGTTAACTTTTCTATATAAATCCATGGGGTTTGCTGGTCCATCTGCTTCTTCTGCTGTCCATATATGCGTCTAATAAGGAATGCTGTGCTGTCGTTTCTGTCTTCTCGCTTGTTTTCCAGCACCTCTCTTTTGGCTACTCTTTACATTCATCTTTTATATGAGCGGCGAGTAGTCGAGATCTGTTTTTGTACTCTTTTTATTGCCCTTGAGCCGTGTCCTCTGATGTAAAAAAAATACTTCGTTATCATTAAGAAAATACAACCATAGAAATTACAGGTTGCTTTCTCAATATTGATTCATGGCGCCTGCTGTTCCACCTGCCTCCCCTGCTGTCCATGCACGCTTCTGTTGTTATCATTAAGCATGCGAGACTACAGGAAACAGGTTCTTCCCCCTCTGTCTCTGAATGCTGCTTTTGTGACCATTTAGAGGGTCGTGTGCTGCAGGCGCCCATCACGGTAAGAATTCAGTGCGTCTTCTCTCCCTCTCGCCTTACCTGTTTTTGAAGCCACGAGAAGGTCATGAGATACAGGTTTCTCTCACAATAATACAAACTACCCTCACAAGACCATGATACATAGCTTACTTATATCGCTGTCTCTGCATGATTCTTTGTTTTCATTCTTTGTTTTCGTTATTTGGCTGAATTTGATTACTGTTTTTGAAGCCTTTAGGAGAAGAAGGTTGTGAGATACAGGCTTCCTCGCAATAATACAAACTACCCTCACAAAGCCATGATAAATATCTTACTTCCATCGCTGTCTCTGGATGATTCTTTGTTTTCATCATTTGGAAACGCCCTGGCTGAATTTGATTACTGTTTTTGAAGCCATTAGGGGAAGAAGGTTGTGAGATGCAGGCTTCCCTCACAATAATACAAACTACCCTCACAAAACCATGATAAATAGCTTACTTCCATCGCTGTCTCTGCATGTTTCTTTGTTTTCATCATTTGGAAACGCCCTGGCTGAATTTGATTACTGTTTTTGAAGCCATTGGGAAAAGAAGGTTGTGAGATACAGGCTTCCCTCGCAATAATACAAACTACCCTCACAAAACCATGATAAATAGCTTACTTCCATCGCTGTCTCTGCATATTTCTTTGTTTTCATCATTTGGAGACGCCATATGTTGGTTTTGCATTACCTTGGCTGAATTTGATTATTGTTTTTGAAGCCATTAGGAGAAGAAGGTTGTGAGATACAGGCTTCCCTCGCAATAATATAAACTACCTTCACAAGACCATGCTAAACAGGTTAATTCCATCACTGTCTCTACATGATACTGTATTATATCATCTGTAGACGCCTTATGTCACTTTCGCTTTACCTTGGTTGAATCTGTTACTGTTTTTGAAGCCATTAGGGGAAGAAGGTTGTGAGATGCAGGTTTCCCTCGCAATAATATAAACTACCTTCACAAGACCATGATAAATAGTTTACTTCCATCGCTGTCTCTGCATGATACTTTATTATTTCATTTGTAGACGCCTTATGTCACTTTCGCTTTACCTTGGTTGAATGTGTTACCTGTTTTTGAAGCCATTGGGGGGAAGAAGGTCATGAGATACAGGTTTCTCTCGCAATGATATAAACTACCTTCACAAGACCATGATAAATAGTTTACTTCCATCGCTGTCTCTGCATGATACTTTATTATTTCATTTGTAGACGCCTTATGTCACTTTCGCTTTACCTTGGTTGAATGTGTTACCTGTTTTTGAAGCCACTAGGGGAAGGTCATGAGATACATGTTTCTCTCACAATAATAGAAACTACCGTAACAAGATCATAAACATTTTACTTCCATCGCTGTCTCTGCATGATGCTTTTATAATAACTTACGGAATGGCGAACAAAAGAAGTGACGCGAGGGTTACAGGAATAAATGTGGAGTTATTAATTCTCCGATCCAGCTTGTCACGTGTTTGAATAATGACAGAATGAAGATCGTGAAGCGTATGCGTTGTTTTCTTGGTATAAGGTGTAAGATCCTCTGTCGCTTTACCTTGGCTGAATTTGATTACTGTTTTTGAAGCCATTAGGGGAAGAGGGTTGTGAGATACAGGCTTCCCTCGCAATAATACAGGCGGCCCTCAATAATACAGTCTGTCCACAGTAATACAAGCGGTCCTCCCAGTAAGAATGTCGGACGCTACCTGCTGCTTCTGTCTCATGCTCATTGATAACACTTCTCATATTATTAAGAGCACAAGAAATACAACTTACCTTCACAGTGAAAATCCAGGCTGCTTGTCGTCGCTTCTACATCCTAATATTTTCCTGGATTATGTTTTCGTATCAGTTGGAGGTTGCAAGGTTCTGTGATGTAGGTTGCTTTAGCTCGAAGGATTCAGGACGCTTGCTGGCGCCTCTTTTTCCTTTGCTGGTCTTGTATAATGGCTCTGTAACAATGATGACTGATGAGTAGAAGAACTTAAAACGCTTGCCCCTACTTCATTTTCTGTCCTTTATAATAGTCTTGTTACTGTGAGGAGTACAAGACTTTAAGTAACAGTTTGTCTTTTTATTTTCATTAAGGACGCTTTCTTTTGCCTCTTTTCCTGTTTGTCTCTAAAAGCTGATTCTGTCAACATTAAAAGTACAAGGTTATGAGATGCAGATTAATTCCCTTATAGAAATTCAAGACGCTTTCTGCCGCTTCTCTTTTTCTTGTTTCCTTTCTCCTCTTTTCCTGTTTGTCTCTAAAAGCTGCTTCAGTCATCATTAAGGTTATGAGATACAGATTCATTCCCTTATAGAAATTCAAGACGCCTGCTGCCGCTTCCCTTTTGCCTGCTTCCTTTCGCCTCTTTCCCTGTTTGTCTCTAAAAGCTACTTCAGTCAATGTTAAAAGTACAAAGTTATGAGATGCAGATTCATTCCCTTATAGAAATTCAAGACGCCTGTTGTCGCTTCCCTTTCCCTTGCTTCCTTTCTCCTCTTTTCCTGTTTGTCCCTAAGAGCAGCTTCAGTCAACGTCAAGATTATGATATACAGATTTCTTCCCTTTTAGAATTTCAATACGTTTATCTTGCTTCCTCTCGCCTATTTCTTATTTGTCTCTAAAACCTCCTTCAGTCAGTAAGTAAAAGGTTATGCGATGTAGATTCGTCTCTTATAAAAAATTAAGACGCTTTCTGCCGCTTCTGTTTATCCTGCTCTTGCTATCGATAGTGTCTCAAAGGGAATGAATTACAGGTTCGCATCACAGTAAGTATTCAGGTTCTAATGTGTCGCTTCTTCTCCCCTCGCTCTCCCTCTTACTGCTTTGTCATCGTCGAGAGTCATGTTTATCAGATACAGGTTTCCCTCTTACTGAGAATCAAGGACGTCTGCTTTCATTTCTGCTTTCGCTGCCGCCTGAGAATGTTTTGGCCCCCATTTCAGGTATTTCAGGTTATCGTATACTGGTTTTCCTCACACTGGGGATCAAGGACGCCTGCTGTCACGTCTGCTTCAGCTGGGGTTTGTATGTTATGCTTTTGTTACCGTTTACAGTCTGGAGGGTCACGATATACAGGTTTTCCTTCGCTATAATAACTCTGGTAACATCTGCCGTTGCTTATTATTCGCTAGCCGTTCTGAATGCTTTTGTTGTTATTAAGAGTACAGGGTTATATGATATTAGTTTCTTTTCCTTATATTAATTTTATGATCATGATATACAGACGGTGCTCCACGATGAAAATTCAGGCCGTCTACTGTTCCTTATAATTCCCTCACTGTCCCTGAATGCATGTTATTATTAAAAGTACAATATTTTATGTTTGTAGTTGCTTTTGCTTATAATAATGTTTCACTATAACAATTCAGGCTTCCTGCTATTTCTTTTTATTTCCTTCGCTTTTCCTAAATACTGCTTTTTCTAGTATTAAAAGTGCAAGAATAAATAGCAGAAGCTGGTTTTGCTTATATTAATGTTTCAGGGCGTGTCTTGAAACGTCTACTTTCATTGCTACTGTCGGTGCTAGGTCTTCAAGGTTCAGATACACAGGTTGGCTTCACGATATGATTTCAGGGCGGCTGCTGCGTCTTGGCTCCTTCTCTCCTGTTCCCTTCATTGAGTATAAGTTGCTGACAGAGCGATAAGTATTCAGCACGTCTTCTGTCGCTTCTGCATGTCCCTCGCTGTCCCTGCTTACTCCTTTGGTATCTGGCATATGACCACAGATGTTGCGCCGACTAAACCAAACTTTCCAACTTTTCCTTTGGTATCTCTAGGACTGCAGGGTTGTAAGATAGAAGTTTTCTTCGCTATAAGTGTTCAGGACGCGTACTGTCGCTTCTGTCTCTCGTGTTACCGTAAAGAGTATGATGCTACGCGATACACACTCTTCTCTCAGTGGAGTTTCATGACGCGTACTGCTGCTTTTTCTTCCATTCTTGTCGCTAAACGCTGCTTTTGTTTTCACTAGGAGCACAGGAGGTTATAAGACACATGATGCATCCGTATTAAGAGTAAAGAGCGCTTAGGAGCACACATGATTATAAGATACAGGATGGTTTCGGAGTAAGAAGAGAGTGCTTGCTGTCTCTTCACCTTCCGTTGCTCTCTCTAAATCCTGCGTTGCTTTCATTAGGAGCACGCACGGTTATAATACAGACTGATTTCGTTTTAAGAATGTAGAGCGGTCAGGAGGACACATAAATATAAGATGCATGCTGCTTTCGGAGTTCTTGCTGTCGGTAAATCCTGGCTTTTGCTTTCATTAGGAGTACACAAGGTTATAAGATGAAGGCTGCTGTTGTAGTAGGAATCTAGAGCGCTTAGGAGCATACAAAGTCATAAGATACAGCCTGTTTTGATGGCAAGAATCTAGAGCGCTTAGGAGCATACAGTCATAAGATACAGCCTGTTTTGATGGCAAGAATCTAGAGCGCTTAGGAGCATACAGAGTTATAAGATACAGCCTGTTTTGATGGCAAGAATCTAGAGCGCTTAGAAGCATACAGTCATAAGATACAGCCTATTTTGATGGCAAGAATCTAGAGCGCTTAGGAGCATACAGTCATAAGATACAGCCTGTTTTGATGGCAAGAATCTAGAGTGCTTAGGAGCATACAGTCATAAGATACAGCCTGTTTTGATGGCAAGAATCTAGAGGCATACAGAGTTATAAGATACAGCCTGTTTTGATGGCAGTCATAAGATACAGCCTGTTTTGATGGCAAGAATCTAGAGTGTACAGTCATAAGATACAGCCTGTTTTGATGGCAGAATCTAGAGCGCTTAGGAGCATACAGAGTTATAAGATACAGCCTGTTTTGATGGCAAGAATCTAGATACAGCCTGTTTTGATGGCAAGAATCTAGAGCGCTTAGGAGCATACAGAGTCATAAGATACAGCCTGTTTTGATGGCAAGAATCTAGAGCGCTTAGGAGCATACAGTCATAAGATACAGCCTGTTTTGATGGCAAGAATCTAGAGCGCTTAGGAGCATACAGTCATAAGATACAGCCTGTTTTGATGGCAAGAATCTAGAGCGCTTAGGAGCATACAGTCATAAGATACAGCCTGTTTTGATGGCAAGAATCCAGAGCGCTTAGGAGCATACAGTCATAAGATACAGCCTGTTTTGATGGCAAGAATCTAGAGCGCTTAGGAGCATACAGTCATAAGATACAGCCTGTTTTGATGGCAAGAATCCAGAGCGCTTAGGAGCATACAGTCATAAGATACAGCCTGTTTTGATGGCAAGAATCTAGAGCGCTTAGGAGCACACAAGGAAGTAAGACACTGGCTGATCTCGGAGTAAAAATTTGAGTGTTTGCTGTCGCTTCTGTTTCCTTTGCTGTCACATTAGAAATACAAAGTAAGGCGATGCAGATTTTTTCACTAAATATGAGCTCAAGATGCATGCTGTCAATTCTACTCTCCATCATGTCTCAGAATATTGCTCTTGCTACTGCTGGAAATATAAAAGGTTATAAAACAGAGGGTGTTTTTGCAATATAAACACTGGACGCCTGTTGTCAGCTGCTTCTTCCCTTGCTGTCACTAAATACAGTATTTTTTCACCATAGGAGTGCCCGGCTATGAGATTCAGGCTGTCTACGCAATAAGAGTGGAGGTTTACAAGATCAAGTTTACCTGGATAATTAGGGTTGTTACCTGGTCGCTGCCTCCGCCCACTGCCTGCCAATTATTAGTTTCCCCCAAAGGCGTGCTGGCGGCTTACCTGCCCCGCCTGTTGCCTGGCCACGCATCAGCACCTGCAGCATTACCTTCGCCGCCACGCCGGCACACGCGGCTGATCTGATTACCGGCGCCGCGAGAATTATGGCGAGGGTGATGATGGCGGTAATGACGGAGATAGTGTATTGGTGGTGAGGGTGACGATGGTGATGCTGGAGATAGTATATTGATGGTGATGATGATGATGGTGGTGGTGGTGGTGGTGGTGATAATATTGATGATGATAATGTCACTGCTGCTGCTTCTAATGATATGATAATGCTTATAATAACAATAATAAAAATGATGATAAGAAAATGATAATAATAATGATAGTAAGGCTTTTAACTTTATAGTATAATTTACAGTAACCTTAAATAATAACTACGCAATACGAATTATTATCCTTATTATTATTATTATTATTATTATTATTATTATTATTATTATTATTATTATTATTATTATTATTATTATTATTATTATTATTATTATTATTATTATCAATAGTTTTCGTTAACATGTAAATTCATTGAGTAAGCACATATGTTTGGTATTCAGGTTCTGCTTAGGGTTGGTTAAGATTAGGGTATCGTCAATCACAACATGACAGGCAGCAAGAGGAAAAGTTCACCTAGTTAGATACTTTGTCCCATTATTGCGGAAGCATTAATGAATTTAATGAGTACAGCAACATGGTGACTGTTTGGGTTATAGTTAGACTAGATTTAAAATATCTTCATACACAAGACAGGCAGCAGTTTTATTATAAAAATCAAGAAAGAAAGAGCTCACTTTATTGGACTGATTCACTCATTAGGAGTTAAATATGGGCTTACTTAGTAAGCACATATGACAAATGTTTGGATTTTTGTAAGGTTAGGTTAGGTTAAGGTAACGTATCTTCAAAAACATGACAGGCAGACACTTATAGCAGATACCAACAAAAAAATATGAGCTCATTTTCCCAGAGAAATGTCTCATATCTGAGAAATCAAATATGAATTTACGAAGTACAATAATATAGTGCCTGATGAATTTTAGTTAGGTAAGGCTAATGGTATGCTTAAATAGGTGATAGATAGCAATTTATAGTAAATATCTATAAAAGATGAGGCCACCTTGTGTACATAGAAAGTCTCATTACTGAGGAGGCATGTGTGAGTGTACTGAGCAAACGTACATGACAGCTGTTTGGGATATGGTTTGGTTTGGTTCAGTTTATTGTATATTGAAACATCTCGTAATATTGTTATTTTTAAGAAATATAACGGTGATTTTCATTACCGTTTTTAGTATTATAATATGATGATTAATAATAATCTTCTTCTTCTTCTTCTTCTTCTTCTTCTTCTTCTTATTCTTATTCTTATTCTTATTCTTATTCTTCTTCTTCTTATTATTATTATTGAATTTATCACAATTCTTGTTTATTCTTGTTTATATAATTATAATATCGATATTATTGATTTTATTATTATTGTTGTTATTTAAATTATTATAGTTTTTACCATTTTCTTCATTATTATTAATATTATTATTATTATTATTATTATTATTATTATTATTATTATTATTATTATTATTATCATCACTTTTCAGTACTTAAGTTTCATCCTTATGAGATACAAACGCCCTTATAAAGTTAGTGAGAAGCAATACTACTGACTCTGCCTGCCCTGCACTGGCTGTTGTTTTGCTCATAGACAAGAGAAGTATTGTGGAGCTCGTCGTTCATTTGCTTGTGTCTGTATGATTAGCTATTACTTATGCTATATTTTAATTATATCTTGAAATGTAAATACAGGTCAATCTATAAAGTCTCATTAAATCATTGAATAACAGAATCACACCTTTTCATTACTAACCCAAAGTAGATAGTGATATGTGCCACTGACAGGATTATTAATGCTTTCATGT
>NC_066530.1:17476309-17551309 GCF_024679095.1 Eriocheir sinensis
CGCGTCTCATCGTGCCATCAGTCAAGGGGACCCCCGAGCCACCTCATTAATACGCTGGCAGATTATTTAATTAGCAGGCGGTGTCATGAGCTCTTTACCTACTCTCGCACGTGATCGGGAGCCACGCGGTTCTGCTTGTGTTTGCGTGTGTGTGTTTGTGTTTGTGTGTGTGTGTGTGTGTGTGTGTGGTTTATGTTCGTATGTGTTGCCAGGTAAATGTGTACATGTGTTGCTGTAAGGATACGTTCGTGTGTGTATGTATGTATGTGTGTGAACGTGTGTGTGTGTGTGTGTGTGTGTGTGTGTTTACATGCATAATATTGTGATGCCCGGCTAGGCTTTACCCGTTACCCCGCGCACTCTCCCTCTGCCTCTCTCACCACCAGCATCCTTTCCCCGGCATCCCTTCCCTAGCATCCCTTCCTCTCCCTCTCCCCTTCCTCTCCCATTCCTTCCCCTTCCCTACACCCCTTCCTCTCTCCTTCCCTCTCCTGCATCTCTTCCTCCCCCCTCTGCCCTTCCCTGCACCCCTTCCCTCCACTTCCTTCATTTGCACCCCTTCCTCCCCATCCCCGTACCCCTTCCTTACCCCTTTCCCCTTCCTTACCCTGTGCCTCTTCCTTCTCCCTCACCCCTCCCCTGCACTCCTTCCCGTCCTCTCTCCCCTTCCCTCCCTCTGTCCCCTACCTTTTACCCCTTCCTTCCCCCTCTTCCCTCTCTTGCACCCCTTCCTCTCCCCTCTCCCCTTCCCCTCACCCTCGCCGCTCCTGTTTCCTCCGCTAAACACCCACACCGTCCCTCGTAATTCTCGTCATTACGCTGAGGATCTGGTGCCAAATATTACGTTTTTTGGGCGTCAGCTTGTAAATTTACGCACATAAAAACCTTTCTCTTTCGGCATTCAGTAATAAAAGTTTCTCTATTTGGGTAAAGGACATATATTCAAATTCAAGCTTTCTTTTTTTAGTTATTTGGATTTTTTTCTTTTGTAATTATGGAAAGAACCCACTAATTTCTACTTGAATAATTTGCTTAGTCTGGGAATTTACACAATTGATTATGTTTCGTCGTGATGGGAAATTTAGCGATGCATGTGTTGATATATTTGTTTCATGTTTACGTCAGTCTTTTTTAATGGCATGTTGATAATGATGAGGTTAATTAATTTTGATAAATGATCGAGGGCAGGGCGTCTAGCAGGGTTCTTGCCTCATAATATACTCTTGCCAGTCTCTATATGTCTGCGTCTTAGTGGACCTCATTAACTCCACTCTATATCCTTATTGCGACTTAATGTAATTCTCAACTCAATGTAAATATACTTCATTACTTCTCTTACGTCCCTTAATTTCTATGCTTACTTATTCTACATATTAAATTTCAGGTTGGGACATACATATACCCACCTTGGCACGGGCACAGATAGATAGATAGATAGGTATATAGATTCATAGATAGATAGATAGATAGATAGATAAATAGGTAGGTAGGCAGGTAGATAAAGACAGAGACACATGTGTTTATATATTTGCTGTTTTAGAAGATACATTAACCATCACATTCCCGCATCGCATCACAAGACATCCTCACTCTGTAACAGCCCAGAAAAAAAAATAATATCTCACTTCCTCTCCTCACTTTCATTACCTCGGAAAAAACAAACGTAACATAATGGGAAGGAAAGTATTGCATTACCATTAAGCAGACTCGGGCGGTGACGGCGGTGGCGGTGGTGGTGGCGGCGGGGCAGGGCAGAGGTGCAGAGGTGGCGGCCAGCTGCAATGCATGAATAGATACTGCGATTTATCTTGCGCGTCGTGTTTTCAGTCGCAAGAAATTTGCATCCGTGGCAAAACTACGAGGCAAAAAGTGCTCACGCTGCGGTAATATGGTGATTATTCGGAGGCGTTACGCGGCGCAGGTCTGGGCGCTGCACTAGTTTTGTGGTGTTCATTTTGCTGGGACACTGACGGCCTGGGTGGGTGGGGGAAGGTGGAAGGTGGAAGGTGTCGCCCGCCAGCTAGACACCCCACGCAGACACCCACCCAGACACCCACTTCCCCCGCCGCGCCTGCCCGGCCTGTGGCTCTGGGCGCTAAGAGGTGCTGTATAATGGGCAGGCCTTGTAATTGTTCCACCTGTACGTGTGGCCCTTTGCTTGGGGTGTCCCTGTGTATAAATGCATGTGTCGATGCTTAATTATGTGTCGATCTGTGTGCTGGCTGGCGTGTTCCCGTGTTACCGTGTTGGGCGTCCGGTACTCACGTGCATGCCCTTGTTTGGCAGTGGATTTCATGATATGTTGTGTATCTGAGAATAGGCGTTTTCGCATTGCTGTCTCTTTGTTTATATATACCTTTCTGCTTATCTGTCTACTATAATTGTATCTGTCTCTCTTTTTATTCTTTATTCTAATGAAGCCGGCTGTAAATACGCTTTTGTCTGGTTTTAAAGAACCTTCACCCAACACACACATTAATAAGAAGTATCTGTGGTTCATATAAGGACTTACCTAGTATATAAACCAAACATACCCACAAGAACTTCACCAAGATATCCAGCCAACTGTTTTCATTAACCTGTGTCTCACCTGTCTTGACACGCTTACTTATCTGTGCCACCATGAAAATACGTGCATAAAATTACAGTAAGATAATCAGAGATGCTTCAAGGCGTGGAGTTAATCGTGAGGGTGGCGAGTGGCGGGCGACTTGGGAAGGTTAGGGGAGGCACACTCTACGGGTTTAGCACCTCACCTTCGAGAGAGAGGCGGCCTAGGGATACTTGGTCCGGGGATGTCTCTCAAGCTAGTTAACTTATCCATATCATTAGTGCGTGGATCAAGGGGAGTGTTCAAGCCTCTACAGATGGCGAGAGGAGTGTCAGGGAGAGTGTAGGGAGGATGTAACGGAGGTGTGGGGACTTGCGGGAAATAAGGGGGAGAGGGAGGGGGAGGGAGGGAGTCGCCGCGTCGCCTCTCGCCTCCGCAGCAACAAGTTGGGGAGGGAGGGTGGCTCCCCCCCCCTCCCCTCCAGCCTGCCCCTTCAGCCCTATCCACCCGCTGCTCTCAGACGTCTTAGCGCTCAATACTCCCGCTCTCTTGCCAGCCTCACCCTCCAACCACACCCTCTGCTCCTTACTATTTCACTCCACACTCTCGGCAGAAGGTGGCGGCCTCAAAAGGTGTGAGATGTGGACAGGTCGCGGAGTTTCGTCGGGAATGACTAATGCCGGCGTTCAAGACGTCATCCGCGTCTTAAGGTGCTGCGCCGAGGTCCGGGTGTTGGCTCATATCATTGTGTTTGGATCGTGGACTGATAAGATGCTTTGTTGGACGCCCCAGCCGTGTTTATTGTCCGCGGGCAGGCCGGGGCGATGGAAGGCTGGAGGAAGTCTGGGCGCGGATCTTAAGACGGCGGACGATAGGCGGCGGCGCGGCGGAGGAGGAAGGGAGGTGACTCACCCTCCGCACGATTTATCATGACATATTACACCAAAAAACAGCCATTTTTTGCTGGTTTGTCATTGTTACAGTAGTATACGAGGACGCGCTCGTTCTTCATAGTTACCCCTAAAAGTGGCGTATTTTCTCTAAAATGCAGATTCTTTATCAATGAAAAAGATATTTTTGCTGCCTCCCAAGTTTATAGTTAGTGATTTTTTGGTATATTTTATATCGTGTTATATACGTTTCTTTGTTACATTATAGTTTTGTATTACTTAGACACCTTTTCAGGAGGTATTTTATTGACTTAGGCCTCGGCAATATTCCCCGGCAGTCCTTTTCAAAAAGATGAAAGGACGGCAAACTTTTAAAAACAAAAGCACGTGAATACCCTTATTTATGTTGTGGCTGCTGCCCCTCGGCCACGCTGGCACGCCGCCAGTGTGGGCACCACGACCCGCAGCCCCCCACGCCCCGCGCCGCCCCAGGGTAAGCCCGCCGCCCCCGTCGGCAACAGCCCTGTGCGGTGCAGCGGACAGACAGGGAGGCCGAGGCGACCGTCGAAGCAATCCTGATAAGCATCATCATTGTTATTGGCGGCGTCCGTCTAGGCCGCTTAGTGGCGAGAAGGAGGCGGCATGGGCCTAAGGAGACGCCGGCGTGTGGCGGGGTGAGTGTCCCTGGGGTCACCTTGGTGGCGCGCCGTGCACTTGTCAGGGTAGCGATGGTGAATAATTCATTTCTGAGACTCAATGAAAAAAGTCTTAGCCGGTTTGATTGAGCGTCTGATGAGAATTATTGATTCCCGTTCCTCTTTACGGGAGGCGGGGGGCGGGGCCTGCTGACGTCACGCCGCGGCGGGCCAATCACCGGGGGTCGATCGGAAAGGTAATATTATTCCGGCCGTGTTTCATGATGCTTGCCATGCTGTATATATAGTCGCTATTGCTCCCGCGCTGGAAGGTTTGCCTATTTCCTAAATGCATTTCGAAACGACATATGCTTTCGTAATAAGATTCTTCACTGTCAACCAAAGAATAACTTGCTCTTTTTCCTCGGAGAACTGCCCGTTGAAAGAGGTTTTTCTCTCTCACGTTCTCGCACTCATGTAATTGGTAGTCTCCGTTTGTCTCGCCAACCCCCCGCGCCCCACCTGCCGCTCCGAGCCCCCTCATCCCTGAGTCCCAAATGATTTCTTGTGTAAAATTCCTCAAGGAAAAAGAAATAGAGAGGAAGCGTTGCCAATGGCAACCGAGTTTTCTCTCTTCGCCTGACATTACGCTGCCTCGAATGGTCTGCTCTTTCACAATAATGCATCCAATCATAAAGGCAATTATTTCAGCAAATGATTTATCGGCGGGAACTTTCTCACAGCGCCCACCGAGCTCCGCGGGTCTTACCTGCGTTATTGTGTGGCCGGCGGCACGGATGGCCTGGCGGCAGCGCTGGCGGGGCTGCACGAGCTCATTAGCGGGGCTGCCTGTGTGGCCGGCAGCCCCTAGTATTGCACCGGCAGGAGATGCTGCAAAATAAAGTTTTAGCGCCATTACTAGGCGGCTGGCTGCCCCGGGCGGGGTGGTGGAGGCCCATGCTCCCCTGGGCCGGGCGTCGTCAGGTCCCAGCTCACGAACATGCGCATTTTTCCTATGCATTTTGCTACTACGCGTCCGTTGTTAACACTAGTACTTTATGCAGCCACGTAAAGAAAATACATTAGTGCGTATGTTTCTGTTAATTTGTGGAGGCGAGCGTGTGTGGTGAGTGCTGGGTATTACTCGAAATGATTTTATATCAAGTAAAAGGAAAAGTTTTCCGTGCGGAAGCTTGCTTCAGCGGTATTATGCGTTACTTTTACCTGCAGCATTGTTCGCCGCGAAGCATGGCTGCCGCTGTGTCGCACGCCGCGCCCGCCCAGTCTCTATGCCAGCCGCACGTTTCTCGGGGCTTCATGCAGTAATACCGTGCAGGCGTTCATCAGCGGCAGTAATGATGGCAGAGTTTTCTCCCGCGTTTTCCTCGGTCAGGTTTTCTTATTATCGAGGTCTGGCTTTAGGGCAGAAGCTTCATTTATTGTTTTTTATATTCCAAGTTTCTCATGCATTGAATAAGCCTTTATGAACCGAAATTCATAATTTGACAGTAAAGAATTAAGGCTAAGTGCGGTAAACTAATATGCTATTATTATGTCAGGCATCTGTTTAGCAACACTATGTATAATCATTTCTACGTACGTCACCCTGTAATGGGATATATATATATATATATATATATATATATATATATATATATATATATATATATATATATATATATATATATAAATGTTTGTGTGTGTGTGTGTGTGTGTGTGTGTGTGTGTGTGCGTGTGTGTGTGTGTGTGAGCGTTTGTCTGTCTCTGTTCATATATATATATATATATATATATATATATATATATATATATATATATATATATATATATATATATATATATGTATATATGTATGTCTGTTTATATTTACGAATGTTAGTGGGCATGAGCGTATGTATGCACATTTTAATGCGTGTATCTGCAGTATGCATGTTATCTTCCTGGCTTTGTGGGATGTGAAGGATGTGTTCCTGGGGGGAGATCAACTCCAGAGGCCGTTAATATAACAAAAAAGTTATAATTTTCTTTCTTCTTCTTCTACTACTACTACTACTACTACTACTACTACTACTACTACTACTACTACTACTATTACTACTACTACCTGCAATGACAAAATAATAAAATAATAGGAGCAAGACTAGACCTAGGAACGCAGAGCAAAGAGGAGGAAAAAAACCCCAGTCCTTGTAAGAAGCTAAGAATATAAATTACTGGAGAAAGTATTTTCTGCATATGCTTGGAAAAACTCGTGTAGAAATTGATTAAAAGAAAGTGAAAATATTGTGTGTGTTTTTATATACACACACTATCAGCTCTGTGTTTTACTCTAGAGCTCAAAAAGGAATGTAATATTTATTACAATGCATTTATGTTGTTACTTCTCTGAATTGGCTGCCATAGTTTTCTATACTGCTGAAATAATATTGCTGATAATGTGATGCTGTCAGCCATATTGAAAGAAATGAAAATGATAGTAGAAATAATAAGGATAATAATAATATTGATAATAATGATAATAATAATAATAATAATAATAATAATAATAATAATAATAATAATAATAATAATAATAATAATAATAATAATAATAATAGCAATAATAATAATTATTGGAATAATGATAATAATTATGATAACAGCAACAACAACAATGATAATATTTATTATAATTGTACTAGTATTGGTACTATAGTATTAGTATTAGTAATAGTAGTAGTAGTAGTATACTAGAAGTAGTAGTAGTAGTAGCAGTAGTAGTAGTGATGATGATACTACTACCAACCGGTCTCTTGCAGACTCCTTACGTTCTTATATTCTTATGTTCTACTACTACTACTACTACTACTACTACTAATGATAATAGTAATAATAATATAGTAACTATAATATTAACGATAACGATACTAATACTAATACTAATAATTAACATAACGATGTAAATGGCAGTAATAAAATTACCAGGAAATATAATCACTATAATTATATTGATTGATATCAGTCATTTTATTCTTATTTTATATATTTGATTTAATTATTATTATAATTATTAATATAATTATTTTGCTAATTTTTATTATTACCTATTATTATTATTATTATTATTATTATTATTATTATTATTATTATTATTATTATTATTATTATTATTATTATTATTATTATTATTATTATTATTATTATTATTATTATTATTATTATTATTATTATTATTATTATTATTATTATTATTATTATTATTATTATTATTATTATTATTATTGTTATTATTTTCTTTCATTATTATTATTGCTATCATTTCTGCTCAGCATTTTTCCTATATTACTATAATTTTTCATTTTTTAAAACTTGGATCATTACTTTTTTTTATGAGTATTGATGACAGTTAATCGTCCTGGAGCTATCACTTGATTTGTAGTTATCAGCAACACTCACTTGAAGCAGCCTTGCCTCGGTGATTCTTTACATGTATAGAGACCTTACCGCCTCCATGTATCTCTAGCTTATAGTCACTGATCGGCGCGTCTAGAGAAAGATCATTGATTCAGTATGAGGTTTACTTATTATATTTTAGTATACCACTTTCTTTCCTACATTCAGTGCTGTACTATTTGTCATCTTGCGTTATTGCAAACACGACAGCCTGCTTCACTTAAGAATACCTTATAATATTACACTGCTATTAGTTATCGCCAGCTCGAGGCTCCATGCTCTCTGTTCTCAGCTTATGTGAACCTTTTAGGGGAGGCGCTTCGGTGCTCTATCTGAAATTCTTTTCTTGTCAATAATTTTTGTATGAAAAAAATGTTTAACATGTTTAGTCTTCAATCTCTGAGTTTTATGTTTTTGTTTTTGTTGCCGTGGTGATTATTTACTTTTTTCCTCAGAAACCCATTAATAGTTGTGTTTCGCGCGACAACTTTTTCTCACATTTTTTTTTGATAATCAACCGCAATTCTTATCTAAAGCGTCACCGTTAGTTTTTTTTATTTCCCTCATGTTTTAATGCGTGATTTGAACTGCCTCACTGTTTTCCTGTCCACTAACTCGCTTCTACGAGGGTGAACCATTTTCTTGTCACAACAGGCAACGTTTCTTTAACACACAATCTTTACATGAAGCTCAACAATTGGGGAGATGTCATATAAATAGAAAAGGGCGCAAGAAGGAGTCATCCCTCTTTACCGATTAGAGTCTGAATATTTGTAATTGCCTGAAAATAAGGTGAATCTTGAGATATCAATTTCAAGATAATGTTATATTACCGATGATCACTATTCGCTTCTGATGGGAAACCTTGGCGCCTCTGTTAAACATGAGCTCCAGGCAACCCGCTCTGCCACCTCCCTTCCTCTACACTCATCTTCACTGCTTCCCACCTCATCCTCACTTTATCTAAAAACATCTTAAAACTATTACAGTGCATTCAGCTAGTACATTACATTGCCATTCACATTCCATACATTCCATACATTAACTATTCTCAGGGCGCGACAACACTATCCGATTTGATATTTGGGGTTTTTCATCTTCCAGTTACTTATTTTCTACGGATCAGAGTGTTGTGGGATTTCTTTTGGTCGTCGTTCAGGCCAAAGTGTGTCTCCTTTGCCGTCGAATATTCTCCTGTCTGATATTTGCATTTCAAAATTACGAATCGTTTATATACCAAAATATCCAGATTCCGTGAAATATTTGTTTTAAATATGAAAATTTTAGTGTGTGTGTGTGTGTGTGTGTGTGTGTGTGTGTGTGTGTGTGTGTGTGTGTGTGTGTGTGTGTGTGTGTGTGTGTGTGTGTGTGCTAGTTTGTACGCTTATTTAGTATTTATTCATTCAATTAAATTATTTTCTTATTTTGACTTTGTTTTTTCGTTATATCGTCTGTCAGAGGGCGGAGAAAACATAAATAAACACACATGTATCTAAATAAATACTATATATAATTCATACACAAATAATGCTTCAAGTTTTCGTAAAGCTGTACGTTTGATATACATAGTTGCTTAAGCATGTTCTGGACGGAGGGATGCAGCACAAAATATTCACAAGGATGGCCACGCGCTTGCCCTGTGTGTGTGTGTTGGGCTCACCGCGGCACTTTCTGGGTTAACAGCTTCCGAGTGTTTCTTTCTTGCGGCTCCGGCATCCCTGTGATATGGAAAACATTCATATTTCTTGTTTACGGAATGTTAGGGTGGCGGCGTCTGTGGTACAATCCTTTTACTACTGACTTGCCACGGGAGGAAGATGGAATGCCTGAATAGTTGTGAGAAAAAATCTTCAGGAATATGTTCATGCTCTCGTTTTTTTGTGTGTCGAATATGTTTGGCCGCCTTGCTGAGCTTCCTGGCGAAGAGTAATGTGAAATAATGGAAATACTGGAAGTTTGTGGTGAGAGAGAGAGAGAGAGAGAGAGAGAGAGAGAGAGAGAGAGAGAGATTATCTTTCACATCGTCATCACCATCATCTTCATCGTCATCATCATCGTCGTTATCGTCTTTAGCAAGGTGGAAGGGATCAGAATGAACAGGGAGGAAGTGCCTTAGTCTCTTGAGATCATTCTTATTCTTTGCTGTATCTCCTGGTCTCCTGTTGCCGCTGTGAATCACCTGAAATACACTGAAGACATTTTCCTTCAAATCTTTTTCCTCTTCGTGGTACCAATTCTGATATTACTGCTTCAACTACTGCGACTGCTGCTTATACTACTATTACCACTATTATTCTTACCATTACTGCTAATACTACTCCTGCTGCTTCTGCTGATATTTTTGTAAGTTCTTCTGTTTTTGTTATTACAACTGCTTGTACTGCTGCCTTAACAATTACTGCTGATGCTGCTCGTGATGATAATGTGAGGGCATTTATATTACTATTTATAATAATGGTAATAAAAGCAGTGGTAATAATAATAATAATAATAATAATAATAATAATAATAATAATAATAATAATAATAATAATAATAATAATAATAATAATAATAATAATAATAATAATAGTAATAATAATAATAATAATAATAATAATAATAATAATAATAATAATAATAATAATAACAATAACAATGATAATGATAATGATAAAACTAGTAACATTAATAATCATAATAACCTTAATAATAATATTAATGATAATAATAAGAATAATAAGAATAAGAATATCAGTAAGAAGGAGGGGAGATAATAATCATATAAGAAATACCAATTTTCTAATTAATTTAATCAATAATAAATATATGCAATAATAATGTGGAATACTGATAAGAATAATGACAATTTTATTCATAATATTAATACTAATCATGATAGTTACATTTACGATAATGATAATGAAAAATTATAATAACAGTAATGATAATAATAATAATAATAATAATAATAATAATAATAATAATAATAATAATAATAATAATAATAATAATAATAATAATAATAATAATAATAATAATAATAATAATAATAATAATAATAGTTAAAGTAATAATAATGATAAATGATAGTAATGATAATAATATTGATAATAATGAAAATAATAAAACTGTAATTATTATGTCATCAACATTAGCTATACTAATTGTCCCAGTAGAATCTTCCAAACCCCGTGTTTTTCACTAGGCGCCGGTCACCCTCCCTTCGGAACGCCACAACAAGGAGACGCGCAGGCGTTCCGCTGACGGAATATTCGCAACATGGCAGTTTATTCGATGTAATGGAAAAGAAAGCTACAGTTTTTCCTTGACGATTAGTAACTACGGGATGAATAACTCCTTGAAGGTCCGTTGGTCTGTAGATTCCTCATGACTGTAGTGTCACATGTTTCTGTCTGTCATTTTCTGTGCACCTCTATTTTTATCTGTTTATATATTGACTTGATTTTTATATATATGCATCAGTCTCTCGACATATTTCCTGTGTATATTTGTCCGTAATTAGAAGCAAGTTTTATTATGCAAAGAATATTTTGAGAATATTCTAAGTGTTTTATCTTAATTTTCCTGGCCATTGCAAAGTATAGACAACTTCGGCGACGCTTTGCCGACATTCCTGACACACGCTGGACGTGGCGGGGCATCACAATGGCAGCCGAAGGGCACCTTCGGCTCGACATACTAATAGGCCACTTGATATCTCCACGGCTGTGCTCCTGGCGCCTGGTGAGCCTCAGTCCTCACAAGACTCGTTATATTTTGTGTTCACATCATGATATCTTGCCTCGCTCTCAAGTATAGTCTGGCAAGCGGCGTGGCAGCGGGTCTCCTCGCACGATGAAACTTTTCAGTTCGTAAAATATCACAACTAAAAAGTATGAAACATTTATAAAATTATGTAAAAATATATATATAATTATGTCAAGATAAGCGTTAATAATGCGGGGTTTAATGTCTATGTAATTCTCTTCTAATCTTGCAGAGTCTAAAATTCATCATTACCTATTTCCTAAATGTTAATGATTGACGTGACTTATCATCTACAATCAGCATTACATTTGGCGCGTAATCTGGGCTGTCGTGAGTTGCGGTGTGTCGGTGGCGGTGCTGCAGGGGCGCCGTGCCTCCCGCAGCGCTAACCCGGGGCTGGCGTGCCTTGCGGGGCTCAGCAACCGGCAGGGTGGAGGGCCAGAGGCGATCTGTCATGAGTGCCACTCCAGCCTGTGTGGCCGTCAAGGGTGGCACGCTTCCGGCCTGTGTGTGTGTGTGTGTGTGTGTGTGTGTGTGTGTGTGTGTGTGTGTGTGTGTGTGTGTGTGTGTGTGTGTGTGTGTGTGTGTGTGTGTGTGTTTAGTCCTAGAGAACCTTACAAAGCCCCTAAAGTCTCGGTCCTATTATCTTAGCCAGTCCTCGCGGTAACTAAGGCGCCTCTCTTTGTGCTGTCGATGGTGAGCTTGAGGGAGAAGGATAACCCGCGTGTCGAACTTCAGACTATCAGCCGCGCGGAATATGAGCCTTACGCAGAAATCAAAATCAGGTGCTCCGTCAGCCATTTCGATGAGAGAGAGAGAGAGAGAGAGAGAGAGAGAGAGAGAGAGAGAGAGAGAGAGAGAGAGAGAGAGGTATAAATAATTATTTTTTACCTTGACCTGAATCACACACACACACACACACACACACACACACACACACACACACACACACACACACACACACACACACACACACACACCCCCCCCCACCCCCACCCTCACCGCCACCCTCGACACGCACGTGATATTTTGCGTTAAATAAACAAAAACACAAATTCATAATTAAATAAATTGCATTGGTCACATTGCTCCATTCACACCTGAATTATGTTTTTATGCAGTGACGCGACCCGGGAAAAAATAACAAGACATCCCCTTTAAAGAAGTTCAGCAAGTAATTAATTTATTATAATGAGTTCATACAGTGTGCGCGGTGCATTGACACACATCGCCGCTGCCTGGGAGGAGGAGGGGGGGGGTAAGGGTGGTCTTGGGGGGGGGGGAGGGGAGGGGTCGGTCCTGCTCTGCATAGTCCATTACATAACCATACCCTCGCCATGGCGGGATGTTTACTGCACTCAACTCTGTTTCTGTGGTTCTCAGTTCGACCCTGGCCTGCATTTGTCAATCTTTCTTTATGGGTTAGTAATAGTATATAAATTAAAGTACCTGATTTTTGACAGCTCTTGTGTTGATTTATGGGAACACGTGTTGCGGGTAATATGTGTAGATGCTTGTTTATTTGTTAGACTTGGTGTATCTTCCCAACGGTAAAATAAGCATATGAAACAAAACATGGATTGGGTATAGTATTACAGCTACATTCATAACAGTCTACGGCATGTACTTTTATCATTATAGCTGAATATTTGCGATTTCTTCAGTGTAATGCGTTAAGACATTAGAAGCGAAAGAAATAGCAATTGTTTGTTATACGTATTATGCCCATTATCAGTATTGTTGTTTATAAGTTGATGCCTTTCGGGTAAGGCGATCAGATCTAAGTATCGTAGTAAAAAACAACTACTTAATATGCTCTGTCCCTTAGATGTGATATATTTTTATTATTATTTTATTATTATCATTTCAGTAACGCGTGTAACAGTCTACGGCATTTACTTTATCAATATAGCTACATTTATTTTGGTGCCTCAGATTGCAAGATGAAGCGTAATATAGTTTAATGAATATAGTAATAAAGCAATAAGCAATTACTTCTATACATGTAGTTTGTTCCGTTTCTCTATCGGCTCCGTGTATCTTGTCAGTACAGTCTTACACATGTGGCTGTCTCAAGAAGAATCGCGATAAGATTTGATCAACTAAGCAACAAGAGGTGAGCGTAATCCGGGTGTGTCAGTCACTTCTAAGAGTGATTTATTATTCCTGCAATTAATCTCTTGATCGCCCTCCGTACCCTTAGAGCGAGGCGGCGCATCTCAGCCTCTCAGCTCCGTCGCCGCGCCCTGCCCCGCCCGCTACTCTCGAAACAGGAACAGATTTTCACTAAATTTCACGCGATAAAAACGCGCCGGACACTTGCCTTGCTCAGTCAACACGGGCCACGTATCGCACAAGCATCAACAGAATGAAGTATATTTGCACGTGCTTGGCCGCCTCGCTCAAGAACCTCGAGTGTTTGCCGTCCCTTGGTCATGATTCGACGGCAGACGGTGGGGCCGCCTGGACGCTTGTTTCAGGGCGGCCTGCTGCTGCTGCTGCTGCCGCTCTCGCTGCTCCTCGTACTTATCCTCCTCCTCCTCCTCCTCCTCCTCCTCCTCCTCTTCTTCTTTCTCCTCATACTCTTTTTCTTCCTCACTCTTCCCTCTTCTTGCTCCACATTTTTTTCCTTATTCTCCTCTAACTTCTCCCTCCTCCCTCATCCGTTCTCCTCCTCCATCTCTTGTTACTTTTCCTCCTTGTACTATTTTTTGTTCCTTTTCCTTCTTTTAACATGACTTACGTGACAGTGAAGGAAAATATATATGCGTGTGTGTGTGTGTGTATATATATATATATATATATATATATATATATATATATATATATATATATATATATATATATATATATATATATATATATATATATATATAATGTTATTTCTGCCGCCGTTGTAGTTCTGTCGTTCTAGTTGCCCAAGAGGCAGTATGGCATAACAAAGGCAGAAAACAGCCTGGCAAAACACTGATCGCACAAATAACAGGAGTTGAAAAACGGTCAAAATTATGTTTCAAAGTGTCTTATTCTCTATTCTTGAAAGTGTTGAAGTCGTAGGAAGGATAAAATGCGGATGAAGGAATTGTAATTGTTAGTAGTTGGTAGGCTCAGGTACTTTTCGTAAGCTGCCCTGCCACCTCTGATGGCATGAATACAAGCGTGACTGAGCCAGGGCTTTTCAGCATAATAAGTAGAGAAAGGACGTTAAGCATGTGGCTCCATCCCAGAGACAAGCTTCTCCGTAATGCGCTGGGCACACTCAGAGGGACATTATAACCTGGAAGCAGTAATAATGCCACAGGATATCAGAAGAATATATCCCCATTCTATTTTTTTTTTACCGAATTGAAGCATCGAACAAGTAGCTAAATTTCCTTGGTGGGTCCAGAGACAGAGGAGCGACAGGACAAAATGCGAAAATTATGTTGTGAGCGGAGGAACTCAACGAGGAGAAGAGTTTAATTCTTAAGCTGAAGAATTTGAATTCAGTAAGATGTCTTGAGTGTTTGCCGCGTCTCCAAGGCGATCAGGGTCCGTGTAGGGTGTTGAGCCAACTCTTCATCATTATAAGGAGAGCAAAATCGTAGGCTTGTTCACCATGTTGGTCAGTGAAGGAGGATGAACGCCAAAGCTGGTGACACATATTGAAATTTCCTAATATGAAGATTTCAGTGATATATAACTGAGTCACACTGTTGTTTCCTTTAGAATTTAAATGGTTAAGAATATTTATGTAGCTGATATAGATAAGAGAAAGACAAACAGCACGGACAAATATTATGCATGGCATGATAATCAATGTTCAGCCAGGTGGTGGAAAATTCCATAGAATCAAGTTCATGTCAGGGTCTTATTGATGATAATGATAGCTATTGTATTAATAATGTTGAAAATAATTTTGATAATAGTACATATAATAATAATAACTAATATTAATGATGGTAATATTAATAATAATAATCATACTTATAATAATCTTAATAATAATAATGATCCTAATGCTCATACTAATATTTTTACTAGTAAAACACTAGCACCAATAACTAATAGTGATGATAGTAATAGTAATAAAAATAATAATAATAGTAATAACAATGATATTGCCATTTATTGTTACTCATCTGTTATTGTTGTTAATAATGATAATAATAGTCGTTATTCATCTCTTATTGTTTTGAATAATAATAATATTAATAATAATAATAATAATAATAATAATAATAATGATGATGATAATAATAATAATAATAATAATAATAATAATAATAATAATAATAATAATAATAAAAATAATAATAATAATAATGATAATTATAATAATATAAATAATGTTAACAGTATTGCCTTTTATTTATAATCGCCTGTTATTATCGTGTTCAATCTGCCGCCTGTCACCGGGTTGGGATCAGGAGAAAGTAACAGTGAACGCTGCGGCTGCACTTGTTTTCATCTCTTAAAACATATCAGTGGAGGCAAAACTGAGAGAGTTTGCTGCAGTTTTGTTCAGCGTGATATCCGCTGACGGGATTTCGTCGTGATTCTTCCCGCTCTTAAGAGACTAAGACAAACACGACCGCTGAGCCGGCGACATGGTAAAGTGTCACCTTGATCTTTACGTGGCGAATAAAATGTTGTTAAACTATATTTCTTGTTAACTCAGGGTGAACTCCGGGAAGCCTTGCTCTGGGTATTGCTTTCAGATGCAGTAAAGTCAAAGATTCTTGACACAACTGCTCCATGGCTCTGACAGAAAGCGAGAAGAAGACAAAAATAAGTGGGGACATGGGTACTACTTGTCATGGTAGTATCAAAACGTGTAATATACAAGAAAATATGATAGGTAAAATTCTTGTCACGCAGCAGACTCGGATGCGAACAACGCTGATCACTCACAGACAACGTTGATTTCAGAAACGAAGATCGCGTTGGCTCATCCGTGTGTCTTGACGAATCCGTGTGTCTTAACGCCGGTGTTTTCTTGACGAGACTCTGTAGTATCTAAAAATTCTATCCTTTTGGCCACTCCTATGTACACTATTCGGAAGCAGTAAGTAGCGGCTTTTTTTTTCATTATTGTTTTTTTTTCACGGCCTTGAACTGTCTCCTTTTCTGTAAAAACAAAAACAAAACAATAACAGTGTATGAGTCGAGAAGTAATTCGTGTAGGTTATATACAAACCATTCAAGATAAAGACAGTGGTTGCGTAATTGCAGTAAAGTAACGCAAATACGCCTCTTGACAGTTCAGAGGCTGGTACCGTCTTCTACACCGCCGCTTATGTCCTTAAAATATATTATGATACAAGTAGTTTGTAATTTTTTCAGAGGGAACAATCACCCATTAAAATACATAAAGTTTACCCCCTTATTAAAATGAAACTCCAGCCTTACGGTACGTGCTATTAACGATATTCTTAGGATGAAATTTCCTCACTTTATAAAATCTATTTACTATTGAGATGAATCAGCCAGTCATTACAATAGTCTGTTCACTTAAGTCTGACCCAGGCTGACAACATAAACCTAAGTGTGTTCGTAAGCACAGTGCAGATTAGGAGAAAGTGTTGCGTGAGATAAACACAAACAGAGGTTAAAGAAAACTTGGAAACCATAGCAGTAGCCAATCAGCACTCAGCTCGCAAACACGCTTAGGGGTATGTTGTCAGCTTGGGTCGGACTTAAGTGAACAGACTATAGTAGAAAGTCCTTGCACAGCCGTCTGGAAGGACTCTTCGTAAATTTCTCTACTCCCAAGCACACTCATTTGACAGGCCTATCGTAGGACTTTTGGGTATTTCCATGGGCACTTTTACGACCTAAGTGATTGTTTGAGAAAGCATCTGTTCCTTGAACGTCAAAAAATACTCAAGAAAGCCCAATTAATCTCCTTCTCGTCGTTTGAAAATGGTTGATGTGAGAGGCGAACGCGTCTGAGAATACTGAATTTAGGGTGAGTAACCGATGGCGTCTGGAGCTGGCTACTTGACAGCAAATGGAGTGATAGGACAGAATATACCACGACACCCATGATTATATAAAGCTACAGTCTGTCAGTGCTTAGGGAAGAATAGGAGGAACACAAACCATCCTTGCATGGCCCTTCCTCCCCGGCATGCACTGATCAATGTTGCGACACTCCCACAGGTAGCAGAACAGGTGTGGACAGGTATGCTGAAAGTAGGAAAGTAAATTTAAACATAATAAACTCAAGGATTAGAGATTAGGAAGAGGTCTAAGGTGCTGCGTGTGTCTCCAAGGCGAGCATCGGTACGTGAAAGGCGCTGAACAGCTGCTCTAGATAATTATAAAGGAAATGAGGGTCTAGGAAGTAAATAAGGAAACGGAGGAGAGGGAGGAGGAAGGGATAGAAGTGGACGATCTAAAGAAAGAAGACAAAGATGATTATGGAGAGCAAAGTTGTAGGCTTGTTCAGTTAGTCAGTGAAGGAGGACGACAGCCAACATTGGGGATGAATATAAATAAGGAAACGGAAGAGAGGGAGGAGGAAGGGATAGGAGTTGAAGATCTAAAGAGCGAAGAGAAAGATGATTATTGAGAGCAAATTTGTATAGGATTGTTCACTTGGTTAGTCAGTGAAGGAGGATGACAGCCAACATTGGGGATGAACATTGAAATCTCATAAAAATTTTCAGTTTAGGGAAGAATAATTTAAGATGTTCTTCACTTCTGTATTTTTGTGGTCACCAAGAAACACCCTTTTTTTCTGCCTGTAAATGCTGACTCTCCATTATCTGCGAGGGCTTTTTATTTTTGCGCTGGCATAGCTCAAACTTTATCAGAGACCCGAGGCTTCCTTCTTGGCTCATTTGCCGTGTCCTCTGGGCGCCTGCACAACTTAGATCTTTATTGACAAGAGTCCAGATGTCTTTCTTGGTCTAATTCATGGTTCCAGTGTATAAATAAATAGATTAATTGACAAGGACTTAGAAAACTTTCTTTACTCGATTCCTTTCTCTTCTTGGCGCCTTCGCAGCTGAAATCCAAATATTTTCTTGATCAGTTTACTTATATTCATCTTTTCTAGTCAACTGCCTCACTTTTGCCTCTATGGTTGTAATGAGTAGAACACTTGACCAAAGCAACTGCTAAGTTATGTGTTAAAAACTCTAGCAACATAAGATAATTAATTGTATTGATTTTGCACATCATATAATATCAGAGAAAATTCATCAATACTTCATG
The DNA here is from genome assembly GCF_024679095.1 of Eriocheir sinensis. NCBI lineage: Eukaryota > Metazoa > Arthropoda > Malacostraca > Decapoda > Varunidae > Eriocheir > Eriocheir sinensis. Next base: position 17,494,771 of record NC_066530.1, read on the forward strand.
AGAATTAAGTAATTCCACCAGCACCACCTCGCTGCACCTGGTTAATGATTGTGGTTATCACGGCTCATTGTGACGTTTAAAGATGTACAAGGTAGCAGGTGAGAGTTGTATGCAATCCCTCGGCAGGAGCGAAACAGGTGTGCATGTCTCGCCCCGGAGGATGAGATAGAAGGAAACAGAGCACCTCGTCATTGTTCGTATCTTGATAACATGATTTGCGCCACTAAGATAAGGGGGCACAACATAGCGCATTATATTCCCAGGAGGAGACAGATCGAGTTTTTTTTTATTTATGAAAAAAATCAAAATAAGTTCCAGAATTGTTCCGAAACTATCCTCTTTCGAGCGCTTAAGACATGGAAGCGAGGAAGGAGGAAATAAAGTAGATATGCAGTTAATGGCCGCCATAAATTCAAACAGCCACTTATTGTAATTAAAATTTATGCAGCCATGATATATACAGCTCACGTCCTAAAAATATATCATGTTACAAGCAGTTTATATATTTTTCGAGGGAACAATCACCCATTAAAATACATGAAGTTTACCCCCTTATTAAAATGAAACTCCTACGCACTGGTAACGATATTCTTAGGATGAAATTTCCTTACTTTATTAAATCTGTTTACCTTTTGAGATGAATCAGCCAATCATTATAATATTCAAGTAATTTTCTTTCTACTGTCTTTCCTCCTTTCAACTGCAAGCTCTTTCAAGAAGGAAATATTAAGTTTATTCTTTATTTCGACAATTTTTCGAGCTGTTATTAGAAACACGATTTGAATTATTATTATTAGTTCTTTATTTGTCTTCTTTTAACATGTACATTATTTTTCATCTTCTTAAGAATGTAAATCCACTCACCACCTCAATCTTTCTATATCCATAAAGCGTCCATTAGCTATAGCTGTGCGTGGCCTCGGAGCTCATCACTTCACCTCTGCCTCAAGTTGCAGATCGTTCATTATGCTTTGGTCTGTGGCGCCCTTGACGTTCCATCCAGGGCCTCACAGGATTCCTCAACCTGCCATCGCTTAAAAGTAAAAATTATTTTTATCTTCTTAAGAATGGAAGTTCTCGAACCACTTCAAAATGTTCGATAACTACTTATTTCCTCGGTCTGTGGCGCCCTTGACGTCCCATCCAGGGCCCCGCAGGACGCTGGTCGGCTCGGCTCCTCCAAAACGGCCGCCTCGTCCTAAATACATTAAGCGTAATATTTCATTTCGAGGGTGTGAAAACTTCGCCCATTGTATTCCATCAATTTCTAACCTGTTAATCTAATTCAAATTTTCATGCATAGCAATATGGAAGCATTAATATTTCGGGTGTTGGGCTCGAATATTTACCTTTTCCGGGCCTATAATGACGGTAATGCAGTGTAATGTACGGCCACGGGGGGAAAACCTGAAAATTCCGAACTCTTGGCGCTTAATGCGGTTTCAGGGTTATTAATGATAATACGAGTGGCGGCTCAGCCCAGCCCACCGCGCCGGCTGAGTTAGGGAGAAGGCCTAGAAGAGGTGTGTGTGTGTGTGTGTGTGTGTGTGTGCGCGAATATCATATGAAGACAAGACTTACAACTTCTTTCCTAAAACTAACACTATTGCCAAGACTGCTAAGACGTATAAATATCTTCTGCATTACTTAACACACACACACACACACACACACACACACACACACACAAACACACACGGTAATGTACATGGGCAAGGTCTGGGCAGTTAGTTCGTTAGTTAGTTAGTTAGTTCGTTAGTCAGGGCGGGAGCAACTTCCAGCATAGAAAGTCTTGGCCGCGGCGCTTCAGTCCAGCAGCCTTGTCTCACCTCCTCCCGCACCCGCCAGGTCCGTGCATGCCGCCTCGCCTCTCCCCCTTCAACCTTCGCCTTGCCTCGCCCTGCTCTCTCTGCGTTGGCCTTAATTAATCAGCCTGTCCCCAGCAGCGACGGGAGACTCATGCTGCCCCACGATATGATGCAGACCTTGATTTCGTTGCGTCTTGTTCCTTCAGCGGGTTTTTGTGTTTCTCGTATATGAATAAAATGAAAAAAGAAAAGAGTAAAATATGAATGTGTGTATGTGTGGGGAGGGGGAAGGAGTGTGTGTGTGTGTGTGTGTGTGTGTGTGTGTGTGTGTGTGTGTGTGTGTGTGTGTGTGTGTGTGTGTGTGTGTGTGTGTGTGTGTGTGATTCGTGATAATTAGGACAGAGGAAAACGATACCTAGTTATTGAAGCATCGTGTGTGACAGAGTGTATGCCCGTCACGTTGATTAATATAATAATAATAATAATAATAATAATAATAATAATAATGTTTGTATTCTTTTTTTTCTTCCTCTTCTACTTTTTTTTCTTCTTCGTCTTCTCCTTCTTCTACTTCTCCTAGTCTTCTTATTCTTATTTTTCTTATTATTTTCCTTAGTCTTGTTCTTATTTTTATTATCTATTATTCTTATCTTCATTATTATATTATATGGCCACTATTTCCTCACTGCCATCATTAGCAATTCCTTTCAGTACGTGTGGTTTACATGCGGATGAAAATTTATGAGCCTCTCCCAAGTACCTGATGAGGAGACAGTGATTTAACGTTAGTGCGAAGGGCGAGGGCGAAGGGAGGCAAGGAGAGGAAGGCCGCGAGGTGGGAGAGGTGAGAGCGATGGACAGACCGGGGAAGGAAGGGCAGTGACTGGGCGGGAAGGGACGGGAAGTAGGGGAGCAAGGAAGGGAGACGAGGAGGAGACCGACGGTGTAAAGAAGTAACGTCACGGAGGGTCAGGAGGGCAAGGTTGGGTATTTCTTTAAAGCACTCGTTTGTTGGGAGGGTTTGAAGCAGCGAGGGAGAGGGATACGCTATGGAAGGGACGAGGTGGGGTATACCTTTAATAAAACATGTTGGTAGTGACACATGGATAACACCGACTTCACGTGGACTGGGTGAAGGAGGTGTCTAAAGGTCTGACGGGAAAGGTTTGACGGAGTGATGGAAGGGGTTATGTTCACCGTGGAGTAGAAGAGAGGCAAGGTTGGGTGTGTGTATAAAATGCTAGTTCGTGGTAAGTCAGATAACACGAATCTCAGACGGGAAAGGTTATGTTAGCAAGAGAATATGCCAAGGGTGGAAAGGGAGGAGGAGGAGGAGGGCGAGGATGGGTGTGTGTTTAAAAATGCCCCGTTAGTAAGAATCAGAAGACATGAACCTCCGAAAAGAAAGGTTAGTAACAAGGAAAGACGCCAAGAGTGGGAAGGTGTAGGGTCAAAGAGGCTAAGGTGGAGTATGTCTCTAAAACTTGTCTTAAAAAAATTGAATGTAGTAAGAATCAGATAACCCGGAGCACAGAAGGGAAAGACTAGCAACAAGGGAAGAATGAGAAGGTGTTGGATTAAAGAGAGGCGGGGTATGTCTTTAAATATTCTGTCTTAAAAAATCGAATGTAGTAAGAATCAGACAACACGGCGCCCAGAAGGGAAAGACTAGCAGCAAGGGAAGAGGCCAAGAATGAGAAGGTGTTGGATCAAAGAGAGGTGGAGTATGTCTCTAAAACTTGTCTTAAAAAAAAATTGAATGTAGTAAGAATCAGATAACCCGGAGCACAGAAGGGAAAGACTAGCAACAAGGGAAGAGGTCAAGAATTAGAAGGTGTTGGATCAAAGAGAGGCGGAGTATGTCTCTAAAACTTGTCTTAAAAAAAAATTGAATGTAGTAAGAATCAGATAACCCGGAGCACAGAAGGGAAAGACTAGCAACAAGGGAAGAGGTCCAGAGTGAGAAGGTGTTGGATCAAAGAGAGGTGGAGTATGTCTCTAAATATTCTGTCTTAGAAGGTGTTGGATCAAAGAGAGGTGGAGTATGTCTCTAAAACTTGTCTTAAAAAAAAATTGAATGTAGTAAGAATCAGATAACCCGGAGCACAGAAGGGAAAGACTAGCAACAAGGGAAGAGGCCAAGAATGAGAAGGTGTTGGATCAAAGAGAGGTGGAGTATGTCTTTAAATATTCTGTCTTAAAAATCGAATGTAGTAAGAATCAGACAACACGGCGCTCAGAAGGGAAAGACTAGCAACAAGGGAAGAGGAAAAAAGTGGGAAGGAGTTACAGCTTGGCGTTAAAGGTTGGATATGCCTTTAAAAAATATCCGATTGTAGAAAGAGTCAGAAAACGCAGACCTCAGACGGGAAAGATAGCAAGAAGGGAAGAGGCGAGGGGTGGGAAGGCGGTGCAACATGGAGGTTAAGGTTAGATATGACTTTAAAAATACTCGTTCGTGGCAGTCAGAAAACACGTATATACCTCAGATTGGAAAGGTAGCAAGAAGGGAAGAGGCCAAGGGTAAGGGTGGGAAGGTGTTGAAGCATGGAAGGTCAGGATGGTAAGGTGTGGTATGTAACTATATAACTTCCCTTTTGTCTCCCCGAATAAAACTCTTCCCTACACAGTCTGCTCGTCATATTTGGAGATAGAAGCGATTTTTTACACTTTCACTCTTTCACTCTCTTATTTCTTCGGTGGTGTATTTTATGTGAGGTATAACTTTAAAATACTCGTTTATATAGATGTCTAGAAATCACCGACGTCACGGGTACCGGCAGGAAGAAAGGATGAATATATGACGAGGAGAGAGGTGGAAAGAATACCGACATGAAGGGTGGGAAGAACAAGGATATGGGAGCACCTGTCTGACGTGGGGTTAGGCGGAAGATAAAGATAAAGTTTGGAAAGGAAGGGGGATGCGGAGGGAAGAGGGAAGATTCAGGACGACAGGGTGAGGAATGTCTCTAAAAATACTTAGTTTTCTGTACGTTATTGAAGTTTGATGGAAGATTGTGATGAACTTTTCTTTGGGTAGAGGAGACACTAATATACTGCTGCTAAAATAAGTAGGTAGATAAATAAAAGGATCTCAAATGAGTTTTAAAATTTAATGGAAAGTAGTTTCGTCTGGAAGATTTTGAAGAGCATAGTAAAGTGCATCTCTTAAAAATATGTACTTCTATTGCGTTACTGAAAGGAACTTATTTGGCAAAGGAGACAGGCTAAGGACTACACAAATATACTGCTCCCAAAATTAATAAATAATTGGAAAATCACCTGAAATAAGTTATCAAATTTAGTTTCTGAGGTGTCTTGATGCTCCACTCTGACCGTCTCACTTTTGGCGCGAATTCTCGGATGCTTTCGGCTCTTACGACAAGTATATCCAAAGGCCACAAAGCATATTACTCGGGTCTTCATCGCATTTATGGTGCTGAAATCTTGTTCAACTCTCAAAGTCTAATTAAACTACCCCTAGAAATACCTACAACTACGAAAATTTACCTTCCCAAAATATTACATTACCAAGTTATTAATGTGAGTGTGTTAGATCAGAAATGTTTGAGAATGTGGGCCTTTTTGTATTGTTTCCTTACCCACACCTTCTTCACTTGGTCTTTGCTTGATGCGTCTGGCCGGTGTGAGGCGTCTCTGCCCCGCCGTGATGCTGGAGGGAAAGCTAATGGCCATCTTCATACACATTTCGGCGCACAAGCACACACATTTGACAAGGCATTCGTAGAAGTTCAGGGCCTTTCCGTGGGTAGTTTTATGACCTTGGTGGTAATATGACAAGGCTTCTGCACTATGAATGTGAAAATAAACACCCATGAAACCCTGAAGCATCTCCTTTGTGCCCTTTGGAAATATTTGTTGTGAAAGTGGAACGCGTCAGAGAATACAAGACTTAGGGCCAGTTTCACAGTTCCCCATAATTGGTTAGTAAGCTGCCAAACCAATACCAGAGCCTTCGAAATTTCCTTGTATAGTGACTGGTGTTTATATTTAAGTTCACAAATTTGACGAAACTATACAGGAAAAGTTTTGTGTATTTAGTGTGGCATCGAAGACCTCACCGTTTTGGAGTGTATGAGATTCTGTAGTTTGGTTCGGGCTGTTACGAAGACACTGTGTTAGACTGTGAAATCGGCTCTTAGGTCCTCACTCCTGCCTCTTCCTCTGACTCTCGCCTCAGGAAACAAACAATAACAATGGCTGTGCACCGGCCAGGCTTCTTCGGGATATTTATATAATTATGTTTTCTTTTTCTAATTTTTTTATATATTTCTTGGTGCAGTTGATTAATTATATGTTTGTTTACTAACTTATTCCTTGTGTTTAGTCTTTATTATTTGATCTATTAATTCTTGCGTTAGTTCGTTCAGTCGTTTTGGCGTCATATGATCACAGCAATATCGGCGCCAAGAAGAGACTTTGATCAATTCTTCATTAGTTATTCTTAGTCATTTCAGTGTCCATTAACATGTCTTGTGTATTTTTACGCTTCATGTTGTTGCTGTTGTTATTGCTGTTATTTTCTTCTTAATAATGGTGCGCAGTGTAAGGAGATCAATCCCAATCTATTTTATTCATACAATTCATCTGCTTCACTCAAGTATTTGCTACCGCGTTTTCTTGCTCTGCTCCTCATGTTGTTGTTACTGTTCATGATCCTGACGGTTTCTTTATATTAATGTTAAGATGTGTAGAGAGGGCTACCGTAGTCTATTTGATTCATACATTACGTCTGCTTCACTCGGGAATTTGTTACCATGTTTTACCATCTTTTAACCTTCCTGGTGTTGTTGCTGATGGTGCTGTTGTTTTCTTTATATTAATGGTAAACGGTGTACGGAGGTCAGTCGCAGTTTATTTAATTCATACGTTACATTATCTTCTCTCCTATAATTCAGGCTGCCTTATTAGTTCCTTCCCGGCTCGATATGACCAGTGCTATTGCGACACCAAGATATATAATTGATCAGTCAGTCTTAGTTCCTTCAGGTGCCCGCCAAGCGTTGTCGCCGCGAACAAAGTAAATACAACGCACAATGTTTTGATTCAGAGGCGGAAACGGAAAGGCTTCTTCGTCTCCGCCGCCCCGACGCGACCGCCTCTTTGCTGCACTCTCAAAACCAAAACTTTTCCCTCGATGTCATGTTTTACGTTTACAGAATACAAGACAGATATTATGTTCATGCCTTTTGAGTTCGTATCGTGAATATTGTCTTTGATTTGTCTTTGCAAGCTCGTTTTTCAGCCGTCTTTTGCAAGCTCGTTCTTCATATTAAACACTTTCAAGAGAAGAGTATCAAGACCAATCTCTAGCACCATCCTTTTGTATTTCATTTGTTGGAGCAGAATGAATCGAGGGCGTTTTCTTCCTTTTAATTTCTCTTTCTATTACTGCAAAGAAATATACATCGTTTAACATGAGAGACAGCGGTGGAGGAAAACGTCTGACCTCCACCGGCCACAAAACCCTTCTGTGCGTTTCCCTTCAGTTAAGTTGGACAGTGACACAGACCAACGTGACGGCTGGTTTGACGCGGTGATGTAGGTCAGAGGAAGGCACGTGTGTACATTATAGGGAATGATGGATGTGGCCAACACGTGAGGCAATGAAACCCGACATAGAATTAGTGAGGTACGTTTGTTTAAAGTCTCTCTCGCTGTGAGGTAGAGGGATTATAAATGCTCCCGTTATGAATTGTTAACAGGCTTCCCTTCGCTTTCTCTTGTGATCTTTCGCCCTATGATGTGTTGTATATCATTCTTATTGGTTATTAATGACAAAAGCGACCTACAGACACGCGTAATTGGGGCCGTGATGGGCGGGATTTGATCTTACGGATGGAGTGTTTGAAATATTCATGTCACTCATTAGTAATTATCGCGCACTGAACTATGAGCGGAAGTCGAGTGTCTGCGGCCACAAGTACTGCGTGTTAAAGCCTGAATGGACGAATATTATATTGTGTAACGAGACTCCGGGAAACTTAAAGCTGATCGCTGCTTGTTGTTGATGGCGGTGACATTTTTTATTCTTATTAATTTTCATGATAATAATGATAATTATAATAATAATAATAATAATAATAATAATAATAATAATAATTATTATTATTATTATTATTATTATTATTATTATTATTATTATTATTATTATTATTATTATTATTATTATAACAATAATAATGAAAATAACAACATTAATAATAATAATAATAATAATAATAATAATAATAATAATAATAATAATAATAATAATAATAATAATAATAATAATAATAATAATAATAATAATAATGAAAATAATACTGGGATAATAATAAACATTGTTATTATTATCATTATTATTGTTATTATTATTATTATTATTATTATTATTATTATTATTATTATTACTACTACTACTATTATTATCGTCATTATTATTTCTTTATATATTATTAGTCTATTGTTATTATTATTATTATTATTATTATTATTATTATTATTATTATTATTATTATTATTATTTTCAGTATTATTTATTTTTACTATTACGCATCTGAACACAATTTCAGCAGCTGATTATTTTTCTCAGGACTGTGATGACGTTCATACTGATTTAAGGAGACAATTTTTTGCTGAACTAATTAAACATTTCTACACAACGACAAAACTCTCAACCTGTCTCCTGCTCAGTGTTAGAAATAGTAACAATAATTGCCAGTATTCGATTTAAGTAATGGAAATTAATATAGACTGTGTGTGTCATCTTTGGAGGGTTTCCTTTTGACCGAGAAGTGGGATATTTGTGTACATATTTTAAAGCATCGTTACTTCCCTGCAAAGAAACAACTATTAGTGAGAAGCAGCCGCCGAGTCGCTCTTTTAAACCAGAGTATAATTTCCGAGGAGAGAAACAAGCTTGAGAAGGAAGATTCGAAAGGTCCACTTCATTAACCTTTCTTCGCCCAAGCTCACTTATTTGACATGGCTTTCGTAGGACTATTAAGCATTTCCAGGGGCAGTTTTATCACCCTGGTGGTAGTGTGATCCTTCCTCTGTACCATGAACCTCAAACAAGAGTCATTAGAACCCGACTGATCTCCTTTTCGGCCTTTGGAAATAGATAATGAGAGAAACGGAAGGGTCTGAGAATACCGATCGGCGCCCAAACTCACTTATTTGACATGGCTTTCGTAGGAGCATTCAGCATATCCAGGGGCAGTTTGATCACCCTGGTGGTAGTGTGATCCTTCCTCTGTACCATGAACCTCAAACAAGAGTCATTAGAACCCGACTGATCTCCTTTTCAGCCTTTGGAAATAGAGGATGAGAGAGGTGTAGGCATCTGAAAATACTGATCAAAGATGTCTGCAAGGGATCCCGCCGCAGCATCCCTTTCTTACTTCTTTAAAGCATATAATAACGTGGTGACTATCTCTTATCCCCAAGCACCAACGTTCATATAATTAGGCGACTCTCATGTTCTTTGACGTCAACGTTGATATAATAATTAAAGTGACTTGTTTCTAGATGCAAACGTTCCCATAACAACGTGGCTGTATCTTGCTCTCACACGCCAAAGTTCCCATAAGGAGGTGACTCTCTTGTTCTGAGACGCTAACGTTTAAATTTATGACTTGTTCTAGCGCTCGTGTTCTCTCTATGCATTTGCTTATTACTTTCTTTTAGACTTTCTTTTTATTCGTGACACTTTTTAGCGCTGCATGAGAGAGAGGGAGAGTAAGAGAGAGAGAGAGAGAGAGTTCCCATAAGAAGGTGAATCTCTTGTTCCTAGACGCTAACGTTCCCATAACAACGTGACTGTATCTTGTTCACAGACACCAAAGTTCCTATAACAAGGTGGCTTTCCTGTTTTGAGACGCTAACGTTTACATAAGGGAGACTTTTTTGTTCTCAGATGCCAACGTTCCTATAATAAGGTGACTGTTTCTTACCCTTAAACACCAACGTTCCCATATTAAGGTGTCTCTTCCTTATTCTCAGAAGTCAACGTTCCCTAAGAATCCAACACAACTCACAAACATTATCGCTTATTCAAGGAAAACGTCTCCTGAATTCATCCTTATTCGAGATCATTGTTTCCTCACTTGCATAACATACACGAGAAGAGAAAGATTCAATCGACCTCCACACGGCAATTCTTAAGAACCAGTTTTTTAGCAGCTGTCTTATCACGTGTTGTTTGATGTGTTTCGCTGTGAGTCTTCCTTGCACGACTTTTCCTCCTCCTTGTGACTTTGCCCGTATTCTGAGACGCTTTCGGCTCTCACAACAGATATTTCCAAAGGCCACAAAGGAGATTAGTCGATATCTAGTGAGTGTTTTTCATATTCACGGTGCAGAAGAATTGTTAAACTATCACCAGACTCATAGAACTACCCATAGAAATATTAACACCACCTCTACGAAAGCCTTACCGTATGTGAGTGTGTAAGCCCCGAAGTCTTTGAGAATATGGGCGCTTTAGACTTGTTTGATGGAGTTAACCGAGACACCTCTGCTAATAAACTGGAATCTATGTTTTTCAGATCTCTTTTTTGTCTCTTTCTGCTCTCTACATAGAGCAAGAACGTCGTGAGCATTTTCATTGTCTTCTCTGTGTTCCTTGACGGTTTTCTTGTCTTTATATACTTAAAATATAAATCGTAACAAAAGAGGGAATGAGCTTGGCATGTGAAGAATCCTTATAGCAACCAGAAAGCGAATACTATCCCATAACACATCATATAACCTGAATGCTGTATAGTCTGTTGAAAATCCGTCCCTAACAGTGTAGAAAAGCCATATTTAAGTTATTTTGCGCCTCTGCCAAGCCATAAGAGCATGTAACCACACCTACGTAATGCTGAGTGCTGTGTTCAAGCAAATATATAATGCCGACACCTTAGTCTGCTTTGCACGAAACAGTTCCTGAGGGCTGAAACACATACGAAACCCACTAAATGTTTAAATCATATGTAAAACTATATTTATGTGTATATTAATTGTATTTATTCTGATTCTTGATCCTATCTGAATTATTTCGTAAGGTGTGATTAATATGAGGGCCACTAAAATATTAAATCATATGCAAAATCGTCTTACGTTGCATATAATTTTTAACCTATCCTTTCTCCTGTCCTATCTCCTATTCTATTTCTTGATCCTGATATCCTGATGCTAGTAGGTGACGTTAGTGCAAGGAATTCCTCTACAGCATCTTCTTCGTCCTTTAAGACATATAATAAATTGTAAACCTATCCTATCTCCTGTCCTGTCTCCTATCCTATTTCCTGATCCTGATATCCTGATGCTAGTAGGTGACGTTAGTGCAAGGAATTCCTCTACATCATCTCAGTCTTCGTCCTTAATAAAGACATATAATAAATTGTAAACCTATCCTATCTCCTGTCCTATCTCCTATCCTATTTCCTGATCCTGATATCCTGATGCTAGTAGGTGACATTAGTGCAAGGAATTCCGCTACAGCATTTCCGTCTTCGTCCTTTATAATAACAAGGTGACAGTTTTTCGTTCTCAGACACCAAAGTTCCCATAATAAGTTGACTGATCCTTGTTCTCAGACGCAAGCATTCCGATAACAAGGTGACTTTCTTGTTATTTCAAAATTTTGCAAGTCTCGCTAATTATCATACTCATCTTACGGACTGGAAGCCATGACAACTTTTTCTAGCTTCGATAATAAAGAAATATAGTGTCATTCAGGAGCAGTAAGTAGAGTTTTTTTTCTCTCTTTTTTTTTTACGCCCTTGCACTGTCTCCTCTGCTGTAAAAAAAAGAAAAAATGGTACAGAACGTCAACAAAAGGCTATTCATTAATTTTTCCTTAAGTGCTTCGAAATGCAACTTGAGAAACGAACAACAAGATGCAGATCAGAGTAAACTTCCTAACTTCATCTCCTCAAGCCAAGCAGTTATTATATTAGTCATACCCTTAACGTTGCACTCCCCTACCGTACCCCAGTGAAAAAATAATTAATGAAGCCTTTTATAATAGATGTGCCTCCACCACCTTGACAAAGTGTGCATAACGGGAGGACAAAAAGAACGGTAACAAGAGCCGGTACACGTTCTCTTCACGTATTCACTTACTGTTTATTTACATTTTTTTTAATATATGAATTGTTCTAGCGCTCATGTTCTCTCCATGCATTTGCTCATTACTTTATTTTAGACTTTCTTTTTAGTCGTGACATTTTCTAGCGCTGCATGAGAGAAAGAGAGCGAGAGTGAGTGAGAGAGTGAGAGAGAGAGAGACAGAGACCGGTGACATGGATAGACATTCATGACACCACCATCACGATCTTTGTAACTTGCGGTGTTTGATGGAAGCACCGTTCATGGGGAGGTGTGGGTGGGAGGGGGGGCAGGAGGGGGGAAGGGGGAGGAGGGCTAGACGGTGCCATCTGATATTTATGTATTCTGTATGCCGGCCGGACACGCCAAATTATTTATAAGTTTCCAGTAAAAAATGTTGAGTCATCAGGAGGCGGGAAAAAATTTACATCACAATGGCGGTGGGAGTGAAAGAGAAGGCGGTAGAGGAGGAGGAGGAGGAGGAGGAAGGGAAGGAAGAGTAGGAGGTGTAGGTGGAGGAGGAGGAGGAGGTGGAGGGTCGTCTCGTGTAAATGGTGGAAGTACGGTGATGGTGATAGTGTTGTTGGTGTTGATGAAGGTTCCTGCGAGGGAGAAATTAATGGTGGTGGGAACTGGAAAGAAAAAAATAATGTAAAAAAGGAAGGTGTCGGTTTTGGCGGGAAATTTGCACCTGCGCCACATGGTAAACTGTGAGGGATAGTTGGTGTGGCTGTCTGGGAAATGCTCATCATCATCATCATCATCATCATCACCATCATTATTATCATCATCATCACCATCATCATCATCATCGTCACTGCATTCTTTACACTTGACATCATATCCTTCATTACATTACATGACATTACCGTAAGCTCCTTCCTATAATGTAAATATAAGGTTTAGTTATAATCATATTGTCATAATGTTACCATCACCGCTTCATGCCCAACAAAATCAATATTAGTCCATACTTCTGCATACTAAGTACACTAGGAAAACACTTACAAGGAATTTCTAGATGCCCATACCCCAAAGAGATAGATTTTAATGGCTGCTGAGTCGATTAAAAAAACTGCTTATTACTTAACACAAGATCACTAGCTAACACATTATACTAAAACCGTGTCCCTGTATGCCTCTCCTTGGGTGGGCATATGCTTCCTCTTCTTATGGTCATCACACGATCAATACATATTTGAAGTACGAAGATAGACAGGTAGACGACGGGGCATAGTCAACATAAAACTTTTTTCGAAGGAGTCTCACCCAAACAGAACACCTTTGCAGCAGGTTTGGATGCTGTTCCCGCCTACAGTTCACTAACGGAATATATATGACAGGACTCAACATCGTGTCCTTTGAACCTCGCAGCTGGTCGAGGCGCGTGTGTGAGTTGGACTCTTTTGGGTGCCCGAAGTTGCGATGAGGGACATAGAGATAGGTGCGAGAGATAGACATTTTCTGTTTTATTTTCCGCTGCCGGGACGTGCCTAAAGCCAACATATAATCCAGCGTGTGCATAATTCAAAGACCGTGAATGCAGGGACGAGCTGAGTATGAGGAGGCCGCGGATCCCATACATTAAACGTCCGTGATTCCAAGCCAAGCCTCCGCCGCCTGTTCTTTGGGCCGCCAGTGACGGGCCGAGAGCCGCCGGAACATGCAAATCCTCGCTAAGTCTGGCCGGGGCCGTGAGTGTTGGCCAGGATCACCAACGAGCCGTATCTTTGGATCAATCCTGTCCTATGGCGATTTAGAAAAGACTTTAGCGACAATGCCTGGCGGAGCTCGGCGGCGGGATCAGACTCAGCCTCGCCAGCCCGCCCGTGCTGAGCCAGGCGTGCTGCAGGTGGGCGCCGCGCTGGTATGACGCGCCAGGTGCCCTCAGCATGGTGCATAGGCGCCCGTCTGTTGCCGAGGTGATTCCTGGCGGAGCTTTGTCTCGCGTGTGTCGAGTCTTGGTGCTCGGGACGGGCCCATAATGTCTTGAGAATGGCCTTGCCCGGCGGGGGTACTCATGCTTGCGGAAGAATGTAACAGGAGAATGGCGTGGGAGAAAGGGTCGCCCGCTCCTGTCGAGGCGGAGCGCAGCAACATTAATACAGCCGCGGAGGGAAGGTCCGGCGTGGCCCGCAAATATGAGCCGTATTGCCTCCAAGAAATGTGAGGGGGGCGCGCGAGGGCCGGGGAGGGGGCGGGGAGGGGGCTGGGGGGGTGATATTGACGGGGAGCAGCTGCATGAATGGTGGGTGTCGGCGGGAGGGTGGCCGCGCCAGGTAATATGACGCTGACCTGTGAGCGACAGAGGCGCCGAATGCTGGTGCTGCTTGAATCATAGTATTTTTACTACGATTCATATACTTTTTTTTTCCATCCACATGTTGACGAGCCGATTGTGAGTGGCGGAGGCTGAGCCAACAGTCCGGCCGGATATTATCATAAGAAAGGCCGGGCCACGCCGCGCCCGTAAACCTGTCTCAAGCTGCAACATTGATGATTCATTTTAAGTGTGGAAGATAAGGTTTAACGCAAAAAACCGCGTGTGGCCGAGAGATAAGTAAAGTGCTTGCCGTGCGCAGCTCCCGTGTGTGGTGTGGCGGCGAGGCGCGGCCGACGGCTCTGCGCATGAATCCCTCGGCCTACTAAGAGGCGGCGGGCGGGAGCCAATCACCGCAGATGTAGCGGGAGGGGCTGGGAGCGCTGCAGCCGCCGGTCGAGGCTTGAAAAAAGATTGTTAGTTCCATTTTGAAGACACTTTTTATTTCGTCACAACAGGCCGTAAAACTCTCCAGTAAGCAGCATCATTATCATTGCGACTAGACTCCTCTCATTTCGCTGTGTCGGTCTGCTGCCTTCCTCCTCCTCCTCTACCCTTCCTCCTCATCCTCATCCTCCTCTCCCCCCACCTTCCTTTTCTCTTTCCTCTCTCCCTCCTCCTCTCTTCCGCCTCCCAGTCTCCCTTTTCTAGCTGTCCTCCAGTGTTGCCTTCCCTTCAGTTCTCTCATTTCTTTAATTTCCTTTACTCTTGTCTTCCTCGTTACTCCTTTTGTCTGAGCCTGTGTGTGTGTGTGTGTGTGTGTGTGTGTGTGTGTGTGCCTGTGTGCCTGTGTGCGTGCGTGCGTGTGTGTGTGTGTGTGTGTTTATTTTTAAGGAAGCGTTATTATGCTTTTCTTTTCCCGCGCTCTCTCACTCTCTGAGTCTCTCTCTCTCTCTCTCTCTCTCTCTCTCTCTCTCTCTCTCTCTCTCTCTCTCTCTCTCTTTGCATCCACCTGTGTGTGTGTGTGTGTGTGTGTGTGTGTGTGTGTGTGTGTGTGTGTGTGTGTGTGTGTGTGTCCCTCTACCTTGCTAATGAGTTTCTTACCTATCTTTCTCTCTATCTGTCTATCTCTATCTAATTGTTGGTCTTTTGTATTTATCTATCTATCTATCTATCTATCTATTAGTCTAGCAAACAATCTCTCTCGCTCATATTTCCATCTTTCACAAAAAAATATCTATCAGTGTATTCAATATAACCATTTGTCTTATCTATCTACAAAGACCTAACTGTCTATATCTTGACGAATAATTTGCCTTACTGTAAGATCAATGTATATATGTATGGATGCACGTGTGTATGTATGTATGAATATAAGAATGTATGTATGAATGTATGTATGTATGTATGTATGTATGTATGAATATAAGTGTCTATATTCTTGTTTATGCGGCCACTATGTATAACTCCATGTATGCCATGTATTAAAATCTAGACATGTTTATGTTTACAAATAAATAATGTCAACCAGTTCGTCGTTATATATGAATCACTCGAGTATGATTTCTTCGTCTTTTTATTTTTTATCTTTTTTCTGTTTATTTGTCATATTTTTTTCTCTATACGGTATTTATTAATTTTCTGACTTTTTGTATTCAGGTTTTTATTTAATTATTTGTCTTCGTCTATAAATTTTCCTTAAGTTTTTCCTTTACGTATTTACCATTAAACATATATCTGATTTTATTTTTCTTTATGTATCTGATTATTTATCTTTATATGTCTGGCAATCTTTCTTTCTGTATGTCTGTCTCCGTCTATCACTCTATCTATTTGTATCTGTGTGTCTTGATTTTTGTCTGATAATCATACAGTCCTTATGTATGTCTGTCAGTCTTCATCTATGTCTATCTGTATGTCTATCAATCTGTCTATCTATGTGTATCTATTTTCTATCTACCTTTTTTTATCTATTTAGCTGTCTATCTATACATCTGTCTTCCTGTATATCTATCTATCTGTATCTATCTATCTATATATTAACCTATTTCCCTAAGTTTTTATATGTTCATTCATCCTTCCATCTGCTATTTCCCTTTGTCTGTTCTGTTACAAGTAATTTAGCTCTATGGCCAAGTATAATTCTTAAACATGTGCGGGATATTTTCAGTCGGTTTCATTTGGCACAGTATTCCATCTGTAGATTGCTCTGCTAGGAAGCCTGAATTTTCTTGCAGTTTTATCATCGTCTTTTTAGTAGTTTCTTTCCGTGTCGTCTTAATATTTGCTTCTCATTATAGATGGTATCCGTCGTATCTCTGTCTCTTTTCTGTTCAAGTTAAATGTTATGATAGGAAATGTGTGTCTGCGTGTGTATGTGGGTATGTGTGTGTGTGTGTGTGTGTGTGTGTGTGTGTGTCATTTTTGTGGGGTATATTACTAAATTTAAGGTAATGGCCCATCTTAAGACAGCCCAATTAGTTACTTTCCTGCCTCTTGAATAATGGCATGCAGCTCCCTCGTAAAAATCTTCATATTTCGCATTAACACTTTGTAATACCCATTGCGGTTTTTATCGCTTTTTCACCTCGTCCTCTTTTCAGGCAAATTTTTCTGGTCCAGCCGAAATTACTTTTGGAAAACAACATTATTTTCCTCACTTTAATAGACAGCAAGCACTTTTACCGTCGGAATTAACTCCCATCCTTTTTTTCGGCCATAAAGCTACACCGTCATTGATATAATTTTTGATCGAGGCTAATGAACCGATTTCGATGTAACTTTGAGGAGCGTCGGCTGGCAGTAACCTGAGGGAGGCCCCGCCGCCCCCGGAGGCCGCGAGGGTTGGCTGCCTTGACCTGAGCGGCGGAGGCAGGGCGGGAAGGGTGGCGCCGGGGCGGGCACTCGTCACCAGGCTGGCCCTCTGTCCCCTGTCACGTGTACCCTCCCTGCCTGCCTCCCCGAGCTGATCACGCCGCCCCTGCCGCCTCACCTGATGATGCTGCCCACCTGAGGCGACGCCAACACACACACACACACACACACACACACACACACACACACACACACACATACACACGCACACGCACACACTGGACATACGAGACCCAGGATCCAGTGTCAAGAGTGTGACCTTCTGTTGCTCCTTGGAATAGCATGCTTGTGATGATGTCAATGATGAGGAGGATGATTGTGCTTATGAAGACTATAATGATGATGATAATTATGCTGCTGCTGCTGCGGTTGATGATGATGATGATGATGTAGCGAGAACTTGAGTATATACAAGGGAATTTTTCAACACTGCTTCTACTACCACTTCCACTAATAATAACATAAATAATAAAAAATAATAACTCGAAAATATAATTATAGTAAGAATAACAAAAAATAATAATGTAAATAACGATAATGGTAAAAATGATAATAATGATAATAATGAAAATGTCAGTAATAGTAATTATCATTATATATTTTCTAGTGTAGTGGTAACAGTAATGGCAGTATTATTATTAGTAGTAATAGTGGTAGTAGTAGTAATAATAGTAGTAGTAGTAGTAGTAGTAGTAGTAGTAGTAGTAGTGGTAGTAGTATAGTAGTATAGTAATATTATTATTTGTGGTAGTAGTGGTAGTAGTAGTAGTGGTAGTAGTAGTAGTAGTAGTAGTGGTAGTAGTAGTAATAGTAGTAGTAGTAGTAGTAAAAGAGGTGGTCGTTTAATTTCAATATTTTTTTCGTATTTTAAAATACACACAAAAAATATTTTAAAAAGTTTCGTCCCCGAAATTCGTGGGTGACATTGAATGGAAATTTTCTTCAACTATTGTCATTATTATAATTATTCTAACAATGTTAAATGAAATCAACTGCTTGTTCTTATTCTTATTCTTATCAGCATCATCAAAATCATTATCACCATCATCCTCATCATTATAGTTAGTATATTTCCAAGTCATAACTACCATTACCAGTATCATTGTCACTATCTTCCCCTCCTCCTTCCCCGCCTCTTCCTTTCTTTCATATCTTTCATTATCCTTCTAAGCTTATTATCATAATCCTCCTCTTCCTTCTCCTTCTCCTGATCCTTTCCTTTCCTCCCTCTCGGCCACTTTCTATCTGTTCACTTCTTCCCTTATCCTCCCAATCGTATCGCTGTCCCCATCCTGCGTCTGCTCCTCCTAACCTCCGCCGGCAGCCACCATGGATGTCGCCGTCCTCCGTTCTCTGCTGCCGCGGCACCGTCACCCGGCACCCTCACCAGGGGCGAGGCGCCTGCTCACCCTCCCAGACACACGGGCGCCACCAGTAATATCAATTACACAAATTGTTCCAATGTTGAAACATTTTTTCCATTAGACTTTAAGCCACAGAGGAGCTGCGTCCTCGCGGAATATTAACATGGCCAGAATTATCTATAGTAATTATTCCTTTATTCCGCGGCGATTATCTCTACGGATGTGTTATGCTTAGCAAAACGTTGACTTCCTTGCGCCGCGTCCTGAGGCGTCCGGCGCAGGCCGTGTGTCTGTCTGTCTGGCCAAGGTGAAGCAAGCCCAGACGATTTATATTTATTTCACGTTTCTGCATTTTCTTTTTTGTGGGGGGAAGCGACATAACAGGCGGTGCTAATTAATTTACAAATGTGCTCTAATAAATTCAATTATTTTCTATTAACTTGTCGTACTGCATACATTCCTTTATCGACAAATTTCGGAGTCATTTAAGATTCACACCGCCCAGGACGGAGTGGAGGCGCCGCGGCCCCGGCCCCGGGGTGAGGGCCGCCCCGTCTGCCGTGCCCCGCCGCCCCCGTGTGCTTTGCGGCCTGTGCTGCTCCCGCGCGCCCTGCCTGCAGCCCTCCTCCCTACTGCTGTGTGGAGATTAGCTCACCTTTGTATCTATCTGTCTGTCTAGTTAGTTTACTAAACATCAATATATATATATATATATATATATATATATATATATATATATATATATATATATATATATATATATATATATATATACATATATATATATATATATATATATATATATATATATATATATATATATATATATATATATATATATATATATATATATATATATATATATATATATATATATATATATATATATATATATATATATATATATATATATATATATTCTTTCAGACCTACATACATTACATGGAGACATTAAGACTTAGCCGACCCACACATGACCAGGTGATGTTTGGTAGCGACAGTAACTGAGGGTAATTTAGATTATGGTAGGACTTTATATCAAATTATTGCAAATTACATTTAGGCGCCGACCTTATCAATTCCAGAAATGAATGAAATTAACCTTACACACACGCACAATTTGCAGTTCTTTTATTTCGGCCGTACTTATTTTTATTTTCTTCCCCGCAGCGGCAGCGTATAATATTTCTGGCGGCCAAAGGGGACGTTTTCAGCGGCGTTGTCGTGACATTTCCTTGTAATCTCCATAATCTCCAGCACTTTCCCCACAAGCGCGGCGGGAATAACCCATGAGGCTGCCGCCGCCTCTTCTTTATTATTCACTGTGTGGCGAGGCCGAGCAGCCGGGGCGCTGCCTGCCCCGGGTCACGCGGCCCAGTGAGGTCAGGGAGCTGTTGCCCCCATTAATCTTTCCCGTAGTAATAAAGCGAGGCTCTGCTGCCTTACCTCCCGCGTTGCCTCAACACCGGCAGGAGCTGCCTCGCGCCGCGCAGGCGTGTCAGAGACCTGAGGGAGGCCCCCACGGCGTCCTACATGCCTCCAGGGCGTGGGCGTTGGCTAACGGGGACCTGAGGGGCCTCTAAATGGCCTGCAGACCCCTGGGGCGTGGGTGTTGTTTGTCAGGGTTCTGAGGGGCTTCTCAGCGTCCTACAGGCCCCCGGGACGCGGGTGTTGGCTGCCAGGGGTTTGAAGGGCCAGCCTCTGAGCGTCCTGCAGGACCCCTGCGGCGTGGGTGTTGGCTGTGAGGGGTCCGGGGGGAGCCTTTGAGCGCCACACGTGGAGTGCTGCTCCAGGCTGCGCTGCCCTACTGATGGCTTGCCTCCTAATGGCTCATGACATCTCGTCTCTGTACCGTTGTGAAATGTATGATATTTTCCATCTTGCGTAATATTATTCAAGAGCCCCGGGTACCGCTACACTATGTAATGCTATTAAAAAGCGCATGTAGTTGGCTTTAATACACCTAGCATATAATATACAGTCCTTTGAATAATAATCTTACAATTATCGGGTGATATTTATTCGAGTATTCTGTTTACAAGAATGATTCACAATTACTATTTTCTCAAAATGCTTTTATTCTACACTTAATGTAATAGGGGAAATCTTAAGTGTGTGTGTGTGTGTGTGTGTGTGTGTGTGTGTGTGTGTGTGTGTGTGTGTTCAAGCAGTGATGTATATATGAATCAAATATTATTCTATTTCACTCTTTTAAGGATTTATCTTCTGTCTCTTACCTGTCTCCCTTACCTGACTTGCCACCTCTAACGTCCTTCTTTTTTGTGCCTTCCAGGTATGTTAATGGAGTCCTTGGCATGGGGCGGCGGGTTGGACCAGTTTTCGGCGGGCAGGAGAACAGGACGTCACAGCCAACACACACTACCCAGTAAGTGCAGAGTGACCATCCCCTCGATATGTGATGATTTTTAAGGTTAAGGTGTTTGTAGGTTCAGAGTGTAGTCGTTGCTATCACCCACTTCGCGACGCTGTAATGTTTCGTAGCTTATATTCTCACAAAAATTAAGTAGGTGGAATTTACCGTTATATATCAAAGGGAGAGGCAGCAGCAATATGAGGAAATTTCGGCCCTAAGAATCTTAAAATAGTGGGATTTACCGTTGCATGTCAAAGGGTGATTTAGCGATACGAGGAATCTTTGCAGTGAAGAATTTTATGAAGGTGGAATTTACCGTCTCATGTTATAGGGAAATTTAGCAAGGCGAGGAAACTTCTGGCGAAAAATTAGTTAGGAAAATTTTACTTTGCAGAAGGCGACGGGAAATAATAGTGTCTAAAATTAATTGGAGAAAAATGCCGCCGAGAATTAGTGGAGGAAATAATAGTGCGAAATAATAGCGCTTAGAATAACTCAGGGACATAATACCGCCAGGAATGTGTTGAAGAAATGCTACCTTCAGGAAATAGTCTGAGAATTAGCAGCGTCTGGAATAAGTTGAGGAAATGATATCGCCAAGAATTAATTGATGAAATATTACCCTGAAGTTGCCAAGGAAATGATAGCGACAGTTTACTGAGGAAATATTGCCTTCCAGAATTGATCGGGAAAATATTGCCGACAAGAATTAGTTGAAGAAATTTTACCTTCGGGGAAATAATACCTCCAAGGAATAGTCGAAGGAATATTACCTTAACACAAGAAATTACCACAAAATAATACCGCCAAGAATTAGTTAAAGAAATACTACCTTCAAGAAATAATAGGGGAAATAATACCGCCAAGAATTTGTTGAAGAAATATTACCTTAATACAAGAGAGTACCAGGAAATAATAACGCCAACAATTAGTTAAAGAAATATTACCTTCAAGAAATACTCGGAAAAATAATACCGCTAAGAATTGATCGGGAAAACCTTTTAATAGTAGTCTTTAAAATGCCATCTATTCCTATCATATATGTATTCGTTGTTGTGTGCCCATGTACCTTCAAATAAAAACACTATACAACTAACCAAGAATTATTTCATGAACCAACATTTACAAGAATTAGCCGAGGGAACAGCACGGTCTTGAATCGGTCGAAGAATTATTAGAAAGAGAGAGGGAGAGGGAGAGAGAGAAAGGGGAGTAGGAGAGAGATGAGAGTGAGATAAAATGAATGATGCTGATGATAAAGGATGCAAATTGAGAGTGAGAGATAATGAACCAACACTTTTAATAATTAACCGAGGAAACAGATGGTCTAGAATCGGTCGAAAAATTATTTGCGAGAGGGAGAGAGGGGGGGGGGGGGAAGATGAGAGGGAGATAAGATGAATGATGCTGATGATAAAGGAAGCAAATAATGAACCAACACTCTTAAGAATCAGCCAAGGAAACAGTATGATCTAGAATCGGTTTAAGAATTACTAGAAAGAGAGAGAGGGAGAGAGGGAGGGGGGGGAGAGTTGAGAGGGAGATAAGAATAATGATGCTGGTGATAGAAGAAGACAAGAGAGAGTGAGAGACTAATGAACTAACATTCTTAAGAATTATCCGAGGAAACTGTACGCTCAAGAATCGGTCGGGAAAAACAGATCCATGAAGAATATGTCGGTTCATGTAACTGCAAGTAAAAATAAACATACAAATCAACCAATAATTATTCCATGACCCAACACGTTCAAGAATTAGCCGAAGGAAACTGTACACTCTAGAATCGTTCGGGAAAACAGATCTTTCAAAAATAAGTCGGTTCATGTAACTGTAAATAAAAATAAATACCAATAATTATTTCATGACCCAACACGTTCAAGAATTAGCCGAGGAAACAGGACGGCTCAAAATCGGTCGGCCAAAACAGATCCGTCAAGAATAAGTCGGTTCATGTAACTGGAAATAAAAATAAACATACAAATCAACCAATAATTATTTCATGACCCAACACGTTCAAGAATTAGCCGAGGAAACAGGACGGCCCAGAATCGGTCGGCCAAGCAGATCCGTCAAGAATTAGTCGGTGCAAACGCGTCTGTGGTCCGATATCCACAAATCATCCGCATTATATCCCGGACCGATTAGAGCCTGTCCAATCTGCCATAAGCATCAACACCCCATTACTGAGCCCTCGTCTGCCGCCCTTATCCACGCCAAGTGCTAGTGCATTTGTGCGTGTGTGTCTGTGTGTGTGTGTGTGTGTGTGTGTGTGTGTGTGTGTGTGTGTGTGTGTGTGTGTGTGTGTGTTGTATTGAGTAACACACACACTCACACACACACACACACACACACACACACATACACACACACACACACACACACACACGACAAGTTTCACGGTATTTGTACGCTAGTGAGTCTGTATATTGTATTTCCACAAAGTTATATTGAATAAAACACACACACACACACACACTCACACACACACACACACACACACAGGCACAGGCACACACACACACACATACACGAGACATACCAATCTATATATAGCAAGCAAGGGCATTCCCCTCTTAAAAAAAAGGCAGATAATAAAAGAGCGTGGTGAGGTGGGGAGGAGCGCGCCGCCCCAACCACAACAGAGGGAAGCCTTTTACTACACACCCACACTTCCGGGAGGGGTGCCGAGTTGAGGTGACCTTGAGACCGAGGGAAGTTTATGACGTAGGGGGAAGTGAGTGTACGTCCGTGTGTGTGTGTGTGTGTGTGTGTGTGTGTGTGTGTAGGGGAGAGGGAGCATGGGGAAAAAAGCTCGTAGTGAATGAACTCACACCTCCCTCCCTCCGTGTCTTGGTGTGTGTGTGTGTGTGTGTGTGTGTGTGTGTGTGTGTGTGTGTGTGGAAGCAGTGAGGTGTGAATTAAATATTATTCTCTTTCACACTTTAAGATCGCTCTCCTTGTTGTTGTTGTTGTTGTTGTTGTTGTTTTTAGCATGGAGTTGAAAGTTGTGTTTTCCATGACTACAAAAAAGACCTGTGAGGATGTTATATATACATGATGATGGTGCCGATGCTAATAATAATAATAATAATAATAATAATAATAATAATAATAATAATAATAATAATAATAATAATAATAATAATGATAATAATAATGATAATGATAATAATTTAACTGGATTTTCATAATTATTACCACCTTTTCCTCACTAAAGACTTCACTGCCGTAAGTCAAATTAACTCATAGATAATATAAAACTTCAAAGAAGGAAATATTGCAAAGTCAAAGATGATAACCCTTGTATTTATTTATCATCCTAAATTTATGTACCATTACAAGTACGTACAAACAATATTATAACCACGAAACGGTCACTGACACTCTTAATTGATTTCATATGTGTCTTTTGTGGACTATAAGAACAGCTAAAGAAACAGCTCAGGCAAAAAAAAAAAAAATTAAAAAAAAAAGCTAAAAGAACGAAAAAATGTGATCAGACTGTTCTTGTGTATGTGATGTTGTAGTTGATCATATCATACAAATTCTCTACTATTATAACCACTGAAACGATCATCTATCGACACTCCTAATTACCTTCGTATCTAACCCATAATTTCTTCCAGTACAGACTGTCCTTAAGACATCAACCTTTGTAGATACAGTCATGCACAAATTTTCTACCTATTGTATACCTAAGTTTTCTACCGTCTACCATCTATCGACTATTATCTGTCTACCGTTTATCTAACCCATAATTCTTCTCTTCCAGTACAGACATCGCTGCTCTATCTTAAGACATCAACCTTTGTAGATAGAGTCATGCACAAATTTTCTATCTATTATCTACCTAAGTTTTCTACCATCTACCATCCATCGACTATCGCCTATCTACCTTTTATCTAACCCATAATTCTTTTCTTCCAGTACAGACATCGCTGCTCTATCTTAAGACATCACACATATTTTTTACTCTTTTTAATTAACCTCCTTTCTCTGCATTATTATACTGTTCGTTTATTTAGTTTATTTATGCCGTGAAATGAGGGAAGTATCAAATAAATCAAGAGTATAAGAGAACCGTCCTGCCGCTACTACTAAAAAATAAAAGTCAAAACGAGAAATATAAACCCTTTTCAGCCATCTTTCTCTCAGATATTACTGGGTGCATATATATTTTTTTACAGTAAAATGAGGGAAGTATCAAATAAATCAAGGAAACTATGCAGGGTACGTTATGCTGTTGCTATAAAAAGGGACAAAAAAAATATATAACATTCAGCTCCAGAGATGCCCTGATAACACCTTCTTGGATGCTTATAGTAAGTCATCGGAGGAAGGTAGTACAAATCTCCACATGAAATTGATCTCTCTTGTGCCCTCTCGTTCCTATTTCTATTGCCTGATCAGCGTCTAGCGGGGGTCTTAAGTTGCTATGTCTGTGTTTTGCCCTTAAGCTGCCTCCCTTGCTGTAAAGGATAACAAAACAGTAAAGAAACCGCCGTGTGTATACCGTAAAATAAGAGTTGGAAAGTAATAGCGCTTAGAATAACTCCGGGAAATAGTACCGCCAGGAATGTGTTGAAGAAATGCTACCTTCAAGAAATAGTCTGAGAAATAACAGCGTCTGGAATAAGTTGAGGAAATGATATCGCCAAGAATTAATGGATGAAATATTACTCTGAAGTAGTCGAGGAAATGATAGCGACAAGAATTTATTGAGGAAATATTGCCTTCTTGAATTGATCGGGAAAATATTGCCGCCAAGAATTTGTTGAAGAAATTTTACTTTTTGGGAAATAATACCGCCAAGGATTAGTCGAAGAAATATTACCTAACACTTGTAGTCTCCTTATGCCCTAGTGTGTCGTTGTATTTAAAGTTAGTTGTGTGTTCGCATCGCTACTTCCGACGAACCTTCATTAACCGCTGCACATTCCACGCCTCCTCCTCGCCGTCTTGAATATCCCCGCTCATCATGCTCGGGTTTCTTGTGTCTTTAATTAAACGAATAATAAAAAAAGAGTAGCGTGGCGGGTTTCCTGTTGTGTCGGCACAGTCATGCTCTCGCCTCGCTGCTTGCATGGCTTCGTCCACGTGGGTTTGTTGTGCCGGTGTTGTCAAGGCTTCCAGGAACCTGCCTTTGTTTCTTGTCATGATAGGAAATCAAATGAATTGAACATTAATATCGATATTTGTTTATATACCTGCGAATATATTCCGTTTATGAGTGTAAAGCATACTACTACCGATGCCTTCTGCATTCCTGCTTCTAACCCTATAGCTACTAGCCTTACTACTACTACTACTACTACAACTACTACTACTACTACTACTACTACTACTACTACTACTACTACTATAATAATAATAAATAATAAAATAATATTTTTTATTAAAATAATATTATCATTATTATTAATGATAATAATAATAAAATAATTATGAAAGTTACAACATTCATAAGAATACTAAGACACCAGTAAAAAAAATATTGATAAAAATGAATAAGAATAATAAGATTCTTATTAGTATCATTATAATAATAATTGTAATAATAATGATAATGATACTACTACTACTACTACTACTACTACTACTACTGCTACTACTACTACTAATAATAATAATAATTGATATTATTATTATTATTTTTATTATTATTATTATTATTATTATTATTATTATTATTATTATTATTATTATTATTATTATTATTATTATTATTATTGTTTTTAATATTATTATAATTATTATTATTATTATTATTATTATTATTATTATTATTATTATTATTATTATTATTATTATTATTATTATTATTATTTTATTGTAATTCTTATTATCAATATTATTGTTTGTAACAGTAATTGCAACTGCAGCAGCAGTAGTAGCATGACTGGTAACCATCAAGAATAAGTTTTAATCAGATGGGTACTCAGCAAGGTGAAGGGAAAAGGCTTTAGTCACTGATTTGCTCTGTGAATAATTATGGTCCACTTGGGTCATGTCTGGAGACCCGGAGAACACAACTTTACCGTATAACTAAAGAAGGAAAAACGTCGAAGGAACTATGGAAGACGAATATGTGGGCTGAGAGTTCTTGAGTAAATAAATGTGAGGATTGTGCTAGCAACGCCGAAGTCAAAGCAAAATATTTAAGCTCCCTTACAAATAGAGATGTTCAGGAAGGGTTAAATGACACGATCATATAATTCTGCTTAATATATAAAAAAGTTTAATTGTTCTAAGGGACTATGAATATTAGAAGACGTTTGGAAGGAAGTGTCCTGTGAGGGTTTTGAGGTTATATCTTTGAAAGCACCATTCTTAGGGCACTCAAGCTTCTCCGTAACACTAATGCGAGGGTCAACTATAAGCGGGAGTCGATGTTAAGCGCACGGCGGCGGTGTTCATGAGGTGCCGCCCTCCGATACCGCCAGCGTCTGACGATTAGCGGCAGGCGTCATGCTCTCTGGATCAGCGCCTTGTTGTCTCTCAAAGCTCGATTAAGACCCATAGAAACATGAACCCGTCGCTTAGCATAACTCTTCAGTGGCGTTATCCTAAACATTTACCAGCGCTGACAGAGGCAAGTCGAATTTCCCAAAAGAACTTAACTGAAACATAAATTAGATAAATTAAATTTGAATACAGTGTTACAGATTTGCGTTTGAGAGTTAGTTGTGTGATATGCATCCGCCTGAAGACCTTATATAGAGAAATGGTGAGGAAAGTGTGAACCAAAATACTTGATTGATAGTCGTTTAGATGCTAGAGAACAGACGCAAAGTTTCTTGTGTTAATGTGAAAATCTTCTGTGGATTAAGTAAATTCTAAGTACTCGCGTTTGACTTAGAAGAAAGAGAATCGGAAGTCACTGTTACGTATGGAAAGGTAATCCCTGAAATGCAAGCAGTCACGGCTATAATGTTCGTGTGTATTAAGATATGAGCATAAGAACACAAGGAGTCTTCAAGAGGTTAGTCGGCCTTCTCGCGGCAGCTCCTGTAAAGCTAACACCACATGGCTTCCCTCTCCATGGCCTTATCCGGTGTTTTCTTGAAGGCTTCTGTCGTATTGGCACTCACCATATGCCTACCATACTTGTTTTACTCGTTCACCATTATAAGTGAACCTATTCTTGCCCTTGTCTTTATTGAATACGAATTTATCTAACTTAATCCATACGGTGTCATATTCTGCTCTTTTAATGCCAGTATCTTATTGCCATCAGTCATACAAAAGCCCTTCAGCTATTTATAAGCCTCATTTGAGTCTCCTCGCACCCTTCACATTTCAAAACGGTACAGATATGAGCGTTTAAGCTTACCCGTATGTGGCAAGCTTCTCAAACTATAAATTATTTTTTGACATCCTTCTCTGCATAGTTTCTAATACACACAAGTCCATTTTGTAGTAAGCAAACCAGCTCAATATCGAGATGAGGTCTAAGTGATAGTGATTATAGTTTGACTTGAGGGCTTGTTTTGCTGAAGCATCTTGAAAGGAAACTCAGTATCTTATTTGCTCGATTTTTTGACTGAATGTCCTGATCCTTGGACGGAGATCATGGCTCACAATGACGTCTAAATCCTCTTCACAACAGGACCTTCTCAGGGGAGTGTCACTGAAGATTGTCACGTAATGGGTAATTTTTTTTCTACATGCAAAATGCGACCCTTCCTGACACCGGCCACTGCCTGACCAATCATAAGGCCTGTTATGTTCGCCCTGCAGTATCTTAGGCTCTTGATCCGTCTCCTTCCTTCAGATGATGAAAGTTTTTCTATATAGATCACAATTATAAAATTAGAAATCATCATTCATCTTCGTTGATGAAGTGGATATCAGTGCAGCTGGTGCAAAAAAGTAATTCTAAGTATAGGTAAAATAAATTAGTTATAAAAAAAAATAATTGTGATGAATTTGCTTTATGCATCAAAAACCTTTACACGGCTTCAGGGAAAATGACTTTAAATGGCAGTAGTGAAGGAAATACCAAGAAAAATTGTTTATATGTATAAACAGAGAAGTTGTATCTTGGGAAAGGAACAGAAATAGGAAGACGCCTCTGCAGGATAAGTAACAAACAGTGTGTGGAATATGATGCTGTAGAAGCAGGCGGCCCCGTGATAAGCATCTGGGGTGGGATTTGCTGGGTGAGCCGCCATCTTGATACACATTTAGAGGACAAGATTATAGAACAGACTCTGCGCCGGTGGTGTCGAAGTAAAGACAAGGGAGATCTAGAAGAGAATGAAAGATGAGAGTGTAAGATCGAATACATTATAGAGTGGGAATAATCGCTCGTGTACATATATACTATGGAAGAAGAAAAAAAATATGTTTGCACAATTGATGTTGAGGAAGTGACTGGAAGAAATTCACTATGACGATGTCTGAGCAAGGCTGAAGGTTATGTTGAAGTCCATAAGTAGGGGAGGGAATCGAAGGGTGTTCCTGGCTTATCTTATGGAAGAAAACAAATTTTAAGGCAAATAAACAGCTTAACCAGAGCTGCTTCCTTATTATGGAATAAATTAGATATAAATAACGTGTGAAAGACCATCGACGGTGTGCGTTGCGTCATACAGCGTCATGACAACGCTGTAACCATAGCTGAGGTGGGTCGTTATGGCGGCTGTTGTTGTACGGTGAACTGTCATTGACCTGTGAGTTCGAATTTACTCTGAAATTAAGTTTCATATATTGCAAGTAAATGTAATGACCAGACTCGTGTCACCAAATTGTTACGTGCCTCCATAATGCTGAACAAAGTCACTTTATTAAGAGATTACATGCGGTACTATTGTATGTTTACATTTACCTTTTGGCACTTTACTTATATTGAATTTTAATTTGCTTTCACCATCAAATAGACAGTGTCATTTACGTGTCTGCCAGTCTCCTTGAGGAGTCATTGCAACACGGGCGCTGCCGCGGCCTGCCAAGCATGTCTGCTGACTCTCGATCCCAGCCAGTGCTGCTGATGCCCATGGCAGACAGGAATGATTCTTTACCATAAGAATATATATATATATATATATATATATATATATATATATATATATATATATATATATATATATATATATATATATATATATATATATATATATATATATATATATATATATATATATATATATATATATATATATATATATAGTTATATATATAGATATATATATATATATATATATATATATATATATATATATATATATATATATATATATATATATATATATATATAATGTATATATATATAATGTATATATATATATATATATATATATATATATATATATATATATATATCTATATATATATATATATATATATATATATATTCACCTTTGAGGCATGAGTAATTTAATTTCAGTGTTACTATCAGTGAAGTATTACTATCACTAATTATCTCATGACAGTTGGATATGATCGGGTGCATATATTTGCTGCCCCGATTCAGATATTTTCTCAGATATTTTCCAAATAACATCAGAGTGTATACAGGAAAGTGATAACAATAATTGACTGTGAACTAAAAGTGCCTTCACTCCAGCTGATAGCCGATACCTGTGCTGCTTTTACCTTGGAGATTTTTCATGTTCCTATACGAGAATGGGAAAACATTTACTGCGTTTTTATTGCACATAATTTTTATGCTTCGTCTTTCCGAGTGATTTATGGAGGGTTGCGTGAGGTTGTGTTCGCGTCACAAGGCTCCTGTCACAAAGAAATGCTGCGAAACAAAAAAAATCTAGCAAATCACCATCCTGAAAACGTCCCGGCGCCCCAGTGTCCAGAGAGGCTCCTTCAAGGCATAAGAATCGGACACTTTGATCTCCATTCATTGTGCATTCTGAACTGCACGATGCGGGGCTTCACTGTAACGCCTTTGAGGGATGAACCTCGGTCGACAAGGAGGCTTTTCGACTTTCAAGTGCGATGCTTAGAAATATCTGGAAAAAGAACATCCACCGAGTATATTTTTTGAGGGACTGTGGACCAGCAAGGGGAGTCATGTTATCCTTATCCTATTTTGCAATGGAATGATATTATTAATGGAATATTATTATTGGATTATTATTGCCCTTGTTTTTATTTTGTATACACATGTAAGTTAATATGTACCAGCAGAACTACATCATTGTGGCCATATTAGTTTAACTTCTCATGATGTACAGACTATGGTATTTATGATGCTAACTTGTGAAATACATAAACGCTTAAGATAAAGTCATGCTATCGACCCTTACTTTGTCATTAATTCTTCAAGCAAAAGCACGTCTTCTGTGTTTTGTATTTCAGCTGCACAGGTAGTATGCGATAGGACAGGTAACAAACAGCCTTAAAGACACATATTTCTTGAGTTCATAGGTGCCCTCAAGTCTGAAACCACCATCATTTTCTGCATCACCAACCTATAACATGATTTTGGGGTCCTCCTCCACAACAACCTCAGCTCGTACAAGGCCACTACCACCGCCACTACCACCACTACCGACAGCAAACCACCACTAACACCACCACACAGAAAACAACACCAGCATCACTCTCACCACCCCCAAGAACCACCACTATCACCACTACCAGCAAACTACCACCAAAACCAATACTCTGGAAACATCACCGGACTCACCAGCACCACCACCACCACCACCACTACCACCTTCCAACAACACCATCAGCTTAACCACAACCAACGCCAGTCAAGTCCACAACACCAAAAACATAAACACCAAGATCCATTACCACCACCAACAACAACAGCACAGCAACAGAGCAAAACCATCACCACCACCTCCACCACCACCAACACCATCACCAACATCTACATCAACGTCACCAGACATCATCAACATCTGGGAGCGCTGCATCACTAACTCTATTTTTCCCCCCTTGTTGTGGTGGCCTAATGGGATGAAACCTTGATGGGGCTGAAGGCCTTTTGCGTGCTTGCTGAGAGGAACAAGATAGTGAGAATGTCAGGCCAGGCGGACGTCCCATGACACACCTGACCAACACATAACTAATTTCGGGCTCGGGACTCGCGCCGTGTAGAGGTGTGTTAATGAAGCCCATTTTTCGGGTCGTGGGGAAGGGTAAGGTAAGGTGGGGGTGAGGGGGTACAGGTGGGCTGAAACGTCGTAAGTTTGGCTTCAGCTTCAGAGGGGAAGTTGTGCCTCATGGAAGTGTTTCTCTGGTGTGTGTGGGTGTGTTGTGGGTGTCCTGGCGTGGTTCCTGAGTCTGTGTGTATCTGTGTGTGGGGTATAGAAAGATAGATGAATAAATAGATAACTAGATAGACAGGGAACTGAAAACAAATATTCACCTCAGCATTTATTATTTATATTTTCAAGCAGCAATAAGATGGTGAAGCAAACGCATGTCTTCTGTGTAATTGTGTATATGGTATTGCTCAGGGAAATCGCCTATGAATTCTCCTTATGATGATTCCTTGCTGTTTTCTTTTATATTTCTTCTCAATCGTTAATATATTCTCCCTAGGATAGTTCCTTTTTTGTGGTTTCCTTTATATATTTCTTCTCAGTCGCTTATGTGTTCCAATTCCTTACTATTACCACTTTCTTTGGTCTTCTATATTTCTTCTCAGTCGGTTATGAACTCTTACAATCGTTCCTTTCTGTGCGGCTTTATATTTCTCAGCGTCAGACCAAACCACAACCTTGCCTTCACGTAACTCCTGTCGGGGGTCTGATCGCTGGTGGTGCGGGGCCGGGAGACAGACGGGGCTTGGCTGGGCTCAACACGTGACGCCGCACACGTTTACCGCTGAAGCAGGACTCGCGGCGCTCCATAACTTACGTGTAGTAGCAGGCGTATCGCGGTTATCGGCCTGCATGGTAATCTGACCCACCCATCATGCGCGCCGCCCTGTCAGGAGTCGCTGGTAATTACTCTTTGATGGTCTCTGCTTATCCTAATACCCGATAGTAAGTTATTGGAGTCACGAAATAGGCGATAGTTCCATTGTTTATCGCAGTTGATGCAGGTGAGGTGTGCGTGGCTAAGGTAGGGAGCCTGTATTAGTATTTGAAGGGTTGCGCTTATCTTAGTACCGATAGTAAGTTGTTAACGTTGAAGAAAAGGTAATAGTTCCATAGTTCACTGCTGCAGAATAGTTAATGCAGGTGAGGCTGTGTGTCTAAGATGAATTAAGATAAATAATGAGGGTGTTTACTTAGTCTCTGATGGCTTTTGTTTATTTTAGTATTGTTAGTAAGTCATAGTACCCGAAGAATAGGCAATAGATTCTTAGTTCAGCGGCTCAGTTGAGTTCATAGAGGTGAATTTGTGTGCCTAAGATAAATTAAGATGAACTGAGTCTGTGCTAGTTAGTCTTTGGTGGGTTTTCCTTACCTTAATATCGAGAGCACGTTACAGCACCCAAATAACAGGCAATAGTTTCATTGTTACGACCGCGCTTTAGTTCGAAGACGTAAATTTGTGTTCCAAGATAAATTAAGATGAACTGAGTCTGTGGTAGTTAGTCTCTGATGGGCTTTCTTTACCCTAATATCGAGAGCAAGTTACAGCACCCGAATAATAGGCAATAGTTTCATTGTTAGAAGCGCACTTTAGTTCCAAGAGGCAAATTTGTGTGCCTAAGATGAATTAAGATGAACTGAGTCTGTGTTGGTTAGTCTTTGATAGATTTTCTTTACTTGAATATCCATAGGAAGTTGCTGTACCAAAATAATAGGCAATGGTTTCATCGTTAGGAGCGCACTTTAGTTCGAAGAGCCAAATTTGTGTGCCTAAGATGAATTAAGATGAACTGAGTGTGTTGGCTAGTTTTTGATGGGTTTTCCTTTCCTTAATATCGATAGCAAGTTACAGTACCCAAATAATAGGCAGTCGTTTCATTGTTCAGCGGTGGACTTTAGTTTGTAGAGGTAGGATTGTTGTGTCACGATAAATTTCAGATGTCTTGAGTGTGTTTAGTTACTCTCTGGTGGCTTTGTTATCCTGGTATTGATAGTAAGTTGTGGGCAAGGAGTAGGCAATAGCTTCATAGATCACCGGCGCTCTTTTTTTTATTTTTTATTACAGCAAAGGAAATAGCAAAAGGGCAAAATAAACGGATACAATAATGAAAAAAAGCCCGCAAATCATTGCTCCTACAAAAAGAGTTAAGAGGAGTGGCCAAAAGAGAGGTCAACTTCAGGAGGAGAGGTCGTAGATGTGCTGCTGTGTGCCAAAGATGATTTGAGAGTGGTAAATGCTCTTAATGTCTTCTTGTTTGTCCAATTGGCTCCAGTAAATTTTGGCACTTAAAGAAGAGCCATTATATTTCCATGGTTCAGGGACGGAGGTGAGGCCAGTGAGTCTAAGATTAATTTCATCGAATATTATCTCGAGATCCAATTTTCTTTGTACCTTAGAGGTGAAAAATTCGGCGTAATTAACGATTCTTCATTTGACTTCGATGCTAAAACTGCTTAATTGTCTCAGGCTCGCTAATTAGACCAGGCATTCTTCGAGGGTCCGCGCGTGGAGAGCCTGAGTGGTGGTGGTGATGGTTGTTGTTGTTGTGGTGGTGGTTGTGATTGTTGTTGGGATAGTAGTGGTGATAGTGTGTGGAGGTTGGTGGATGTGTGTGTGTGTGTGTGTGTGTGTGTGTGTGTGTGTGTGTGTGTGTGTGTTTGGCTGGATGTCATGTGGTGAAGGAGATGTAAAGATAGTGTGTGTATGTGGTGTTGTGTGGTGATATAGAGGTGGTGTGTGTATGTGGTGTTGTGTGGTGATATAGAGGTGGTGTGTGTATGTAGTGGTGATGCCTGAAGCCTTTAAGTCGAAATTCGGAACAATGTGATGATACCAATACCAATACCAATGTGATAATACCAATACCAATACCAATGTGATAATACCAATACCAATGTGATAATACCAATACCAATACCAATGTGATAATACCAATACCAATACCAATGTGATAATAACAATACCAATACCAATGTGATAATACCAATACCAATGTGATAATACCAATACCAATACCAATGTGATAATACCAATACCAATACCAATGTGATAATACCAATACCAATACCAATGTGATAATACCAATACCAATACCAATGTGATAATACCTTTCTCAAATAATATATGTTGTTCATTATACCCAAACGTTTCTATAGACAGCTCAGATTGATGCTTAGCAGAGCCGTAACACGTTTTTTTATGGCCATTTATAAAAGTAAAACGCCGACAAAAACCTCCGTGAGGGTGTAAGTGATAGGTTTGTGTAGGACGCTTCAGCGGTAATCGAAAAAACTTGTCGGACATCCATGAAAACTGGTGCTGCTTCAGAGGCACTTTGCTGTGGAGCGCAACACGGGCCGGGCCACGCCGCCCAGCGCCGCTCCACCAATCGGGCTGACAACGGCACCTCAAACGCCCGAACTTGTAAACATCAGAGGCATTCTTCCCTTGAGGACGCCGCCTAAACTGACAAATCAAAAGAACAATCATCCGGCCCGCCATTCTCCGTTCTAATCTTTTAATTCAGTAATCTAACTGGCGGCTCCTGGGCGAGGCGCCTCACGACGCGCCTTTCGTTGCCTTATGCGTCAGGACGGTCGCCGTGAGTGCTTCTTTGGGGAAGGAATAGTGTAGGAGAAGGAAAAGCTTTTCTCTTTCAGAAGGGGAAACTCGAATCAAGGCCTTAGATATATTCCTACAAATGATTTGTGTATTAAAGATTAATTTCTTAACATCGGATGTTTGTTATATTTCTTAATCAGCAAATAAATATTTTGTAATGCACGGATGTTCATTCCCATCAGAGGCTGACGGCCGGGTCGTCACCGGGCGTCCTGATGTCAGTCAGTGTCAGCAGGATGAATATTGATTATTATATTAATTATAACGGCCATGATAATGAAAACAAAATAATTATAGAATGATTTTGATAATAATGATAATTTATATAGATAAGAATAACAACTATCACATCTATAATAATAATGATTATTATCATATTTATTATAATATAGAAATAATAATGATGATAATAAGTAGCAATAATAAAAGTAATAATAATAATAATAATAATAATAATAATAATAATAATAATAATAATAATAATAATAATAATAATAATAATAATAATAATATTACTACTACTACTACTACTACTACTACTACTACTACTAATAATAATAATAATAATAATAATAATAATAATAATAATAATAATAATAATGATAATAACAACAACATCAGTACGGGTCTTCGATAAATAAGAGATCCCTAAAAACAGCAGCGGACTCCAGAAGGAATTCTTGGAGTCCTGCAGGATTTCCAGTTTTCCCTCGACACCTGAGGCCACGCCCTTTTGGGTGGGGAGAGTCCGTCCAACAGTCACTTTCTTCCTTTGCCTGCCACCCGCCGTACCGCTGACACAGTTCAAGAAAGTATGAATATCGTTAATTAATTTGTGAACTGTTTCCTTTACATGTGGTTGTTGGTGGAGGCAGCCTGGGGCCCCGGGCGGTGTGGGACAGGCGGCAGTGGTGATGGTGGTGGTGGTGGTGGTGGTGGTGTAGTATTGCTGCCCTCGCCGGCTGAATGGCTGGCGATGGATGCGCCAGTCAATAAATGTTGCGGTCATTAAGTATTAATGTAACATTCGCTTACATTCACAAATTAATGTTTCCAATATGACAAAAGCGTTGTTTCCAGTGCGTCAGATTGGCCCAAATCCTCTTCAAGAATCGCTTTTGTCCATACGGGAGTAAAACATTTCCATGGCTTTTAACAATATTTGATTTATTTATAATGGTTTTATAGTATAGGATTCTCCACCCTACCTGGCCTGGGGAACGCATGTCATGCTCACTAAATCGAGAACGCAATATTTTCCTGCCAATAGGCCCACGCATATTCAGTGTTGGTGTGGCCGGGGGAGCGGGCGACACTGTGGTCCATGTGTTAAGCCAATCGTCAGCTCGGGGCCCCGCGACCCTCGCCGACCCGTGGCGGGTGCTCGTCACGTCAGGAGCCTCCCCGGGGGCACGTCACGGCCACGCCCGCCAGACTTAGTGTTCGTTGTGTTAGTGGTGCACCGCCCCGACGCGGCCGGCAACAGTGTGCTTGTGGCCCCGCTACTGACGGGGGCCATGAAGGTGCTGGGACTGTTGCCCGTGGGTGTGTGGCTAACACCTCGGGGCATCCCACCGGGGATGCTTGGTGCTAGAGAGAGGGAGGCATTGCCGGGGAGACAAAGTGGTGTGCAGAGGAGTAAGTATGTGCGGGCGCGGCGGTGAGCGCCCGGCGTGCTGCTGCACGGCAGCCGCGGCAGCCACGGCGGCAGGCGCGGCCCGCCGCTAGGAACGCCTCGCCCGCCGCCCGCTGGCGCTACGACAGCACACACATACGCACGTACGCACACAGTCACGAACAAACGTATGCACGCACTTTTTCACCAACGCACGCACGCACGCACACACACACACACACACACACACACACACACACACACACACACACACACACACACACACACACACACACACACACACACACACACACACACACACACACACACACACACACACACACACACACACACACACACACACACACACACACACACACACACACACACACACACACACACACACACACACACACTGATGAGATAGCAGAAAGTGTGAAGTGAAATAAGCGCCTGGTCCTAGGATACGTTTGTAATATTAGGTATATGTGATGGCCTTACCTGCTGGAAAACTGGGATACATTATAGCCCAAATGGACCTCCTTATCCATCTATTTATCCATCTGTCTATCCATATCTATCTATCTCTATCTATCTATTTATCTATCTATCTACATAAGTCTGTTTATCTATCTATTTATATCTTTCTATACACACACTCACAGTTAGACATATCGACGCCACGTTTCTAGTACATCATAAAACAGGAACATCAGTGAACAGTGAAGGTGGTGATGCCTCGTTGCAGGTGATGGCCAGCCAGGAGGCCAGATTATGCCTGGCCAGCCACGCCATGCTTCAGGAACAGAATATGATTTGTTTGTGATAATATACCGTATTTTCCTAGCTTCTAATTAATCAGAAGAGACATTGACTTGTAGGATTTCCATTAGGATGACGGCGTGCAGTGTTCATGGCCTGCCTTCTCTAGCCAATTTTACCAGTAGTCTTGTGCCAAATTGTCTTTTTAAGTTTCGATATTTTCTTTTCCTCTGTAATGCACCTGCTTTCATCGTCAACACATTTTAGAGTCTTGTGCATTCTTTGTGCATTAATGGAACTCTGAGTCTCATCGTTGGGCTTTGGTTGGGATTTGCGGCTCACATGAATTTATTTTCTTTAATGAGAAAACAAACCCCGAGCCAGATACTGTTCTCAAGTAAGCCGGGGAGAGGTACTGCTGCAAGGGAAGCAAAGCCAGCCATCGCGGCCCCCAAGTTCAACACGCGTAGCCCTTGTGGGCCTCGCCGGGGAGACAAGCCTCTCTCCTGAGTCTTGAGCCGCCTGAGAACACGCCGGTGCTCTTCCTGCTGCTGCTGCTGCTAGCCGGCGAAGAGCGGCTCGCGCGGCAAGCTCCTGCGGGGGATTGGGCAGACTTTTCCTCTATTCTTCGTCCCGTGCTTTTTATGAGTCCATTTTATGAGGATTTGTTTTATCTTCGGATCTCAGAACGATCCACTGTTAAATTTTCTGCCCGCCGTTCAGAGCCACGCTGCGAGCGGAGAAAAAACGCTGTTCTCTGCGAAGTAAAAAAGATCCTGAATACTGAACTAGATTGATATGCTTATAATCTTTAGTTTTCTCATTTGTTTCTGTATGTATTTAAGGATTTAAATGTATATATGTGCACACACACACACACACACACACACACACACACACACATGCACATGCACATATACATATATACACCCTACATACATATATACATACTGTAAACAGAGAGAGAGAGAGAGAGAGAGAGAGAGAGAGAGAGAGAGAGAGAGAGAGAGAGAGAGAGAGAGAGAGAGAGAGAGAGAGAGAGAGAGAGAGAGAGAGAGAGAGAGAGAGAGAGAGAGAGAGAGAGAGAGAGAGAATGGAAAGAGACAATCACAATATATTTCCCGGCTAACGGGCGTGTACATGGTAATTATGGCAATAAAACATATCATAAGTGTAAGTGGGTGTCCGTGGAGCTCTGAGGCGGCGAGGAGGCGGCGGAGGCAGGCGTGGGGGGCGACGAAGGGGGGGTAAGGGTCATAGGGGTAGGAGCAGGCGAGGCAAGTCCGCGGCAGAACAGGCAGCATATCCAAGCAGCCTCCTACACCATCTGTCGAGCCCCACATGTTTCTTTCATGGAGGGGCGGCAGGATGGGGCGGGAGGGGCAGGGGAGGGTCGGACGGGCTCTGGAAAGAAAGTATACAAGCTCTTGGGGTTTTGCTCCTGTCAGGAAGGATTAAGAAAGTGAGAAGACAGACGTGGCCGACGCTTCCCCTGCGGAGGTTATACGGCTGACTCGCGGCGGCGTCTCCGACATTATCTGGAGATGTTGTTGTGGGAATTTGGTGCACTAAGAGAGCATAATACCACAATAATTCTTGTCACTTAAATTTAAAGCACTAGTATTTTTATTTTAACTTATTATGGTTAGATTTTAGTTTAAGCAGATGGTATAGTTTCTTAGCTCATATTCCGGTCCATATCACCAAGAAAGCACAACGCAAGGAAATACAAGGCCGGAATTATGCTGGACACCAAAACCTGAAGCCATTATGTTGGTTTCTTGGGTTATTTTCTTGTTGATTTCAGTTTAATATTTGCTCAAAGGAAACATACCGGCAGAATAAGCTGAACACCAAAACCTGAAGCCATTATGCTGGTTTCTTTGGTTATTTTCTTGTTGATTTCAGTTTAATATTTGCTCAAAGGGAACATACCGGGAGAATAAGCTGAACACCAAAACCTGAAGCCACTGTTTTGCTTCTTTAACTTATGTTCCGGTGTAGCACTTGATCTGCACTCCTCCAGACACTGCACTCCCCGGTCGTTTTTATACGTATAATTTGAACTCTACCAGTCATTATTATACATTTAATTTTGCACTCCCCTTCAGTTATTCCCCACTCCCCCAGTCAATATCATGCGTTTAGTAACTTATCCAAACCAAACCTAACCTAACCTAACTTAACGAAACCTAACCTAACCTAACCTGAACTCCTTACCTTACCTAACCTAACCGAAACCAAACGTTATCAAAATCGAAATGAGGTCAAGACCGGGGAGTGCATACTATTCAGAAGGAGTGTATATTTTACGTATAATATACACTGGGGGGGGGGGGGGGTGTTAATTGTATGTATAATAATGTTTGGGGAGTGAAAATTATACGCATGAAAACATTGGGGAGTTATTATTCAGGGGAGTGCATATTAGACGTGACATCGGTTGATTTTGTATAATCTCTGCACCAGTGAAACTAAGCAGGACACCAAAACTTAGTCATTATATCGTTTTCTTAAATTAGATTCGGGTTGATTTCAGCATATCAGGAGGATAGAAACACAACGCCAGGATTCAGCTTGGCACTAAAACTCGAAGCCAAGGTGTCGTTCTTCTAATGCATATTCTTGTTGATTTCAGTATGATATCTCTCACAAGGAAATGCAAATCCAGAATAACGCAGGACACCAAAACTTGATGCCATTGTACCGCTTCTGTCACTGATATTCTGGTTGATTTTGGTATAATATCTGGATTAAGGAAACTAACCAGGGCACTAACATTTGAAGCCATGCTCTTTATACTATTCCTGCTTATGCCCCTTTTTTATGCTTCTTATGATCCTGTTTTCTGTCAATCTGGTTTCATTCAAATCTATAAATCCTTCGTTCTTTCATTAATTTTCTTCCCTTTCCTCTCCTAAATTACCATGAGTAAGTTGATAGGTTGATATCGAGGGACAGAGACGAACATACAGCGATAGACGAGTTGAAAGACAGACATAAGGAAGGGAATGAGAGGAGAGAAACCATGAGGAAAAGAGGGATTGGTATTGCTTTTTAATTAACGATGTAGTTGATTTCATTATAATATTTTCACCAAGAAATCACAATATCGCTAGACACCAAATCTTGAAGCCGCTGTGTCGTTTCTTTAACTCATATTCCGGTTGATTTTAGTACAACATCTGGACTAAGAAAACTAAGCAAGTCACCAATATATAATGCCTTGGTATCGTTTCTTTAATTGATGCTGTAGTTGATTTCAGTATAATATTTTCACCAAGAACTAGGCACCAAAACTTGAAGACGTTGTGTTGTTTCTTTAAATCATATTCCGGTTGATTTTAGTATAACATCTGGACTAAGAAAACTAAGCAAGTCACTAATATATAAAGCCTTGGTATCCGTTCTTTAATTGATGCTATAGTTGATTTCAGTATAATATTTGCGCTAAAGAAACACAACGCCAGAATAACGTTAGACACCAAAACTTGACGCCATTATATCGTTTCCTTAGCTCATATTCTGGTTGACTCTAAAATATCTATTTGCTTTACCTACTTAACCTAAATTTTCCTTCATTTCCGATTTGTGATGAAAAACGTATATATATCAATTTCCTTGGTTCAATTCAGCGTATCTTGTACTTGTTAAACGTTTTTCTTGGTTAAATTCAGCATATCTCGTTCTACTAAAAAATAAAATTCTTCATATACGATTACATCTTTCGTTATGAATATTCGTATGAAAATATGTCAATTTCCTTGGTTCAATTCAGCGTATCTTGTACTTGTTAAACTTCAATTCTCCCTCCTTTGCGATTTGTTATGAAAAATGTATCAATATTTCCATTTCTCTAGGTTAAATTGACAATATCTTGTACTTACTAAGCTTCATTTCTCCTTCATTTGCGATTTAGTATGAAAACTGTATCAATGTATGACTTTTTCTTGGTTAAATTCAGCATATCATACCAACTAAACTTAAATTCTCCTTCATACACGATTTGTAATGAAAAACGTATCTGTATGTAAATTTTAATGTCTAATTTCATCATATCTTGTACTTGCTAAACTTCAGTTCTCCTTCATATCCAATTTGTGATGAAAAACGCATCTGTATATAAATTTTCATGTTTTAATTCATCATATTTTGTACTTGCTAAACTTCAATTCTCCTTCATTTACGATCCGCTGTGAAAAACGTATCTATGTCTATTTTTCTTCTTTCATCTTTCGGCGTTATGAATTCTTGGCCCCACGAAACAGCTTGGTGTGGTCCGGCGCTTCAGGAGGGGAAGGGGCGTCGAGGCAACATGCAGCACCTTTGTATTAAAGAAAACACTCCACAGAACACTGACCTTGGGATTTGTATGTGCATGTTTGTTTCTCTTTGTGTGTGTGTGTGTGTGTGTGTGTGTGTGTGTGTGTGTGTGTGTGATTCTCAAAAAGTGATTGAATATTGGTCGAATATTTTGGGTTTGGTTAAAATACCGTCTTAGTAAAATTATAATGCAAGATGTTCAGTTCCGAATAGAAAATGAAGGAAACACTTGGTAGAATAGAAGACTTGAGATTTGAACTATTAAAGATTAAGATTTAAACTATTATGTAGCTCAGACGATGGGTAACAATGAACATAAGAGGAAAACAGGACTTATTGAACGGGGAAATTGCTGGTGTAGTATTTTTATTCAATTTTACCTCCATATACGTTTTCTTGTGAGGGACATACCGAAAACTACGGAAGCTTGAAGGAACGAAAGTACAGCCATGTTAAAAAAAAATAGTTTTCTTAACTTTCCTTAGAAATATGACCTCTCGTGATTTTCTTCGATATTTTGTTGAGCGACGAACGTGAGGGTGACCTTGAAATGTTCTATGAATAACTTTTATGCCTGGTCCATCGTTTTACATCAACCATATATGTTGTTTGGTAGGATTATTGCAAATTTTGAAGCAGTAAAGGCTAACGTGCTCCTAATGCCGTGACCGATATCGAAAAGTAAAGTGTTTTAGTGTTGACAAGTCTATTCAGGCAACGTTATCAATTATTGCAGATATAGTTGAGGCCCTCAGACTAGAAAGCAGTCTTCATATATAGGTAAGATATTTATTGTCTGTAAAAGTAAATGGGAGCTAAATTTCAAATACTCTCGAAGTTCTTCCACGTGATAAAGGTTTTGTCAAAGGTTTTCCTAGTGTCTGAGGGATCTGTTAAAGGCTGAACACATTACAGATACACAAGCTGAAGCCAAGGGAAAACTGTTCGTCAAAACGAGCTCAAAGTCTTCAAGAAGGTGAAAACTTATTGAAAATTAAAAGGCAAAAGGTTTGCCGAGACAATCTCAGGGCTTGGAGCGGAGACCTCCTGCTGTACAGTAATATAAGAAAACTTTCAACAAACAAGGATTTAAGAAAAAAACATTAATACACACATGGAACGTGCATAAAAGGGATTTGCTCTTAAGGAAAATAGGAAGACACCCTCCAGAAATTGGCTTTTGAAAATCATTAACACAAAGGACGTGGAAATTATCATTAGAAGCATTGTTATATAATTGTGAAAATTGTATTTAATTCATCGCGAGATTTCGTGTTAAGTAAAATAAAAAGAATCGTCTGCCGAAGTTTGTAACTAGTTTATATATATATATATATATATATATATATATATATATATATATATATATATATATATATATATATATATATATATATATATATATATATATATATATATATATATATATATATATATATATATATATATATATATATATATATATATATATATATATATATATATATATATATATATATATATATATATATATATATATATATATATATGTATATATATATATATATATATATATATATATATACACACATATATATATATATATATATATATATATATATATATATATATATATATATATATATATATATATATATATATATATATATATATAT
This sequence comes from Eriocheir sinensis, assembly GCF_024679095.1. Classification (NCBI taxonomy): domain Eukaryota; kingdom Metazoa; phylum Arthropoda; class Malacostraca; order Decapoda; family Varunidae; genus Eriocheir; species Eriocheir sinensis. The sequence goes on from NC_066530.1 coordinate 17,538,547, forward strand.
ATATATATATATATATATATATATATATATATATATATATATATATATATATATATATATATATATATATATATATATATATATATATATATATATATATATATATATATATATATATATATATATATATATATATATATATATATATATATATATATATATATATATATATATATATATATATATATATATATATATATATATATATATATATATATATATATATATATATATATATATATATATATATATATATATATATATATATATATATATATATATATATATATATATATATATATATATATATATATATATATATATATATATATATATATATATATATATATATATATATATATATATATATATATATATATATATATATATATATATATATATATATATATATATATATATATATATATATATATACACGTATATATGTCATAACTTGTGGTGCAGGAATGAAGGCTAATGATTCATTGTGGATTCCCATAATTATCATGAGGAGAGATTTTCACTCAGTAGTTCTTCGGTACAGAAGTTCTAGTCTAAGAACTTGCTATTCCATCAAATATTAAACAAAAGTTTATTGCTCGTTGATTTATATTATATAATACTTCTTGACTTATATTGTGCCGGTGTGCGTCTTACGTAGGTGTTTCTGGGTACCTGTTTCTATTAACAGTGTTCAGCAAAGCTTCAGCTATTCTTGTTATTGCAGTCTTGCAGTTTTCCTTTTAGTCTGAGTCTCGACATTTAGTTGGCTGGCTGTATAACGATGCTTGCAGTAATTACTTTATCATTTATAAAATGAAAGATATTTGAAACGACATTTATGATATTTATAAGATGCTACCATACCACGTAAAGACATCTCATCTCGTTACCTTTTGTTTTACGTAGATGCTACTTGAACAAATTCCTTATTCACTCAGTTTAATGCAAGCTTAGATAGATATATACAGTATACTGCATCGTAAATACACACAGCCAGCCATTGAGGTTTGTAGATGGACGCAAACAGAAGAGATATACCATGAGGTGTGTAATTTCGGCGGCCATCTGTTTCCTTGATTGTTGAGTCGGAAGCGAGTTATTAACCCATTTCTCTCGGACATAAGGTGGTGCGCCCTTTTCTGCCTCACACACACACACACACACACACACACACACACACACACACACACACACACACTTCTCGCTGCTGTGTGTTTGCGTAGTGACACGTCCACGCCATTGCTGCTTAAAGATGGGACAAGAAAGACACCTGTTTATGCCTGATTAAACTAACATATCCTAACTAGTAGTTCACGCAGCTTTCTTTGTGTTTGCTTTGTGTTTAGAGCTGCAAATGAATGTAGTAAAATATAAACAAAGCCATTTTCAACATCTAATATCTTGTCTTGACTCTTCTGACGAAGCTGTTCTCTGGGTACTCTTAAAAAAGGAGGAATCATTTGCTGTCTAATAGGAAATACTGCCTCGTTCATTTGCCTATCCAGTGCTTCTTATACTATTAACGCTTCCTCGTTCTTCAATAATTAAAAAAAAATGAAAACGAAGATTATTTTTGAAGTACATAGTTGATTCAGTTCTCTTCATAATGATTTCTTCATTAAACAATTGTTATCTTCATGCGACAGTTATTCATTCATTATGACCCATATTAGTAAATACAGAAAGAAGGCATTTTTCAGTAAATACATTTCTTCTAAGTTCGATTTAATGTTCCGTTTTCTGGTTGAATACGTCGTACATCGGTCCGCAGGGTTTCATGTTATTTTTTTTTTCAATAAGTCGTCCATATAAGAAATACAAAAAGGAGAAATGCTTGCCCTATCTGTTTCGTTTTATCGAGCTTGTTAGTGAGGAAGTGTTCTTGGTATCACGGCATGGCCGGCGTTCTTGCAGCACCTGTGTCGCGTGAGCCGCGCCAGTGATGCAAGCAGCAGACCTTTACTCCTGCCGCCGTACCAGCCTTCCGCACGCCTCGCAGCGACGCCTCCGCGGCCGTAATGAAGATCGACTCCACAATCCTTTCAGCATGAGGATTTCATGCATACACTCTACCAGATGAAAGCAGACGTGTTAAACGATGGAAGAAAAAAATACTGTGCTCTACCTTTGGTACACTTTATAACATTTTTTTAATCTCTTATAGTGTAGCCGGTGGAAATGGATTTCTTATGTATCAATCTGTTCAGGGATTTTTTCACGATATGCAAGCCATGATTATTCGCCCCTTTTAAATAGATTAGTTAATTTATCTAATGCTGCTTTAGATACTTCTGTATTAATGACTTCTTAAATCGACGCGGCTTGCTGTTGCACTGCGTGTCATTCAATATATATATATATATATATATATATATATATATATATATATATATATATATATATATATATATATATATATATATATATATATATATCTCTCTCTCTCTCTCTCTCTCGCTCTCGTTTATTCAGCGCAAGACGGGCCCGCCTTACTTGCCTCAGAATTGTATCGCCTTGGTTTCCCTCTTCAGGGCAATAATAACACTAACATGTTTTCCCAGACACATCACTGGTCCGTCGCCGCCTTACTAGTTTGGCTGGCAGACAAAACGGTCGTCATGAAAAAAAAGTCATCAGGCGCCGTGTGTGGCTGACACTCACACGGTCACCAGTCCTGCCGCTGCCTCCCGCGTGAACGGCTGGCTGTTCAGTCATCGTCCCACGGCCATGCACAGGCAGCTCCAAAAGTTTTCTCTCCATAATGATTTTGACAAATTAAGCGACGGTGCGGGTGAAGCCTGATAAGATAGCGCTCAGATATTTCATGTCAGCCTTAAAGCAGCATTCCTCTGCCCTAAAATATATGGGTATGTACATATACGAGTATATATATATATATATATATATATATATATATATATATATATATATATATATATATATATATATATATATATATATATATATATATATATATATATATATATATATATATATATGTGTGTGTGTGTGTGTGTGTATGTATATATATATATATATATATATATATATATATATATATATATATATATATATATATATATATATATATATATATATATATATATATATATATATATTACAGTAAGGGAAGCAGCTCATGGGTAAAAACATATGAAAAGAAAAAAGCCCCACTGCTCCTGTAAAAGAGGGTAGAGTGGCCGAAAGAAAGGTCATTTTCGGGTGGAGAGATGAACATAAGAACATATGAACGCAGGAGTCTGCAAGAGGCCGGTAGGCCTGTACGAGGCAGCTCCTTTGACCCTAAGCTCCCGTGTATCTAACCTCACCTAATATCGCTGTCCATGAATTTATCTAGTCTATTTTTGAATGTGACAATTGTATTGGCACTCACCACATGACTGCTAAGCCTATTCCACTCATCCACCACCCTGTTAGTAAACCAATTTTTGCCTATGTCCCTGTTGAATCTGAATTTATCCAGTTTAAACCCGTTACTTCGTGTCCTACCCGGTTCTCTTACCAACAAAACCTTATGAATGTCTCCCTTATTAAAGCCCTTCATCCATTTATAAACCTCGATCATGTCTCCACGCACCCTTCGCCTTTCTAGAGAATGCAAGTTTCTTGCAAGTGTCTTGATATTCCTCTCCTAAAAGAGGTCAAATCGTGGGCAGGAGGAAATGCAGACGAAGAAAGGCTGTTGGCCAGTATACCAGTGCAGGGGAATGAAATAAGGAAGATGCTGGTTAACTCTTGCATAAGGGATTTGGACAGTATAGGGATCAGCAAGAATAGAAAATCGGGTGAGGCGATGCCGCAGTTAGCAAGTTCAGAAGAATAAATTTCCGCAAATTTCTGCTCCTGTAAGGAATAAAGCCCTGTGCATAAGGATATTGGACACTAGACTCAATGAAACAGGATAAGGTCGGATTTTGTTCTCGTGCTGTTTCCCTGTTCTATCTGCTCTAAGGGTCATATTCTCAAACAGATCGGGACCCAGGCACTCAAATTTTTGCAAGGCTTTTGTAGGCTTTGTGGGTATTTCCATGAGTAGTTTTAGAACCTTGGTGGTAATTTGACTGTTTCTGCACCATAAACGTAAATAAACACTCATGGGGACACGTTCAACCTCTTTTTAGTCGTTTAGAAATTATTGATGTGAGAGAAGGAAGCGTCTAAGAATACCACCCTAAGAGCCGTATTCTCAGACGCTCTCGGCTCTCACGGCAAATATTTATCAAAGCCACAAAGGAGATTAATCGGGTTCTCATGAGTCTTTTTATCGTTCACGTTTCAGAAGCCTTGTCAAACTATTCCCAGATGTATAGACCACCCATGGAAATAATTACAATCCACCCCTACGACAGGCCTGTCATATGTGGGTGTGTAAGCCTTGAAATGTTTAATAATATTGGTTTCAGTCTCGCATTCTTCACATTATCTCTTCATCATGTACTAATCATGGATCCTACCCCCTCCACCCCCTCTTCTGCTCCGCTGGACTAGGCACGCCACTCATTTTCACGCATATTTCATGGAAGACTTAACCAATATCACCATTCATTTATTCCTTTACTCGGCAAACTTGGGAATAGACTTTACTTCTTTAATGCTTCTCTTCCTTGATGTGCTGTAATACAGTTTTCTTCCCGATGATGAATGTTACTTCTTCTATACGCTATGAAAGGCAAAGTTATATCCTTTAACACACACACACACACACACACACACACACACACACACACACACACACACACACACACACACACACACACACACACACACACACACACACACACACACACACACACACACACACACACACACACACACACACACACACACACACACACACACACACACACACACACACACACACACACACACACACACATTCATTCTAGTGCAATACTACCCTTTCATATAATATTATCATGTATTTTATCTCTTCCCTGTGTGACTGTGACGCTGCCTCGCCCATAGTTCATGAGGAGCCTTCACGAAAACTTTAGGTCAAAGCTCCCAGGAAATGTTAGAGGGGCTAAACTGTTGCCGAAAAAACAATTGGGGTGTGGGGGCAGGATAATGTGCACCCCTTGGGAGGAGGCTGACAGGCAGGAGTTGATGCAGGGCGGCCTGGGACACATGAAAGGTGATCAGGTCGCCGGTAAGGTCAGGGTCGCAGCGGTCGCCGAGCCACAGGGCACACGCTGTGGAGGCGGCGGGAGGGCCAGGCGGCGCGGGGCGGGTGGGCTGCAGCAGTTTGGGAACAGCAGGTAAAATGGAGGTAAAAGGTAAAACTGCGCCGCTGAAATTAACAAAAGTTCCGAATAGTTTTCAGGTTTCGGTGTAGTTCCGTGGCGTCGCCTCTGCTCCTGTAAAATTCGATTAGTATACTTGTCCAATTAAACAGAATATACACACTTTGTGATAAAAACCCGGGCCAGGAGCCGCCTGGGGGGAGGGGGGGAACTTCTCCTGGACACGGCCGATGCATGTCAACGACGAACGTGTGAATAAAGAGTGGCTTAATGCGGTGTATGGAAGGACAAGACGGGGATGTCTGTGGCTGGCTGTGGAAAGCTGCCTCGGTAGAATACCCAAGAAAATGTGACGTTTTTTGAATGAAGACTAAAGGAATGTAATATATATATATATATATATATATATATATATATATATATATATATATATATATATATATATATATATATATATATATATATATATATATATATATATATATATATATATATATATATATATGTGTGTGTGTGTGTGTGTGTGTGTGTGTGTGTGTGTGTGTGTGTGTGTGAAGTACATTTTCTCTATATTTTTAACATATCCATCTGAATAAGTACTAAGATATCTCGTTCATCACTTTAAGTTATATATTATTAGATCAAAATGGAAAAGCTGTAATTTCATAAGTCATTCATCATTATTATTGTCATCACCATTATCATTTTCACGACTCGGTCCCATTATTATGTGTGTGTGTGTGTGTGTGTATATATATATATATATATATATATATATATATATATATATATATATATATATATATATATTAAAAATCACTACCAGTATCATCAGCCTCTTCATTATTCTTATTATTTTCAGCGTCATCCTTCAGATCTGGACTTTATCACTCACTCACTGCACTTCTGCACTCCGTTCCTGTCAGTCTTACCCATTATCATGCTTTTACTTTACAAGAGTACTCACTCCCATCCCTATTCTCGCCGCCATACTGTTGCAGGAGCTAACCTAAATAAGATATTGTTATGTTCATTGAGAAGCTCTTCTTATCATCCATCTTATGTTTCCTATCTTCCTTTGAATATCAATTCTTGGAGCCTCAAGACACCATTAAAAACATACTTGTTTGAAGTATCTAAATTTCTTCATAATGATATAGGAGGATTATCTGGCACTCATTATTTTTTCGCCTTTCTGACGGCTTGTTGTTGTGTAAACAGACACAAATAAGGTTAATCATATTGCTTGTTTATCCCTTTTACAAATGCCATGCTCCACACAAGTACCCATTCTTCTTTGGCGATTAACCATAGTCATGTTTCTGATAGGATAGGGTTTACCTGTAGCCATACTTCATCCTGCTCCTCGCCAAAAATATTGATAATATCCATAAGTCATCTTTCTCGCACATAACATATTTCATTCAGGCATATATTCTCCTTTACTGATTTATCACAAGCATCTGTGACTCTTACATACACTGTCTTTACATCCTGTTGTGCACTGAAAGAATTAGACGGTACATCATATGTTAGTAACTATACCATAATTTGGGTCGATCGGATTATTTGCAAAATGGGTAAATAAGTAACAATATGGTTAACTTCGTGACTGTCTGTCTGCACCACAATAAGCCGTTAAAGGGTAAAGAAACATGAAGCTTGATATTCTTGCAATGTGATAATTAAGACATTTGGAAAGTTCACGACCTTACCAGAAAACAATAACAAAAGGGAATTAATGGACCCCAAAACTTGCTATTAATTGTCATTTCTTAGTCTGAGGTTTTCCGTGGAGTAGCGGTTCATTCCTAACCCCTAACCCAACTCCGATCTCTGCACTATATTTCCTCTCCATTAGAAAAATATTACTTGACTGATTAGCAGGTTATGTATTGTATGATTATGTTTCTATTTTTATTTTCAATATCCTAGATCGTTTCCGCAAAACATTCTCTTTGCTTACTAAAAATATGGAAGTTATTCAACATCTTATCTGTCAGTTCAGGTTGAGGTTGTTATATTTTTTGATAGCCTAAAAGAGACATGAATATATGAATTTAAATATAATTCAAATCATAAGGAATGCCCACAAAAATTGCTGTTCCTGTTAATATGAAATAGAACAAATCCCCTTAATAAATATATATTCGTTCTTACGTTCAAAATAAGGTTGAAAGCTGTTAGAAGCTTGAGAAATCTCCTGTTAAGAATGATTTCAAAGTTTCTAGAAAGGCAAGAAGGGAAAACTATAGGGCTGTAATCTTAGGGGTTAGAGCGGTCACCCTTCTTAAGCACAGGTTGTATATAAGTGTACTTCCAGGAGAAAGGAAAGATAAATGTTGATAGGGTGAGGCTGACAAATATGACCGGACATAGCCCCATACTCTCAAACAAACCACCCACATTCTATGAGGCTTTCGTATAGCTTGTTAGTATTTTCATGAGCTTAGGGATTATTTGACAAGGCTGCTGCACCATGATATAACACACATGAAAGCTCGAGAAATCTCCCTTGAGGCCTGTGGAATTATTTATTGTTGGAGCCAAAAGCCTCTGAGACTATGTTAACTCCGAAACAGTCTTTAAGGACACTGCGAGAAGTTCCATCAGGACGATTAGCCTTCCTATAGGATTTAAGCCAGAGAGTTTTAAGGGATCGTCAGTCTTGTGTTTGGAAGGATTCGCCGAAGCAATTTTCTGCAGTTTGATAGACTTTTTCTCCGTGTCTTTCGCTCTTTTTCATCATTGCGTTTCCTGCTGTCCAATGTAGTGATTATTCATACAACAACAACGTGTATTTCCAGGAGCTGACATGTACAGACCGTCTGCCCTCTTGGTGTCCTTGTACATCCTGGTAAATGCTTGCTTTTTCTTCGCCACGCTGTTCAAGCTACATGTTTACTCTCTGGGCCGTATTTTTAAACATTTCGTCGCTCGTCACCGTTGCTAGATTATCGTACTCAGAGCCTCGTATTTACCGGTTTCTGACCCATAACCATTGCCAAGAAACACCAATAGTATTAACCATTTAAACGATAACCATATACGAAGGCAGTTATTGGGGTGGATGAGGCAGTTTTGGGGTCGGAAATTTGCAAGCATAAGAGGCTGAGTACGACACCTGGCAACGTTGGCAAGTACACATATTTGACAAAGCTTTCTCAGGAGTTTGGGTCATTTCCAGGAGTAGTTTTATGACCTGGTGATAGTGTGATCCTTCTTCTGTACCATGAACCTACACGAACATTCATTAGAACCCGATTGATCCCCTCTTAGACCTTTAGAAATAGTTGATGTGAGAAGCGAACGTGTCTTATAATACCAACATTTGTTTCTTCTGCTTCTTGTTTCTGACTGCTAAGGCTTCTGTCAAGAATGAAGTGTCTGGAAGTCTTCTCCCCATTTTGTTTTTAATTTTTTTAGTAATTTCCAAAGAATCTTGACCAGCCGTACGATACTGAAGTAAATATAAAGCAAAAAGCTACCTGTACTTCGGATGCAAGTGTCATCAGAAAGTAAGCTTTTTCAAGGTTAGTGACTCCTTAAAATCGCTAGAAGAAATGACTGTTATAGTGGAAAACAATAATTGATATATTGCAATCAGATTTGTCACGGAATACTGTTATCTGATGTTACAATGCCAGGTTCGTCATGTAATAGCTCTTCTTGTCTTAAAAATCCAGGCTTTCTATAGAATACATCCGTCTATAATATAAATTCAGTCTTGTTACAAAGTATTTCTGTCTTGTCTGTTATAGTTTCAGGCTTGTTATAGAATGCTTCCGTCTTGTCTGTTACAATGTCAGCCTTGTTATTGAGCATTTATTTCTTGTCTAGGGCTGCAAAGGCTGGGAAAGTTTCCGGAAAAATAAAATAAAAAATTCCAAGAAAAGTTTCCTGGAATTTTCATTGCTCAGGAATTTTGGTAATTTTCGGGAATTATCAAATTTTTCACACGTGTAGTTTTATTAATAAACAAACCAATTTTGGTTAATATAACTATTAATTAAAACGTTTTAAGCAACGGAAAATGTATTTACAACAGGTTAGGTTAATTTTAAGCAACATTCAAACACATGATACCCAGACACATATAACATAAATTAATAAAGAAACCCTTCACTGTGTTATATAAAATATCTCATTCAGTAAGGAAAAATAAATGATTTTCCTGAGTCAAGACGTACGGTAATTATTTTTGTGGTTTTGTTTGGTTAGGTTAAATTTAAGGCATCTTCGATCACATAATAGGCGACAGCTTATGGCACAAAGAATGTCCTCACTCAGTCAGTAAGGAAGCGCATATGATTTTTCTTAGTCAAGACGTATGGTAACATTTTATTATTTTGTTTTGATCGGTTAAGTTTAGAGTATCTTCAAACACATGATAGCCAACACCAAAGAATGACCTCCCTTTGTTGTATAGAAAGTCTCATTAGTAAAGAAGCAAATGTGAATATTCTGGGTCAAGACCTATCTATAGTAACTGTTTGGGGTTTTGTTAGGTTAGGTTAAGTCGAGTTTAGTGTAACTTCAAACACATGATAGCCAGCACCTTATAGTATAAATCAACAAAGAATGACCTCACTTTGTTGTTTAGAAAGTCTCATTAGTAAGGACGCGTATATGAATTTTCTGAGTCAAGACCTATTGAAGCTGTTTGTGGTTGTATCGTGTTATGTTAGGTTAAGTTTAGGGTACCTTAAAGCACATGATTCGGTGTTATAAGACACTTTTGCTTCTCACATCAGCTATTTCTAAGGGTCAAAGAGGGGGTCAGTCGGGTTCTAATGAGTGTTTCTTCAGGTTCACGGTTCAGAGGAAGGGTCAGACTACCACCAGGATCATAAAACTACTGGAAATCCCTACAACTTCTACGAAAGTCTTGTCAAATATGTGTTCTTGGGCGACGGAATGTCTTATAATACGACCTATGATAGCCAGCACCTTATGGTATAAATCAACAAAGAATGACCTCATTTTATTGTATAGAAAGTGTCATGAGTAAGGCAGCATGTATGAATTTTCTGAGTCAAGACCTTTAGTAACTGTTTGGGTTTTGTTAGGTTAAGTTTAGGGTATCTTCAAACACATGATAGCCAGCACCTTATGGTATAAATCAACAAAGAATGACCTCATTTTATTGTATAGAAAGTGTCATGAGTAAGGCAGCATGTATGAATTTTCTGAGTCAAGACCTTTAGTAACTGTTTGGGGTTTTGTTAGGTTAGGCTCATGCCGCAGCCTTTATAGTTGTTACTTAAACAGTCCTGCCTCCGTTACCACCGGTCTAAGATAAATTCACTAACAGCCCTCTAATACTGAAGTCTAAAGAGGCAACAATAACCTAAGACACGCAAAAAAAGCCTAAGGCGCCATAGGCTAACTTCTATTTTTGTTCTCAATTCCCAAAGTTTCCGAAAATTTCCGAAAAATCCCGAAAATTCCCAAATTTCCCATGGAAAGTTTCTCAGTTCAAAATTCCAGGGATTTTAGCAACCTAGTCTTGTCTGTTACAGATCTAGGCTTGTTTTAGAGCACTTCCTTCTTGTCTTCTACAAAGTCAGGCTTATCATGCAACACTTCCGTCTCGTCTATTTGATAGTCACGAATGTCATAGTGAACTTCCATCTTGTCAGTCATTTGAGACTTGTCACAGAATATTTCCTTATCTTCAAGCTGATTCATCTCAGCAGGAGGTGCACTGATGTGAAGGAGATGAAGTGTAACGTTCTGCTCAGCTTCACTAGCAGCTTAAGTAAATAATCTCATCCGCTGAAAGCTGAAGTCTGTTGGTGGTACCCACAACAAATTCACTGATACTGATCTTCCCGAAAACGTGGCCAGTGTGGTTGTATGATATGACCAACGTCGTGACTGCCATCAGTGATCATCCTTCAGAGAGACTCACCATCCACCTGCAGCTTGCCAAGACGCCCATAGAGAGGTCCACCTAAGTCTCGGATCCTCTGGCATCCGTGTGTATCACATCAGCTGCTCCAAGTATGAGTCAAGCGAGGTAATGTCTGAATCGAGATGTAAGGATGCAGTATTCCATGCCCCCGCCATTTCCTCCGTCCTGCCCCGCCTCACAGGCACTGGGCAGTAATGTACTTGGTCACACCATCTTGCACACTTGACAAGGATGAGAGCGAGGGGTACGACCCTAAGGCTTCCCGTGGACAGTTTTGATACAGTGAAGGTGTTACTCCCATGATAGGTCTCTTAACCATATTATTAATATTACAGAAGGTGATCCTGGGCATAGTTCCACAAACTCTGACCCACTTATATATACTTTCCCACGCCACGGCCGTGGTTGAAATGATAGTAAGACAAACTGCTTATTACTGGGAATACTGCACAAGGTGAAGAGGATGTGGGTTCCTAGCTGTAACCCGCTGATATAACTTTGCCTTAATAGAACTCGGGGAAGATAGAACAAGGAGGATACCAAAATTCAACATTATTCAACGGAGACTAGCGCTATAAAACTGTTCCTCATCAAAGTGAAAGCATAGTCTTAGAAAAGTGACTTTTCAAACTCCTGTCACATTCTGAGGAGCCATTTTACAGAGGACCTTCTGGTGACCCTTGCTCAGTGTGAGCAAACCATCACGGAGAAAGGCTTTCTAGGCTTCCAGCTTGCTGTGCCACACCATGATAAGGTGTCTTCTGGTTGGCTTCATCATATTGGTTAAGACTCCTGCAGAACACTCCTGCAGCCGGACAAATAAACTGAGTTGTTTTCCTCGCTCTGGAAGGCCAGCACCCCGGGCGCCTCTCGAGGCGCGGGTTAGAACGAGTGCAAGTTATCGTCCTGCATCGTGGAGCAGCGTCGTGGCCTTCCTCGCCGCCTGCCGCGCCAGGGCCGCTGGCAGAGTGCAGGGTGCCTGGAGACCCGAGCCTCGCCTCGCACGAGAACGGCGTCCATTATCATGACTGCATATTTTTATTTATTCTTTTCTTCCTTTTTTTCACTTTTGTCTTAGGGCTGAACATGTGAACCAAAAAAACCTCTTGCATTCAAATACAACATTTAATGGAGTCAGGAAAGCAACATGACCAAATTAATATTTAATCGGTAAGTCACTTTTTCGCCGGCAAACTAGACTTTCAAGGAAAAACTGCCGGGATTTTTCCTTGTATTCTTTGCCTTTGCGTTTGATTCGACGACGTTATGATTTTGAACGTTGCGAAAAGTATCATGATAGAGAGAAGAGCAGGCAGAGCAGGGCGCCGCGCATCACGGTAGGGACAGGTAGGGCGGCAGGGTATGGAGGTGCCGTGCTTCGGGCCGCGGGCTGCTGCTGCTGCTGCCACTGCTGCACGAGGCACGGGACGCCGGCACACACCCGGCCAATCACGACAATCGTTTTATAGTCTTTATATTGTTTTCTGTGCTGCCGCTTTCACGCTTTTTTATTAATATTCTTTTACTCGGTTTTTGCTACAATTAATAGCAACAATTCTTCGCGACTGCAAGGTGATTA
>NC_066530.1:17556309-17596309 GCF_024679095.1 Eriocheir sinensis
TCGCCGTGGCGGGGCCTCGCTGCTCCTGATGAATGAGGATAAACACGCCATCAAAGAAGTGTGGTAAATACGAGCTGAAGGCAGTTGATAAAACCGTGGGATGAAAGAAACTGACGAGGGGAGTCTGGAAAATTACAGTAAATAGAGAGCAACTGGCAGAAAGTAATGTGCTTGAAGAAATATTGCGGAAAAAAAAGACTTTCATCCACAAATCAAAACAAAAACACAAAAATCAGGAACGTAAGCAGAACTTTTACCCTTCTTTGCTGCGTAGGAAAAGAGGCTGTTTGCGAAATGTGGCAAAGAAGCGTTGGAAAAAGTGAAGATCTGTGTTAGTGACTTGTGCGTGGCCGGAGGGAGGGGAGGCAGGGGGGAGGAGGGAAGGGGGGAAGAGGAAGCGGCTGATCAGAGGAAGAGAAACAGACAACAAACATCAGCAACAACAACATCAGACAGCAACACAACAACAATAACTAATGAAAAAAAGATATAGCAAACCTCGACGATAAACCTTTAGAGCAAAAGAGCAATAATGAGGCTTTGGAAACACGCAAATAAAATAAATCACGGGAAATGCGTTATGGCGTTACTAATATGATGTTAATAATGCCGAACGATCGTCTTTCAGTTCGACATTTTTACTTCTCTTTATATTATCGCCACAAAATCCACGTGCAGGGGTCGCTGGTCACACCTTTACCTGTTAATTAGACTCCTAAGGTAATCATATACAGGTGAGCCTTTAGATATTGACACACCTACCTGTAATCCGTTATCTTACCTGTTATCGTCACCTGTCCTTCGTTACCTCAAGGTGATGCAAGGTTGGAATGAGAGTTGTTAGTTTTGTTACATATTTTCTTCTCCTTAAGTCTGATAGGAGAGCAATTTTCTTTATCTTTTTTATTGTTTTATACTGACATGCCTCATAGTTTTTTTATGTATGTGTTTATTACCTACGCATTAATTTTCTGTTATTAATTAATTAATTTATTATATATCTATTTATTCATTTACCTAGGCATCAATTTATATTAATTTGTTGGCTTTCTCAGTTATTGTTCCTCCTAATGGTGGCGAATTAAGATATTAAAATGATTCCTCCTCAATATATTATACTCTCCTCATATAAGTAAAAAAATTAAAAAAATCCAAATTACCTATTAACGAAAGATCAAATTCTAACCCCATGTTACTGATGTTCGATAGCACATGTTTAAGCCTTGAGCCTGTTGTTACCCTTGAACTTGGTAACTGATCCGCCGTTTGGTTTTATTTGCTGTAGTTGGGAAGTGTCGTCTGATGAAATAAGATGCTCTGCCCTGCATGACTGACAGCGGTAAAGGCGACGTGCGAACTGCCACCAGACACACTTCATAGGTCACTGTCCTCTGCACGTCGGGAGCCATAGGAGAGGAGGAGGGTGGGGGAGGTGCGTGTACGGGAGTATTAAGCTTAATAAATGACAATCGGCTCTATTTGGCCGCGCCGTAATTCACAAGTTTTGACCAATACTTGACGCTGCCGCCGCACTAAGGAACGTGTCGCTTTAAAAATGCATACTGACATGACCTTTAAAATATTGCTTTAAGAACGATCAGCAAATTTGTTTGTTAGGCTAAACGCTTATCTCAGGGTCAGATGTATTTATATATTTCCGATGATATTAAACACCCGCAACTCATTATCATGTTTTATTGAGGAGGACGGAGATCAGGGGGAGGGGAAGGGGGAAGGGGAGGGAGGGGAGAACTGGAGGTGAAGAGAGGGGAGTTGGGAGTCAGGGTCAGGGGAGTGTGTGTTAGGTGAGAGTGGGGAGGGAGGGAGCAAGGGAGAGTGAGAGAGAGAGATAGTTTGATTGGGCGTGAGGGTGGGGAGTGGTCTGTAGGGGAAAAGTGATGGAACAAGAGAGGGGAAAGGGGGGAGGAAGAGAGGTCACTGGGACACATTGCTGTCATAATTCTTTTACTGGCAGGCCACCACGAGCTGTGCCATTATATCTACACTTATACAGGCCCATAAACACTGAAATACTTGGCAGGTTAGTGTTTGTTGGTGTTGCGTACGGCTGCTCGGCCCCACGGGGAGAGGCGGCCGTGCTTGTGTGTGTAAATCATTATAACCACGTGGTCCTACGGGAAGCAGACTTTAAATGTTTGTCGATATTTTTCAAGTTCAAGAACTAAAAAAATCTATAAACGTACAGCGCAATATATATTCACAGACTGAAATGATTTTTTAAGTTTATGCTCCATTATTTTATTTCACAAGGCGGCGGGTCGGCCATCTTAAGGACTACATTTGCTACGGATTGGTTTTCAATAAGGAATCTCTTGTGTACAGTACATAACGGTTGTTACCATTTCTTATCTTTCTGCAAAACCATCAGTGTCCGTCAACACACGCGTTAGCAGATTAACCTGCTCACACGGAGCACCAGCTCCCTGTTTCCAGTAATGCGTCACACCCTGCTGGCCATCGCGCCGACACTCTACGGTAGAAACACGCCGTATTAATATTTACTGCTAATTGTTTGGATTATATATATATATATATATATATATATATATATATATATATATATATATATATATATATATATATATATATATATATATATATATATATATATATATATATATATATATATATATATATATATATATATATATATATATATATATATATATATATATATATATATATATATATATATATATATATATATATATATATATATATATATATATATATATATATATATATATATATATATATATATATATATATATACATACGTAATTACACACATGCATGAAAATCTTTAAGGTATTGGAATTATGACATTGGTGTTGATATGCCTTTAACAAGTGTCTCCTATGTGCATTTTTGTTGTTTGTTTTATTAGAATATTACGAAAATTTGTACTGTGAATTAGAGGGCGAGATAAAGAGTTAATTATTGATACTGAAAGTTTCTTCCATCACACACAGCGAAGGCAAGCATTCCCTACCACTTCATTATGATATCTTTGAGTAATACACTTCATTGACATTACTCGTCTTCCCGGGCTAGGCTGCAGGACATAAGACCAGCGGGAGGAGGTATATTTATGCCGCTCACGACCTTACGTATGCCAAACATTTGTTCTTGATATTCAAGATTCATCCGCTGACAATATATCTCTAATTCTGCTTTTTCTGTTGAGCTTGCATCTTTCTCAGTCTGTGTTTCCTTTCATCTTCCGCATCTGTCATCAGGAAAACGTCCGGAATCATGTGAGAAGCGACTGGCTGGGCATCGATAATATTCCCGTCACAAACGCTATAGCCGAGGCAATCCACCGAATCCGTCCACACGCTAATGCAGCTCAAATGAAAATATTGACATGAATATTAAATTGAGAAGATGGACTAATGGAATGGCAATGAGGAACACGGCGCGGCAAATCATAGCGAGGACAAACCCACCTCATTATGCTCCTGATAAGCCGCGGAGGAGGTGGCGATGGAGGGCCGTGTGTGGGTTGTGCGGGGTGTGTGTGGTGTGGGTGAAGGGGAAGGTCACTCAGAGATGGTTGGGGATTTAGTTTCTTGAAAGGAGTGTGGAAACTGTTTGATGTGAAATGATTCTTGTTTCATTTAAATATATGTTAGTGTTATTCTCTTTATTATCATAGTTCTCCTTTTTCTCTGTTTTTATTTTACGATTTCCTCATGTTTCTCTTTTCTTGCGTCCTATTCCTTTCCCTCCTCCTTCTTTTCTTCCTCCAGTTTCTTTTTCTCTTCCTACTCTTCTTCCTCCTCCTCCTCATCATCATCAAAATCCTTTATTCTTTTTCTTCTTCTTCCGTATCTCCTCTTCCTCCTCCTCTTCCTTATTTTTTCTTCCATTTTTTTCTTGTTCTAATTATCGGATTATTATTACTACTATTATTATTATTATTACTATTATTATATTATTATTAGTAGTAGTAGTATTTTTATTATTATTATTATTTTTATTATTATTATTATTATTATTATTATTATTATTATTATTATTATTATTTATATTTTTATTATATTTTGTTATTGTTACTATCCCCACAACCATTATCATCAACTTCGTCATTATAATCCAAAGTGAGACTGCACTAAAAATAACGTAAATAAACAGCTACTTTCGCATATGCTGTTTAGGAATAAGCAAGAATCACGCTCCCATGCCGCTGGAGGCTGGCGATGGTCAGGCAAGAATCAGGCGACGGTTGCTTGCCGAACAGGTCTGTGTGGGAACGGCATCGGGTTGGGGGCTTAGCGGAGGGGGCTTGGGAGCCTTGCCTGTGAGCTCCTGGCCATCAGCTTGCCATCAGGTTCTCGGTGAAGGAAAGTTTTAAGCCTGCAAGCAATTTCTCTGCTCTAGTTGGAATCGTGCGCGGAAATAAAGTAAATTATTAACAAGAAATCTTCGTTTGACCTACAATGGAAAAAATATATACAATTGAAAAAAAGGTGTGACTTCTAACAGTTTGCAGCATTTCCTTCTTATATGAACTCCGTTTTGACTTTCTGATTTTATTGCATAGAATCCATGTGTTCGTCATTATTAATTGTTGGTGCTTCGAACAGATTGCTTTTTTTCAAACCTTGGTATTTCTGTAAGGAATATACATATTAGAGGTTTGTCATAATTATGTATAACAGTGTTGTCGTATAATATTCTTCCAAGAAATTCATTCGATAATTATTTACCATATATGATTTTAAAATTTCTAACATTAATCTTATTGCAAAAAATACCATTACTTAAGATAACTCGGTGTGGCAGCTTATTGATAACATTATTTGTAGTAAAGATCTCTTATTCATGTTATGTGGGTAAGTGGGGTCTTTGGTGATAACTATTATAAAACACTTATGCACCCGATACTTTATAAATTCCTTAAAATCTTGTCTATTGCCCCACAAAGTTAGAAGTACGAGAAGAAAAGAAAAGTTAAGGTTTTCTAAAGTGGTCTGGATTTTAGAATAATTGTAGGAGAATTATGTATTTTTTTTTGTAAAGGTGTTTAATGTGTTAGATAATGCCAAAGATTTTGCTTACTCAAACGTTTGATATAAAAGACTCTAAGGAAATATTCATTATTAATAATCGGCCACAGTAAAGAAATGCGGTAAGCTATGAGTGACTTGAGCAGGCCTGTCCTCAGAGGAAGGCCTTTCCCAGCGGGGCGGCAACACAGTTCAGTTTTATATGACTGCCAAAACAGCATCTAAGGGAACCAGAAACGTGCCAGTTCCTGTCGGAGCTACGGCCTCACGGCCTTCCCCGAGGCGCCCCTCATGCATTGCCCCTGCGTCATTACTACCTGACGGGACGGATGTGGGCGTTGGTTCGGGTTGTCTAGTAATCTCATCTTTGGTTCCGTGTTATGTTCACCTGGTTGACACCTTCCCCAGAGCCCATTCTGACTTGTTCAGCGCCTGCCTTGTCAACATGTGGCCCCCGCGCGCCTTCCTCGCTGTTAAGTTAGCCACAAGGCCTTGCCTGCAGCTTGTGTATGTTACAAAAGAGTTCTTACTAACGAAAGATGGAAATAGCGTCTTTGGTTGATCTTGGGTATATTCTGTCTGCTTTGATTTCCACGAGAAATTCTAAAACTGTATGATTTTGATTTTATTTTGCTTTTAAAGAATATTTACCGAGGGTTTGACAACGGGCTGTTCACTTTTGTAGGGGAAGGACAAAGGTACTTGTTGGTCTACTATCCAACGCCCTCATGATAATATTTTAACGTGCTGGTCAAGGGTGGCCTGACCCTCGGCACCGCCCCTGAAATTGTGTGGCCAGCACGGGAGGAAAATGTCGTCACCTCGTCGTCATCTCCTCGTGTCGCGCTGGCCTCGCCGGGTGACCTGAATATTTTACTGCGGCAGCGGGTGGGCGGTGCTGGTCTTTAGGCTGACGGCGGTGGGTGCCCCGGCGTGCACGCGGTTGTCTTGAGCAGTATATATATATATATATATATATATATATATATATATATATATATATATATATATATATATATATATATATATATATATATATATTGGTATGCAGGTACTGCAATATTTTGCAGTGTCTTCGGCGAGCATCGGGAGTGCAGTGATGGACGCGGTAGAAATGTTGCAACAATATTGCAGCAATAAAGTTTCGGTCGAAACACGTATCTTCAGAATTTCCAGTGAGCCTGAGGCGCCGACACACCTGTCGCCGGGAGATCCCTGTCCGGGAGCAAGAAAACAATTGTTACATTTTTTTCGTTTTTGTTGATTAAATCCTCCTTGATTTTCACTTTATTTGTGGTGCGATGGGTGCTGCTCTTTCTTTCCTTCCAGTTTTTAATGGAAAAATCTTATGCATATGTTGACTTAACAATGTAAATATGAGAATATCAAAAAGAAGTGATAGAACTGTAACCACACATAAATATTGCCGATTGTCAGCGTTGTCTTGGTCCGATGATCGCCCAAGAGGGCGGTAAGGGCACCTTGGAAGACACAAAAGTAACACTAACATTTTATCAACAACAACATTTTCATAATTCATCATCATCGTCGTCGTCACAATGAAATACTCACCGTAATTCCTTTTTTGTCGATTTGGAAGGGTGTCAAAATTCATAAATGTATAGAGAGGTAAATAAATGAATAAATAAATAAAGACAATTAATACTGTCGCAGTCAGAAGAGAAGAGAGTGGCCTGAGAAGAGAGGTAAAGGTAAATGTCGCCCTGTGAGGGACAAGCATCCAAACCCTTGAGTAAAGAATTAAAAGACTTAACCGTCACAAACGTTTCCTCACCGCCCCGCCGAAACGTTTTTCAAGAGGGGAGTATCAGGACACCTTGGGAACTATATTTGAGCATTCATTTTTTGGCGCCTACTGTTTCTCTTATTGGCTTACTATATTATAGACTTGGCTTGCGTGTCCTTAACTGTAAAGAAAAAAAAATCAATTCATATATTGGCTGCACGCTCTTCTCAAAACCAAGAATTTTGTCACACATGCCCACTCACTTCCCACTTATCAGATATCAACACTAAGACTTCTAATTCCTTAGCAACTGGTTTCGAAATACAGTTACGTTCATGCTGTTAAGTACTTGGTACTTCAATATCATCGGTAATAGTATATTTGCTTTTTTCTAACTACCGCAAGCACGATCACTACCACTACCATCAACAATGACAATATCGTCACCAAAATAATAATAATCATGACTATTGTAACAGCAGCAATAACACCGAAGACAGCAACAACAACAAAATAAATAAATGCACAATACGAAAATTATATAGTATTTAATAATCAAAAGGAATCATGACAATAATAATAATAATAATAATAATAATAATAATAATAATAATAATAATAATAATAATAATAATAATAATAATAATAATAATAATGATAATAAAAATGATAATAACAACAACAACACACAAAACCTTCAGTGTTTACTTAGCATATGTGAAGTAAAATTAGACAAAAAATAATTATTGTGGTACAGTTGACGCGTCCCTTCTGAACAGGGCCGCCAGGAAGAGAGAAACACTGCCAGCCCTTCACTATTTGAGATGACGATCTTAGGCACACAAGAGCATTACCTTAATTGCCGCGAACACTTACAGGATTGTCTGTCATCTCCTGATTTATTTGTACTTCTTGTAGTGTTCGAGACCACAAGATTTCAGAGTCTAGTTCACTTTGTTCATCTTCTTAGGCCATCGCTGTAAA
This sequence comes from Eriocheir sinensis, assembly GCF_024679095.1. Lineage (NCBI taxonomy): Eukaryota > Metazoa > Arthropoda > Malacostraca > Decapoda > Varunidae > Eriocheir > Eriocheir sinensis. The sequence continues at coordinate 17,564,074 of NC_066530.1, forward strand.
TGCACAATAAAATCTTCATGGTTTTATTATTTTAGGAAGCTCCAGAAAGTGGAAATAATTTCAGTCGTTTCCCCCAAATGAATTGTGCAATATTAACTAACATAAATAACTAAAAGTTGCTGCTGTTTCATGACACAGCTCTGGAGGGCCTCACCGAAACACTCTTAACCGCCTGCTAGGCTGCGTTCCTGCCTTTCTTAGATGACGATGTTATAATAGAGCATTGGTGTTAATGATAGTTTTTTTATTATTATTAATCACCATGTATGGAGAGCCTTACCCAGTGCTCAACGCCGTACATCTTCTCGAATAACTTTTACATAGACAGCGGGGAACCTGCATTACTGGAGGAGATCTGTTTATACGAGGAAACATGAACCATTTAAGGAAGGGATCAGATAATAGAATTGAACACCAAATATTCAGCTTATTGAGTGAGATTAGTGTTATTTTAGTTATCATATATATATATATATATATATATATATATATATATATATATATATATATATATATATATATATATATATATATATATTTATAAGAAAATATGAAAAAGTCTAGCAAAATGAACTGCTGGAAGCGATTTATGAGAGTTGGAATTATTAGGTCTCTCTCTCTCTCTCTCTCTCTCTCTCTCTCTCTCTCTCTCTCTCACACACACACACACACACACACACATCTTAAGGGGCTACGAGGATAACACAGACCCATTAACAAAGCGCCTGTCGCCCGTCACCCAGGCTACCCAGTGTATCAAGGAGAGCTGCTCGCTGGACCCACACCCTTCATACTTAGAGCGTCGGGAACACTGTCCAAGCCCTATTTTCCCTCTCAGCGCCTCTCGTCCCCTCGTCCTCCTTCCGGCAATGACCTTAAGTGTATCTCGCCAACGACCTCGACACTCCATCAACCAACGAGTCCGTCCGTCCTTCCTTCCCTCGTCCCTCCCGCTTCCTTCCCTCTTCCTTCCCTCCCGCCGCTGCCGTCCCTCATCTCCCCTCCGTAGCTCCTAAACCCTGATGGCCATAATTACCCTCTTCCTTGTCTCCTCCATCTTTATCACCTGTTTCTCCTCATCCTCCTCCATCTCCTCCTCCTCTTCTCTTTGGTTCTTCGTTCAGCTCGCCGGATTTTTCTTCAGATTCGCGAGCTTACTTATTTTTAAAGTGAAATTCTGCTCCGGGTTTCCCATGTAAAAATGAGATGAAATATTCACCAGCATTATCCTTTCCGTTTTCTGTGCTTTTATTCGGGATAGGTAACATTATATTCCGCCTTCATTAGGGTGGCGCCGCTGCTGCTGCTTCGGAGAGTGTGGCGTGGAGGGAGGAGTCTTGGTGCGTGGACGGACACACGCACGAACATTTACAAGGCATCTTCGTGGGTTGAGTCTTTGCCATCATTCTTTTGTATATTTGCTCCTGTATGTAGGTTCCTCTCTTTCAGTTAGGGAGAATCAAGACCTCTCTCAGATCAGTATAATATTTTTTTTCATCTTCTTTGAGCTTCTGTATTTCGTATAGGGGCGGCATAAGCCATCACTCTGCTGTATATTTGCTCCTTAATGTGATTTACTCTCTTTCAAGAAGGGCGGAATCAAGACAACTCGCAGATCAAATACTATAATTTAATCTTCCTTTTCCAGCTTCTGTATTCTGTATAGGAGCAGCGTATTGCATGATTGTTGTTGTCTACCTCTTGTTTTTCTCTTATATCATAGACAAGCAAAAGTATCTTCCATGAGAACGTTCTTAAGACTCATGGAAACCAGTAACGCAAAATGGAGGATTCTTGATTCCACAGATTCACGCAACTAGTGGTCAGTGAGCACCTTTGATGTTTGGTATTTTAAGACATTTCGCCGCCCAATAACACATATTTGACAAGGTTTTCGAAGGAGTTTGGGGCATTTCTAGGGATAGTTTTATGGCCTTGGTGGTAGTTGGACCCTTCTTCTGTACCCTGAACCTAATAGAACACTCATTAGAACCCGACTGGTCTCCACTTTAGCCTTTGGAAATACTGATGTGAGAAGCGGAAGGGTCTTATAACACCAACCTAGAAGGGTCGTATTACTAAACATTTCGTATCCCAAGTGCACATATTTGACAAGGCTTTCGTAGGAGTTTTGGGCATTTCCAGTAGTTTTATGACCCTGGTGGTAGTTTGGCCCTTCTTCTGTAACGTGAACCTAAAGAAATACTCATTAGAACTCGTTTGATCCCCTCTTTGACCTTTAGAAAATGTCTTATAATACCAACCCAAAGCCCACATCCTCTAACGTTCGGGGGCTCACACAACCACAATGGATAAGGCTTTCGTGGACGATCTGCGTATTTCCGTGGGTAGTTATATAAGCCTTGTGATAGTTTGACAAAGATTCCGCATCAGTACGTGAGAACTCTTATGGGAATCTGACTATAATCCTTTGTGGCCTTGGGAAATTTTTGTTGTGAGTGGCGGGAGCGTCTGAGAATATACGCCTCTGCTTTGATAACTTAGATAGGACGAGAGGGAATTATTAGTTAAGAATGAGGAGCCTCGCTGCTTAAACCCATACGCCTGGCTATTTGCACATTGCCTCTGTTGTTTAATCTTATAGCATTGGTACTTATATCTTTGCCTGGAGAGAAGAAAATAGTCACATATGAAAGTTTTGATCTCATTCGCAGACCATCTTTGGGTGTTCGATTCTAAGGGCAGCGTCCACTCCTCTGCCTCATGAGCTTCGGAATATCTCAGAAAATCGCCATTTAAAAGAGGTCTTGACTTTCAGAGGGACAAAACTAACTGACGGCGAGTAAGCCCCAGTTTGATTCTTAGGTCCGTATTCTCAGGTGCTGTCGGGCCTCACAATATATATTTTCAAAGGCCACAAAGGAGGTTAGTCAGGTTCTCATGAATATTTCTTAGGTTTATGGTGTAGAAAGCTTGACAAACTATCACTGGGATCATAAAACTCCCCTCGGAAATGCCCTCAGCGTCTTCGAAAACCTTATCGAATGCGCCGTGTGTGCCCCAAAATGTTTGAGAATGTGGGCCTCGGTATCGGCGGTCATTGTAACGTAGGCAACACTTGCGCCTTGAACAACGCCGCGGCCCCCTGAATTTTATCCTCACGTGATCAAGATACGTTTTTCCGACCAGAGTATATACAAGGCTTTGGTGACTAAATTAAAAAAAATATTGATCAAAGCACTGTATTACCATATATTGGTATTCTGGAGTGAACGAAGGCAAAAAAGAAAAATGACACGGGAATATTTTGGGGAGGAATATGTTTGCAATGTTACCAAATACGTCTGACTTCCTTAAGATATTTTGCTATTGCTTCGCTATGTCACTTCTGAAAACAAATCTTTTACCTTTAAGGGTAAAGGAGGAATGGCCATTTGTCACCCAGCTGACTAGAACACACAAAGACAGTAGGAGAAAAATCCTTAATGAATAAATTTATATCCAAGTTATTTTTCGTAATTTGAATCACCCTTTTGTCTATGGTTAACGCAAAATAAAGGTATGTGGCTTTCCTTGGCGGGAAAATGTAGGATATGTATACCCATTATTTTGAGGGCATTGATTTGAATTCATAGGTCGGTGGTGTGTGTGTGTGTGTGTGTGATGGGAGGGGGGGGGGGGGGGCGCCTCCTGGTAAGAGACCCTGGCGAAGGCGCGTCGTGTTGCCGTGCGCCGCCCTGCAGGAGGCCATAACTCCGGCTCTTCCCGGCCCATGATATATTGGCATTCACGCCGTATAGTCATTCCATAACACACATTTTTCCTTGGAGCCGCGAGCCGTATTTTTCATAACGTATATTGCGTTGGGATCGAGTCCGCTTATTTAGAGCAACACACACACACATACATACACACACACGCCGCTGCCGAAGCCATCACCTGCTGAACACTTGATCCCCGCGCCCCTGAAGCAGGAACAAAGACACACCGCCCGCTCCTGCTTGATTGCTCGCCTGTATCCCTGTCAGCGCCCGAACAGTGTCGCCTCCTACCTCGCCCTGCTCCCTGACACGCACCAAATAGCATGATTAAAGATACACTTCAGCCGTCACTCCACCGCGGCGCCCTTCCCCGGCCCCTTGACAAGGTAATTGCCAACTTGTGAAGTAAACTTATATTGACATGTTCGAGGGAGCCGGGCCGTCTGAGGAAGTGCTGCAGGGCGCTGGAGGAAAAGGAAGGAGGAGGAGGAGGAGGAGGAGGAGGAGGGGAGTAAGGGGAGAAGGAAAAGTACCGGCGGGGAGGAGGAAGGACATATTGCCACTGCACGCCATGATTCTCCCCTCAGATTGAAAAAGATACTGCAAGGAAGCAATTTTTAAAAGGAGGAAGAGGAGGAGGAGGAAAAGTAGACTGGCGGCGAGGAGAAGGAATGATATATTGCCACTGTGCACGCCATGATTCTCCCCTCAGCTTGTAAAAGACACTGGAAGGAAGGTATTTTTAAGAGAACCGTCCAAGGAAGGGATGTCTGACGGAGGGAAGGAGGATGATGATGACACGGCCACTTTCCACGCCATGGCTCTCTCCTCAGTGTTAAAGATGCTGAAAGGAAGATATTAATATTTTCCCTTCAGCTTGTTAAAGACACTGGAAGGAAGGTATTTTTAAGAGAACCGTCCAAGGAAGGGATGTCTGACGGAGGGAAGGAGGATGATGATGACACGGCCACTTTCCACGCCATGGGTCTCTCCTCAGTGTGAAAGATGCTGGAAATACCGACAAGGAAGGTGAGCAAGTCGACAGCCAGCCACTCTGCACGCCATGTCCCTCCTCCAAGTATGAACAGTTGCTTGAAAGAAGACATGCATTTTTAGAAAGAGAATTAAAGGAGTACCGGTGAACAGAAGGGAAAAAATACCCACTAGGAAGAAGAAATAGGACAAAACACAGTTACTTTACACGCTATGGTCCTCTGAGTGTGTAAGGAGACGCTAAAAGGAAGATAGTTATTTATAAGAAAGAAACGAGAAGATAAGTGAAGTGCTTGGAAGGAAAAAACACCGACTAGAAGTAGAAACAGGGCGATACCAAGCCACTCTACTCACCTTGATTCCCTCTAAGCAGGTAAAAGATATATAAAGAGTATTGTATCTTAGTGAGGCGTCTAAGAAAGCATATACGGACTGTCAGAGGAGGAAAAGGCGAGCAAGAGGAGGAAGGCGATTACACAATACCTTTCTGCTCGCCATTCTTCCCCCCTGAGCGTGTGAAAGACAGTGAAAAGAAACTATTTTTTTGAACGAAGCGTCTGAGAAAGTTTTGATTGACAGAGAAGTAAAAGACCGCTGTGGGGGAGGGAATGAAGGACAGCACAACCACTCTGTACGCCATGTTACTCCCTCGATGGTGCAGCATGACCTATATAGAAGTTAGTATCATTAAAATATAGAGATAATTAAATAGATAGAATACAGAGAAGTGATAACGCCAGCAGTGAAAGTGTTAGCATCCGGAGGTCTAACAGTATTTTATTATCTATATATTAAAGAAGACGGACCAAATAATTTACGACAAGGGGAAAGAGTAGAGTATATTATGGATAAAATATATTAGAAAAGATGGGGGAGATAGACTTTGTTGTAGAAATAATAATGATAGACGAAAAAGTGTTAGCATGCGGAGGTATTACACTATTTTATTATCTCTATACATATTAAAGAAGACAGACCGATGACTAAACAGAAAATATATATGAAAGGAGTTCTCGCAAAACGATCCTCCTATAATGGAAACTGTAGAATACGAGAGGAAGGATGTTAAAGGAAAGTGACCACATATACTGACAAACATATTCTTCAAACTTTGTCCTTTTTATCAACCTATACGTCTAGACATACTCTGAAAACGAGACAGAAGATAACCATGGTGCTCATATGAAGAGATGAGTAGAATACGAAAGATACGATGCCAAGAGAGGATCAAATTAACTCCCAAACTCCTTCTAAAAAAACATAATTAATTTCTTCAGCCCATACGTCTTGACATGGACTGAAAGAAGCATAAGATAACCATAAAGTCAAAAAAATCCCTACAGCTTCTTCGCAAATATCACTACTGTTGTTAATCACTTTTTCAGAGGCTTCAGGGTATGTCAAAAAGAAACAGAAAATAGATATACAAAAAATTCTTATCTATAGTTTCTTCGGATATCTCACGATAGTATTTAATCGCTTTTACACAAGAGACTCAGAGGCACGTAAATCGAAAAGAAACAAGATGGGTGTACAAAAAATTCCTTAGAGTTTCTTCGGAAATATCACTGTAGTAGTTAATCAATGCTCTGCTAAAAAAGAGACTCTGGAGCACCTACGTCAGAAAGAAGCAGAATATATATATATATATATATATATATATATATATATATATATATATATATATATATATATATATATATATATATATATATATATATATATATATATATATATATATATATATATATATATATATATATATATATATATATATATATATATATATATATATATATATATATATATATATATATATATATATATATATATATATATATATATATATATATATATATATATATATATATATATATACAAAAAATTCCTTATAGTTTCTTCGGAAATATCACTGTAGTAGCTAATCAGTGTTCTGCTAAAAAGAGACTCAGAAACACGCATGTCGTAAAGAAACGGAAGAAAGATTTGCAATATTTCCTTCTAGCTTCTTCGGAAATATCAATGTAATAGTTAGACTCAGAAGCACGTACGTCGAAATGATACAGAAGATGTACTAAAATTTCCCTCTAGCTTCTTCGGGAATATCTGTCTTGTTAATGGCTGTTCCACTAAAAAGAGACTCAGAGGAACGTACGTCGAAATGAAACAGAAGATAGATATACCCAAAATCCCTTCTATCTTCTTCGGGAATATCTGTTTTGTTGTTAATGTCTGTTCCAGTAAAGGAAAGACTCAGAGGAACGTACGTCGATAAGAAACTGAAGATAGATATACAAAAATCCCTTCTAGCTTCTTCAGGAATATCTGTTTTGTTGGTAATGGCCGTTCTACTAAAAAGAGAGACTCAGAGGAACGTACGTCGATAAGAAGCTGAAGATAGATATACAAAAATCCCTTCTAGCTTCTTCGGGAATATCTGTTTTGTCTTTAATCGCTGTTCCACTAAAGAAGAAACTCAGAGGAACGTACGTAGAAGAGAAACAGATATACCTAAAATCCCTTCTAGCTTCTTTGGGAATATCTGTTTTGTTGTTAATGGCTATTCCGCTAAAAAGAGTCTCCGAGGCACGTTCGGTTTCATTTCCCGGGCCGAGCTGAGGCAGGCAGGAGTTTCAATGGCAGTTGTTGGGAGAGGAGGGACGACAAAATACTCTCCTTCAAAGGAAAAGCGAGTTCTGTCAGCAAGGCGATCAAACACCGGCGATCGCCCTCACCCCATTGTAAACTTCGGACGGCAAAAGTGCGCCGCTTTGCTAGTAGTAGTAGTGGTGGTAATTGTGGTGGTGGTGGTGGTGGTAGTGGTGGTGATAGTAGTGGTAGTGGTGAAAGAAGAAGTAGGAGTGATTGTGATGGCTGTAGTGGTAGTAGTAGTAGTAGTAGTAGTAGTAGTGATAGTGGTAGTTTTTGTGTACCTACTACTGTTGTTCTTGTAAGTGAAGAGGCAACACGAATCGTAGTAATAGTAATAGTAGAAGGAGGAGTAATAGCAGCAGTTAAAGTGTTATTATTATTATTATTATTATTATTATTATTATTATTATTATTATTATTATTATTATTATTATTATTACTATTATTGATATTATTAAAAGTAGCTGTCATAGTAACGGCCCCAATAGTAATAGTAGTACATTTATTGCTATTTAATTAAGTACTCGCACTACCAACAGAGGAAACAAAAAGAACAGAAACAAAAATAAAAAGGGGTAGTTCGGTGTTATGCTTCCTCTGTTAGATGTTTTAGCTTTGTTAGGGTCTTGGGGGTCTCAGTATGGAGTAACATAATTTCTTGTAGATGGAATAATTCTCTCTCTCTCTCTCTCTCTCTCTCTCTTATTCCTCCTTCATGTAATTCCTTCGTAACTCCTTCTGTCGCCTATATAGAATCAGAATATTGAGGGTATTATTCACTTTCTATATTTCTCTCGTCTTTGAAATTCCTCCTTGTTATGTCAGAAATAATAATTGCTTTTCGCCCTTCATATCGAGTCGCTGCTGTCATGTTATTCTTCCGTAGCTTCCATGCTTCGAGTTCTGTTCTTGGTGAATACACGACCAGTTGACCGTCTTCCCTTCCCCCTCCCCCCTGAACCCGCTGCCCAACGCTTCATACCCAAACTGATCGTCATCCTCTTACGTTTCATTTATACCCGAGTTAATGCCGAAGCTCCTTAATCCCCTCAACTGGTGGGCTCGGGAACTGTCTGCTGCCACTGCAATTTTTTTTTCCCTTTTTCTCTGCCCCGATTTTTGAAAGGGGGAAAGAATCGAGACTTCTCAGATCAGGTTTTCTCTCGTTGCATGATTGGCAGTTTCTTGATTGTTATTTTCACGTCATCTAACATATATTTTTTTTTTATTGTTTTCTACTACTACTACTACTATTACTACTACTAGTACTACTGATGATGATGATAATAATAATAATAATAATAATAATAATAATAATAATAATAATAATAATAATAATAATAATAATAATAATGATAAAAATAATAGTAATGCTACTATTACTACTACTACTACTACTACTACTACTACTACTTATGACGGTGGTAATAATAATAATAATAATAATAATAATAATAATAATAATAATAATAATAATAATAATAATAATAATAATGAAAACAATGACTGTACTTTTTAAGATTAATAGATAGAAAGATTATGACATAGATGTAGACATAGAAAAAAATAGACATACATAGATACAGATGTAGATAGATACAAGAAAGAAGAAGATTGTTATAACTTTTCCTCCGTGTACCGTCTTGAGTCCGTCATAAGCCAGCCCTCCCCGGCCCGGCCTCCTGCACAGTGCTCAGCCTCCCTGCCCGGCGTGTTCCTCCCCTGCACGCGGGGCCGTTGCTCTGATTTCTACCTCAATGCCCTGCTCTGATTTCTTTTCAAATAATTGTTTGTTTTTTCCTCTTCTCGTACAGCCTTTTTCCACCCTGCGTACAATACCCCTAATGAATGGGTTTTTCATGGCTGTTTTTTTCAAATGATATAAAACTTACTTCCATTTGTTTTATCTATCTACCTCTATTTATCTGTATCCGTATGTCCATTTATCTATCTGTTTGTGTCTCTACCTATCTGTTTATATCTATTTGTCTGTTGCTTTATCTGTAGCTATCAATCTAATTATCAACCAACCTAGCAATATATCTGTCTATCTGTTTATCTCACTAACTATGTAAGTGTGTGTGTATGTGTGTGTGTGTGTATATATATATATATATATATATATATATATATATATATATATATATATATATATATATATATATATATATATATATATATATATATATATATATATATATATATATACATAGTTTTTTCATCTCCCGGAAGATCTGCATGCACACTTAGATAAGAGACGTTGTTGTCCTAAACATTTCCAATTATAAACTCGGGGAGCCGCCTGTGTTATTACACGGAACTCATCCTCTTGTTACAAATTCTGACTGATGATGCAGAGCTTCCGTAACGCAGCTGTGTAATTTTCAAAACCTTTTCGGGGAGTCGTGATTTCCACTGTGCATTTGCTATTAGATATTAGTAGTAAGTAGCCCAACAAAGTGCATTGTATAGCTTGGTATAATGTAAGTACAATAGTGATTAGCGGTAGCGTACTGGCAACACCTGGAGGCTTGAGTTACAAGTTTCTAGCCCTGGACCGCCTCGAGCCGTTCACGACGTTTGTCTCTTGGCGTGGGAAGAAAGCCACCTTGGTTCTGCGGCACACCTCAGCACTGTAAATTCCCTTTTAAATATGCCCGTAACCTTTTGAGATTTGTCTTTTACCCTTTTGATCCCTAATTATATATTTCATATATATATATACCTAACCTATACTTGAAAATATACCGTTTCAGTTACCAGAGGATAATAATCGCTACCACTACCAAAAATAACAATACTGTGTCAGTCACAAGCTTATGTAAATTGCCATAAGAATGCATTGCTATTATTTCCCTTTTCTATATTACTAGTGTATAGCGTTAAGGAACTTTTGACGAAGCAAGTCCTTCAAGATCCAAATTCAGAACGTGAACATGAAGCTTTCCATAAACCTACAGAGGCCTCAGGTTATACTCACATTAAACAACAAACTGCTGGGAAAATCAAGAGGGTTTCATAATTAATATTGCTTACGAAGCATTTTTCTGTAACAAGACACCGCCCTAAAGCATTTGGGTTGGGTAGTATTTCAAAAAATAATTAAATCTACGAAATTGCATTTATTTGTTTATTCTCTACTAAACTTCTTTTGAACGAAGGGAAAACCCTACCGCCATTGTTACACAAAGCTCGATATAACACGAAAGAGGTCTTCTAGCTCCGTTCCTCCCACGTCTTTCGTTGCTGCAATAGTTACATTTTTCACACTTTGTTCTTCGGAACGCTCAGCGAAACGTGGAAAGTATCACATACCATTGCCAGGGCGGTGTGCAAAATTAATTTATAGATAAGTTTTAGAGCACCTAAAATGTTAAATAATGCAAGTGAAAATTTGCAAAATATTGAATACCCACCTTTACTTCAAGTCATTATGAAACAGTGAAATGATTGTTCTTTTGGTACGGGACACGTGCCAAGGACAGAAATCAACTACAAAACAGTCGCCACATGTTCCTTTGTATAAAAGAAGACAAGAAAATGTCGAAAGGCATCGACCTAATTTGATTCCAGAGGCGATTTGATACTCCACCGTGAAAGAGTTCAAGGCATTGCAGAAGAGGCAAGGCTGTACCAGAGTTTATCAGTGATAGGGAGGAAATAATGAAGATACTCGTTAACTCTAGCATTAAGAAATACGACGGTATAACGATGAGCTTGGTTAGAGAGCCTTGCGCAGTGAGGCCGATAGATTGTGAGTGACAAATAATTTCTAAGATGAGAAAAACAGTTTGAGGAGAGGCGTTGATGAGAAGAATGGCCTCTGACTCTTCTGTTTAGGAGAGCTCTGTGACAGACATCGCACACCCATGGGCTGCTGACCCCAGAATTACTGTAAAGCTGACTGTCTTCTACACTTCAAAATCCGCTGCATTATGATAGAGGGCAAAGATTTTTTTTGGAGATTTCCATTCCCGAGGAATATGATTGAGTATGAGACAAGAAAGGGAACTCGCTGCTGACCTTTTAAGGACAAACGTATAATGTTTAATGTAAAAGAGGACAGCTGAGTCTTATTAAGAACAGGAAATACTTGTGTGGAGCGTGGCGTTGAGTTCACAGATTACCATTATTATTATTATTATTATTATTATTGTTATGATTAATGATAATAATCTAAATACAGCTTGTATTGTTTAATAATAATAATAATAATAATAATAATAATAATAATAATAATAATAATAATAATAATAATAATAATAATAATAATAGTACTACTACTACTACTACTACTACTACTACTACTACTACTACTACTACTACTACTACTACTACTACTAATAATAATAATAATAATAATAATAATAATAATAATAATAATAATAATAATAATTATAATAACAACAACAACAACGACCCCGAGCCACAGCCCCAAGCAGTGACCCAGTATGAACACGTAAAAACTGTATAGACAAAAAATACTAAACTGGAGACAGCTCGTGGAGAGGGGAGTGTGGGAGCACCACGAACTGCTGGAGGCGTCCCCGGGCCGCCTCAAACACCCAGGAGAAGCATACTATGAGAGTAAGGAAGAGAGATGGAAAAAAAACAGGGATTGGGATCATATAGAAAACTGCATCGTTTGGTAGTGTACTGACTATATACATGACTGATAATGAGAGAGGAAAAAAAACATGGAGATTGCGATCATGTAAGAAATATCGTTGTTTATTAATGTTTTGAGTATATATATGACCAATCAGTACACAAACTAGATCAAAACAACTAGATCAAAACCCTTTGGGACGTATAAGAGAGATGCAATTCCCTGTTAAACAATATTATAACTTCCGTGACACCTACTTTGGTACGATTCGGCCTTCTTTTGATGCGTTCCTTATGTCGGCGTCTTAGCCCTTAACAGAAGACCCACACGCCCCCACCTTCTGTTGTCTACTGTCACGTGAGGATGGGACTGTCCAGCACCTTGCCACCGCCGCCGCCGCCGCCCCATCTCACATTCAGCGCTGAAATATCAGTGAGGCATTTCCACAGCGCCCTGACCTCTGAAGGGACGCGCGAAGTTCAACATGTAAAAAAATTCTTGGACATCACACTCCCTGGAGGCTCAAGAATCAGGAAATCCTCATGATAGTCGCAGTGTTTTTCCGCGGGGTGACTGGAATCGAAGGAATCTTTGTACGAGGAAAATAAAATAAATGTAAGCGTGTTTCTGTACAGTGCGAATTCATTTTACCAATTTCGTTCGGGAATTAGAGATGTGTTCTTCCGAAGTAGTAAAACACACACACACACACACACACACACACACACACACACACACACACACACACACACACACACACACACACACACACACAAACACACACCTGCCACCAATGTTTCCAGTCTTATTCGTAATACAGAGGACGAGACGAAAGCTAAGGTTATGTTTTTGTTATTTCTGTATTTTCATTGTTATTTTTTATACCTCCAATGCCCCCTTATGTGTAACTTCCCCCGCTCATTTTTGTAAATAAATATGTAATCTGAAAAATGAATTTTAATGCCATGACTGCTTGTGAGGCGCCTGTAAAATAACATACCCCAAAGAAGAGTTATGCTTGTGTTTCCTTCGGGTCATAGGTGAACAAGAGAAGGAGTCACTGTTTGTTCCTCTTGTAGTTTTCATGTGTTTTGTAATCTGCAATTTTTCTCTAATACTTTTCTCACCCTTGGTACCTCTCTCTCCTCCCTCACACACACAGACCTTTCCTTCACGCTCGGGTCATAGGTGAACTAGGGAAGGAGTCACTGTTTGTTCCTCTTCTAGTTTTCATGTGTTTTGTAATCACTCCAATTTTTCTCTAATACTTTTCTCACCCTTGGTACCTCTCTCCTCCCTCACACACAAACCTCTCCTTCACGTGTATTTCTTTTAACACTTTCATTCACGCTTCCCTTAATACCTCTAACCTTCACACTTATCTTTTTCATGCTTCACTTTTTCACACTTTTCATCTTGTACTAACCTCTCCTTCACCCTCCTCTCCTTACATTTATTTTCTTCTCTCTTTTTTTTTTCGCTTATTCACGCTACTGTTTATATTTCTCACCTTCGATTTCTGTTCCTATTTTTCCTCTCTCCAGTTTATATCCTTTTTTACATTCCTCTCCTCCTCCACACTTATTTGCTTCATGCTTTTCCTCACGCTTCTGTCTACACTCGTCTTTTCACACTTCTCTCCTGCACACTTCATCCTTCACCTCCCTCACACCTGTATTTTTTGTTGGTACATACCTGGTCTTACTTTCTATATTTTTTTCTGTTAACTATCGACTCTGTACATTTGCCTGGCGTGTGTGCAAAGAGACCCTTAGCGTTACCAAACTCTAACCCAAACAGCCCCGTATTTGTGTGCTCAGTAAAGTCATATATTATTCCCCAGTAATGAGACAAATTACCTAACAGATTGAGCTATTTCCTTGTTGACTTTTTTTTATAAGTTGCTACCTATCATGTTTCTGAAAAAAAAAAATTAACGTAACTTAAACCTAAATTCGTATTATATGAGTTTATTTGATTAATGTGTATATGCTTCTTCAGTAATGAGTCTTTATCTATCAAATGGTGGTCTTTTTGTTTATTTGTATTATAAATTGCTTTCTGTTATATGTGGAAGACTTCTTTGACCTTACCTCACTATAGGTCACCATATTTGTGTACACAGTCTAAAAAAGAAGTCTAAAGAAAGTAAGCTCTTTTTTTGTTCTTTTCCTATAAGTTGCTACCTACCTACATAGGTGAGGGACTGGTCATATATCAACGTGAGGTGCTTAGCGGCCTCTGACTATCCGATAGAATTCACTCTTCCCCTTTTCCTGCCTTTCTTGTTTTCTTCCCCTCATTCGTAGATACCTTTAGAAGCTTTTGGGCAGCAGTAAAAGTGAATGGGACAAGGGTAAGTGTTCCCAGGCCCCAGTCAGATGGACGAAACCCAAGAAACTGGCTCTGCCGCAGGTTCCAGGGATATGTAAAGACCCATCTTCCCGGCGGCAGGATTCCACTGCTAGCTGAGCGTTCCCAGGTTGCATAGAGTCCTAAGATGGAGCACAGCATGGGACCACTTGTTGATGTAGGGATTCACCGAATATTATGAATAAAGTGGCACTGGATATCTGGACACCTTTCCTCTCGAAATTGACCTCTCTTTCGGCCGCCTCTTTGGATTCTTTTTAGGAGCAGCAAGTAGCGGTCTTTTTTTTATTATTGTTTCCTTTTTTAGTGTGCCCTTGAACTGTCTCCTTTGTTGTAAAAAAAAAAAAAAAGAACAACTTTCTAGATCTGGAATGATCAGTCTTGTGTGCTGTGGCCAACTCTTCCCAACAATGACATGCACCTATAATTCTTATGTGCTGCCTCTGCTATGCACGTTAGTGGCGCAGGTGAATTTTATTTTAGGTGGCTGCAGTGATATATGACTTGCTAAGCCCATCCTGCATGCCTCCCGCCCCCCGGTAGACCGAAGTCGCTGAGGTTAAGGCTGGTTGAAGATCTGGACAGCCTGTGGGTAATCTTCCACCACTCGGACACATACTCTGGCCACAGGAAGACTGCTCACTAGTGATATTCGCACACTATTCATTACTTCAGGTGCTAATTGAAAGGCACAGGCCGGCGTGAATGGCTTACTTTAGCGATTCGTTACATTTTCCCTTTGAGGCCTTGCGCTTCCATTTCCTGCTCCTCCGAAACATTACTGTGCTCTTACCGCCAATTCCTCTCCATAGCTTCTCATTAAGTCTCATGATATATAGATGTTGCTGCATTGCCTGTATCCTTACGCTCATCTCTGTACTAAAAGTTGTTGTTATGCTCTCCGTGGGTGGATCGGTGAGCTTTCAAATTTACTTTTCTTAAACAACTCTCCATTTTTAACTTGTCGCTCTGTTCTCTTCGTATGTAATGGAGTTGTTGACTGTTTTCTCATATATAATGTTGGCGTTTTTTTCTGATTCCTCTTACCATAGAAGTAAAAACAGCAGGAGTAGCGCTCAGGGGTATATATAGAGCTTATAACTCTTTAGAGAATTGTTTGATATCGTTGTTATAATCCAAAGAGCATCAAGCTTTGGGTTTTTATTTCTTTCATCCCTTTTTATACATCCATTTATTGCTTCATTTTCCTATATCTTTTCCTCTTCTCCTCCTTCATATTTTCACCTTTTATATTTGTATTTTGTATCAGTATTTTGTTTACTCTTTACTGTTAAATTTTCGTTTGATTCTTAAAATGATCAGACAGTTTTTGTCTCAATATCGCTTTCTTTTTATATGAATGCCTTGGCTTGTTAGTTCTTCCATGTTGACCCCTCTCTCTCTCTCTCTCTCTCTCTCTCTCTCTCTCTCTCTCTCTCTCTCTCTCTCTCTCTCTCTCTCTCTCTCTCTCTCTCTCTCTCTCTCTCTCTCTCTCTCTCTCTCTCTCTCTCTCTCTCTCTCTCTCTCTCTCTCTCTCTCTCTCATCCGTCTTTCCTTCCTTCCTTTTACACTTTTCTCTATTTCCATACCTTTGTTTTTTATTCCTCGTGTTTGTTGTCATCCTTTCATGCGAACACCAAGCCATCAGTCTATATATATAACAACATTCATACATTCGTCCATTCTTTTCCCTCACCACCACCACTACCACCACCACCACCACCGTCACACACTAATGGGTCTGCAAGCACAAAGTCGAGAGGTGGCGTGTCCTTTCTTACCTGTAGGGATCAAAGGTACCATACTTCTAATTACGGAGCTCCTCACCTGCTCGAGCTGACACACCTGTTTTAAGAGTGTTGTCAAGGCGGGAGACGCAGGTGAGGCGTTGGCTAATCAAGAGAGTTAATGAGCAACTTCTTTGATCACCTGTACCGCGGTCTTTACAGGTGACGCAGTAATGTAACAAAGGATTTATCGCTTACGGATCTCCCTTGCCCTCCTTTGCCTTCCCTCTCTTTGTGTACTGCATGAAAGGTTCTCTCCACGCTTGGCAGTCAGGGTCATGCACTGTCTCCCTCTCTCCCTCCCTCTCTTCCTTCCTCCCGTTGCCTCCTCGCGACCCTCTCAGGCGAATCAGTGCTTCCTTCCTTCCCTCAAGCTGGGCAGTTTTGTGGGTGTTCCTTCCTCTTGTTTGCCCTCTTGTTTATCCCTCAGTCTTCCTCTCTCTTCTTGCCGTTTGAGACTACCTCCTTCATCCTTGTGTCTTCAGTTGTGGTTCTTCAAAATCATCACGTCTAACCTTCCTTCCCTCAAGCCTGGCAGTTTTGTGGGTGTTCCTTCCTCTTGTTTGCCCTCTTGTTTATCCCTCAGTCTTCCTCTCTTCTCTTGCCCCTTGAGACACCTCCTTCATCTTTGTATCTTTGATTGTTGTTCTTCAAAATCATCACATCTTACCTTCCTTCCCTCAAGCCTGGCAGTTTTGTGGGTGTTCCTTCCTCTTGTTTGCCCTCTTGTTTATCCCGCAGTCTTCCTCTCTCCTCTTGCCCCTTGAGACTACCTCCTTCATCTTTGTGTCTTTAATTGTTGTTCTTCAAAATCATCACGTCTGCCCCTCCTTCCCTCAAGATTCGCAGTTCCTTTCTCGTGTTTATGCCTTCGTTTGTCCCTCACGCTTCCTCACTCCTCTCGCCGCATGAAACAACCTTATCTACCTTTGTGTCTTCGTTAGTAGTTCTTCAAGATCATCACACGAAATCAGTCTTGGCATGAGTATATCTTACCTTCACTCCTATTATTCTTTTCCTATTGGTCCCTTGCATCTTTTGACGATCTTATGCTTCAGTGAGATATCTGATTACATATATATCCTACCCCTCCCCTAAGACATTGGTGTAGCTTTTCATAAGAAGCAAATACATAACAGCATTTGTGTACATCTAGTTATCACCTTGATGGATAATTTTTTTCGTGGAATGGTTAATGCATCTGTCTGTGTAGCCAGTGTAATACGGTGGTGATTGTCTCTGGGTTGGTGGTATGAATATTCTCAGTAGTTCCTTAACTCAAAATTTCAATTGGAAACCTCATATCTCGTGTCTCTGGGTTGGTGGTATGAATATTCTCAGTAGTTCCTTAACTCAAAATTTAAATTGGAAACTTCATATCTCGTTTCTGCCTATCAGCATCTTCGAAGTTAGACGTTTTATATAGTCTCCAACGTTTTTTTCCCTCCCAAATGGTGAAGGCCTTGTTCACTTTTGTATGAAGTATGCATCTTGTAATTTTTGAGGCACCCACCTGCATAGAGTAGTTCAGCTCCTTCCTCTTTATCTTCATTATTCTTATTTTTGTTATAACTTCGCCATTACCATTAACATTATCATAACCAGTTTCTCTTCTTCCTTTTTTCATTTTCCTTGAGTTGTCATCATCACAGATATCTACATCATCATCACCCCCCTTGTTTCCTTCTTCCTACTATAATCATGCTAATAATGATGATGATAATAATAATAATAATAATAATAATAATAATAATAATAATAATAATAATAATAATAATAATAATAAAATGATAATTACTGTTTTTACTACTACTATTACTACTACTACTACTACTACTACTACTACTACTACTACTACTACTTTTCTTTTATCACTAGTGCTATATATTATTTTTGTATTCGTGGTAATATCGCTCTTATTTTATTTTCTATCCTTCTTCACATTATCATTATTATAGTCATTATTATCTATATCAATATCATCTTCCTTCTTCCCTCTCGTCATCTTCAGCAGGAACAGAATAATACTAGTTTAAATCATCACAGTTACCATCATCATCATCATCATGGTCATCATTGTCATCATTGTCACTATGTCATCATCACCAGCGTCATCATTGTCATCATTATCATAACCAGATACTTTTCCTCTTTTCATCCTTGTTAAGTTATCATCGTCATCATCTTCATCATCATCATCGTCATCATCATCATCATCATCATAATCATCATCATCACTTAAATTCCTTACTGCACTTTCCTTCTCTTCGTCATCGTCATCTCCCTCCTTCCCACCCCTTATCCCTTTCCTTCTCCTCCTCTTCCTCCTCCTCCTCCTCCTCCCCATCACCATCATCACCATCATCATCATCATCATCATCCCACTTTCATTCCCAAGTATACATTTCTTTCTCCTCGCTATCCTCGTCTCCCTCCTTCCCACCCCTTACCCCTTTCTTCCTCCTCCTCCTCCTCGTGTGCCTCCTCACTGGATGGCCGCACACCAAGATATCGGCCATTTTGTTGCCTCCAGCCACACCGACTTAGCATTCCATTACGGCAGCAGGCCTTTCCTCCCTTTCCTCCCTCCCTCCTTTCCTCCCTGCCCGCCTCCTCGCGTCCCTTCCTCCCTCCCTTCTGCCTACCGCCCGACCGCTTGCACCTCTTCTCCGACGCTCGCTCTCTCTCGCTCACTCCTTCTCTCTCTCTCTCTCTCTCTCTCTCTCTCTCTCTCTCTCTCTCTCATCACGTTATATGCCTCTCTGGCTGTCTATCTTTGTCTCCTGTCTATCTTCTGTCTGTCTGTCTGTCTTTCTGTCTCTTTGTCCTTGTCTATCTGTCTGTCTGTCAAGCGTGTGTTTATGTGTCCATCTGTCTGTCTGTCCGTCTGTGTGTGTGTGGTGGTTCTCTCTCTCTCTCTCTCTCTCTCTCTCTCTCTCTCTCTCTCTCTCTCTCTCTCTCTCTCTCTCTCTCTCTCTCTCTCTCTCTCTCTCTCTCTCTCTCTCTCTCTCTCTCTCTCTCTCTCTCTCTCTCTCTCTCTCGTTTAATATTTCGTGGTGTTTTATCATATACTCCTCTAAACACACACACACACACACACACACACACACACACACACACACACACACACACACACCTTTCTTTCTTCCCCACGCACCTATCCATTAATCCTCCGCTTGTGTGTGTGTGTGTGTGTGTGTGTGTGTGTGTGTGTGTGTGTATATTACGTGGCCTCTGTTGTCGCTGGGATTTAGAACCGTGATTTAATACAACAATAAACTCCTTAAAAATGCTGCTGCTGGGACGGCGAATAAGCGTTAAGTCTGGCATGAAATTCAGCATCATGAAGCACGGTCTTGGGAGTTTTGTTTACACTATCTCGTCACTCCTGGTGGCGAAGGTGGCGGTGGCGGCGGCGGCGCGAGGGAGGAGGCGTGTCCTCCAGCCTTGGTGACAGAGGCGAGGGGGGCGGCACTAGAGAGGAAGGAAAAGAGTGAGGAGCAGCGTGGGAGAGCGAGAGCGGCCGAGAGAGCAAGGGAAAGAGAGAAGCCTAGACCGCTAGTGCCCGCCCCCGACACGAAGAGAGGGAGCACCGGCCGAGAGAGAGAGAGGGAGAGTGGGTGGAGAGATGACGGAAGCTGGGGATGACCATCTCTCTCTCTCTCTCTCTCTCTCTCTCTCTCTCTCTCTCTCTCTCTCTCTTGCTCTCGTTCTCGCTCTCTAACCCCCTACTTCCTCCTCCGTCGGCCGTCTCTCTCTCTCCCTCTCCCCCCCCCCATCGCCTTCCCTCCCTCTCTCAGCCTCTCTCTCTTTCTCCCTCCCTCTCTTCGCCCCCCCCGCGGCTCCCTCTCTCAGGCCGCAACAAGATGGCCGGCCAGTAGACGCAACGGGAGGGTATTAGGCCAGCACATACACACGCACAGACGCACACACACACATACACGCGCCTCCCTCCTCCTGCTCCTCCTCCCCCATTGCCTCTCTTTATAATCCCCATCTGACCATCCGCCTACCCCTATACCCTCCTGCCTTTCCCTCCTCCCCTCAGTGGCTACCTTTGTATCCGCCGTCCCTACCCCCGCACCCCTCTCCCATTTTCTCTCGTCTACCTGAACGGCCTCTACCTGGTGCTCCCTTGCCCCCGCCCCTCACTTACCTGGGCGACGGCTTACCTGTCCTCGCCGCCGCTGCTGCCTCCGACTTGTCTCTTTATTTTGTAGACCGCTGTTGTGTTTCTCTGCATCTGGTGGGGAACGTTTTATGGGTTGGTTTGTTCTTTGGGATTGTCACCTTCTTCGCCGTCTCGAGTTTACTGTCTTGTGGCTCTTCTGTTTACTCTCATATTCACTCTTACCTGTCCGATTTTGTTTGGGTTTGCACCGTTCCCTTTTGCGTTCAACTTTCCTGGAAGTCTTGCACCTTGATATCTCTTCTCATGCATTCAGTTCACAGTAGTTTCTCCCCTTTCCTCACACCCCCATACACCCTTACATCCCCGTACATATCCCTCTAACACCCCCATATCATCTAATCTTCTGTGGTCGTGGCATGTGGCTTGATTTTTATATATTGCACATGTTTAAGGTGTGCCTGATAGATGCTTTAGACGGCTTTGTATTTGTGATAGGTGTGTTTGTTTTCTTGGAGTAGTTTGTGTGGATTAGCTTTATGTAAAAAAAATATTAATTCATTTTCTACTTATTGTCTTCTGTTTATTTTTTCTCCTTATTCTTTTTTTTTACTTTTTGGTTTTATTTTTATTTTCCTCGTTCTTGTTTTTTTATCATGCTCTTGTTTTTTTGTCTTTTTTTGTTTTCTTGTTTCATATTCTTGTTTTTCTTTTTCTTGTTCTTCATTTTCTTATTCTTTTCCATTTTTGTTATCTTTTTAATTTTTTGTTTTATGATTCTTTTTCTTCTTTTTTTTTTTTTTGTTTTCTTGTTTCATATTCTTGTTTTTCTTTTTCTTGTTCTTCATGGTCTTGTTCTTTTCCGTTTTTATTTTATTTTTCCTCTTTTGTTTTATGATTATTTTTTCATGTTCTTATCTTTTGTTCCTGTCATTCTTTTTTCTTGTTCTAGTTCTTATTCCTGCTCTCGTTCCTGTTCTCCTTGTTCCTCTTCCTCTTCCTCTTCATTTAGTTTTCTTCATCTTGTTCTTCAATCTCTTTCTTCTCCTTTTCTTCAGTTTACCGTCTTGTCTTTTTTATTCACTCTTAAATTCACACTTACCTGCACACTTCTTCTGCTTCTCCTGTTCATCTTTTTCTCGTCTTGCTGCTAAATAAATTCTCACGCTTCTTCGAGACCCTCAGGCCCAGAGGCAACACAGCGATAAACCTGACGGGCGCTTCGACAGTATATCTTTATAATTTAGTTTTATTTCCAACGTTCAAAGAAAATACTTGGCTTTCTGGTACGAGCATATTACTAATTAATTAGGTATTATTATTTCATTATCAAACTGCATACAATTTTTTGCTCTTCTTATAATGTCGGCGTTCGTTCGTCTCCCTGAGCAGATATTTAAGGGCTTAGGGATTTTTTTTTATATATATTTTAAGAAGATATAAATTACGTAATAAATCAGTCTGTCTATTTCTTCTTCTCTCAGCTTTCTAGTACTGCCACCTTTCATCCTTCTCTCAGAACAATTATCATTTGCTCAGTGATTGTATTTTCAAGAAGAACGTAAATTAAAAAAAAAATATTCTACCATTTCTGTTTATTTTTTTATTTGTTTTTAGCTTTATTTTGCCTTCATTTTTTTTCCTTTCTGAACCAACCTCTGACTCATTTCCAAGTTCGGTTCTCTTTGACATCTATCCTCAGGCTTATCTATCAACATAACACTATCTCATACCCAGGTTCTGTTCAGTTAAAAAAATAAACCCAAGAATATTCAACACAGCATGCTTCATTTAGTCACACAGCATACCCATCCCTACCCCACACAGCATGCCCATCCTTACCGCACACAGCATACCCATCCCTACCCCACACAGCATGCCCATCCCTACCCCACACAGCATGCCCATCCCTACCCCACACAGCATGCCCATCCTTACCCCACACAGCATGCCCATCCCTACCCCACACAGCATGCCCATCCCTACCCCACACAGCATACCCATCTCTACCTCACATACAACATTCCCCAACCGACCTTCACACACAACATTTCCCATTCATACAACAACATATCCAGATTCTCTAACACACACCATATGCCCAGATCTACCCCTCATACAACATGCCCTAACATACTACCACACACACTGCTTCTCTCATCTATACTACAACATGCCCTGCTTCCATAACAAACCACATGCCCAGTTCTACCCACATACAACATGCCCCGACGTGACCCCACACATATCTCCAAATTATATTGCTACATACCCTACTCTCCTAAGACACACCGCATGTTCAGCCATACCCACATAGAACATGCCCCAACTTACCTGCAAACCCAACATTTTTCATACCTAAAACATGCCCTACTCGCTTATCACACATCTCATGCCCCGCCCCTACCCACATACATGCCTCAACCACCCCAAAACAACATACCCCAGTCCTTTCCCACACATTGCAGCCCCCAAGTGGCTTTCAACACATTATTTCCCAACCTTCGCCTCAGAGAACTTACTTGCATTTCCTCACGTCCTTCAGGGCACTTAGATATATACCCAGGCCCCTTACAAGATGCCGAAGTGCAGTCTTGGAGTTCTTTAGTAAGGGAGAATCATTAGGACATATTGTATTGGTGTCTCTTGGTGTATCACGATAAAGTAGGTGTTTTATTAACCCTTTATTCATCGCTTGTTCTGTTTTCTTTACTGTGACCAAAAATCTATATATGCGTTTGTTTAAAAAGGGGAGAAGGATACATTATTCAAGCAGTTGTGTATCTTGATGTAGCAACGAGAAGGTGTAGTTTTGTTGTATCCCTTTATATATCACCTGTTCAGTCTTCTTTACCGTAATCAAGAGTCTGTATATCCTAGATGAAGAGAGAGGAAAGAGAAGTAAAATAAGGGAGAGAGCGAGAAGGAAGGAAATCGGACTGGGTACATTATAAAGAAAAAAAGAGCATAAAGGAGAAATACGAAAAAAAGCGAGAGAGGAAAAGAAGCATGAGTCGAAGGCTAGATAAAAAGAGAGAATGTGTTTATTAGGAAGGGAAGGAGAAAAGACCTTTGGAACGTATTGCTTCGGTGTCTCTATGATGTCCCAATTTGCTGCAGGAGTTTATTTACACCCCTCTGTATATCACTGTCTCCTTTACTGTAAACAAAATAATCTATATATGCGTTTATTGAAAAGGGAAGAAGGGAGCACTACCATTATTTAGGCATTGGTGTTTCGATGTAGGAAGGAGTTGGAGGCGTTGTTTTATTCATTCATTTTTCACTTGTTTGTATCTTTTTCACTGTGGACAAAAATCTATATATGTGTTTATTGGGAATGGAAGAAAGGAACACCTCATTATTCAAGCATTGGTGTTTCGATGTAGCAAGAAGTTGGAGGCGTTGTTTATCCTTTCATTTTTCACTTGTTCTTATTTTCTTCACTGTAAACAAAAATCTATATATACGTTTATTCAAGCATTGGGGTCTCGATGTAGCAGGATCTGTAGGCGTTTTACTGACCCATTAAATATCACTCTCTCCGTCTTTTTTACTGTAAACAAAAATCTATGTACCCGTGTATGGAGAAGGGTCGTGCATTTACTTACATATTTCTCAGTGTTTGCTTGCGTGTGTGTGTTAATATTATCTAAACATCAAGTGGCTTCCCCGCTGCCTCGATCTCTGTTGGACTTCGTGTTGGGCCTCTGAAGTCCACGAGTCCACCGCCCGAAGCGTCTCTGTTACAGGCCTTGATGTTGTGTTGCCGCTGCCGTGAGTTCAGAGTCGGTCCGCGGGGTCATGTTGGATCAAGTGTTTGTTTAGTGTGTGGAGATGGTTTCATGATCACCTTCGCCATTTTCTTAAGTGCGGTTTTTCATATAAGACATCACAGGCAGTCTTGATATTTTTTTTCAATGGTTGCCTGAGCAGCCTCACGTGTTATTTAGTTTGTCTTGAATTGTTTGTAGTTATTGAAAGACATCACATACAGCCTTTATAAACTTTCTACTGTTTTATTAACAGCCTCAAATACAGTTAATTTTGCCTTAAATCGTTTGTGTTTTCTATGCAGGGAGGGGAGGTAGACCAATGGGTATAGTATATAAATAGATGCTCCCAGTACGCTGTTTTAATAAAGAAAATAAGAGACTCCAAATATATATTAAACGTCTTGATACTCTCTGTACGAGTTTATATAAGTTTTGAGAAGAATGCCTTAGAGGGAAGGCTGTTGTAGAGTTTAGCAGTGGTAAAGATAAAAAGTTCAGATACTGCTTAATTCCTCCAGGTGCACGCATGTTATATCATCATGAAATCATAGACTCTTTGGGTATTGTAGTTTCATGCTTTTCTGTGAGGGTCATGCAGAAACTGAAGAAAGAAATTTTAACATGAGGAAGAGAAGTTGCAGAGATGATAATAGAAAAAAAAGTAAAAACAAGAGAACATCAGCCAGACGAAAGAGAATGATAGAAAAAGAGGAAGAAAAAGAGACAATGAAAAAAAAGAATAAAAACAACACGAGAAAGATTTTTGGAGTAAAAAAAAAATTAATATAATCCCTTTACAGACCTCCCACTAACATCTAAGTGATCGTACACACATATTCCCTTACCATAAATTCATAGGTTAACACAAAAATGAACATATGAATTAACGAATCTCAACAGCACCAACACTCAAAAAACGAATATCCCTTCCCTCATGAAGCAAAAGTTACCTGTAGTTGTGGCTGAGTAGAGAAAGAGAGTGCCCTCGAATCAGTACACAAGACGTTCCGCTTTACGAGAGACCACATTGCCTTTACGTGAGAGGTCTTGGTACCAGGTTGTCCATTCCTTTCCCTTTCCTCGTGGCCTCCCTCCATGCACTCAGTCTCAGGTTAATTACTTCTAGGGCCCTGTACCTTCTCTCACGTGCAAGGTATATATCACAGGTAAAGATATCTTCTCCTCTCCTGATTGTTTATTTATGTATTTATGTATTGTCTTTGTTCTTTATCTGCCTATGTCTTTGTCTCCCTTTCCCTTACCCTACCTATCTCTTTGTCTCTCTCTCAGCCTCTCTCTTTGTCTCTCGCACACGGACATAGTCTCCATCTCTTCCTCTCCCTCATCCCCATCGTGAATTTAACATACGCCTCTTGTCCTCCCCTGCCTCCTGTGCGCCTCATATCAACGTTGCTCTCACCTGCACACCTTTATTACTCAGGTGAGACCCAAAGGTTATTATTTGTCTCATCATATTTCTATTTTCATATCTCTTTCTTCGGTCTAGGATATTTTCTCGTGATGGTGTCTTTCTTTTCCTCCTCCTCTTTTTCATTCGCTTTTTGATGTCTTAACAAGTAGTTTTATGATGCTGTTTTTCATATTATTTTCTTTGTCCTTTTTCTTTTCGTCTGTTCAAATAATTTTCTTCTGTCCAGCAATATTTTTCATGTTGGGTTTGTTATTATCACCGTCTTTTATCATTTCGCTTTTAAAATCGTTCTCTTCCGTCTGCAAATTGTTTTCGTAATGTTGTATTTCTTATTATCATCTCTGCCTGTTTTCCTTTTTCCACATTTTACATTCAGCTATTTCAGTTTCTTCGGTCTAGCAACCTTTCTCTTGATGCTATTAATAATTATTTTCACCTCTTTTTCTCTTCTTCATTATCCATTATCTTTATCTGTTATCTACGCCCCTTTTCCTCTAATCATATATATTAATCTTTATTTGTTTCTTCGCATCACGATAATTGTATGGTCCTTGATTCTCTTATGAGTACGATGTTTAATTTATTTTCTCTGCTTAATAAACTTCTTCCTCTGCATCCTGTCACTGAGAACCTATATTGACTTAACCTATCATTAGTTCCTTACCTTGATTCTCTCGCTCTTCGCTATAATTTCCAAGCTAATATATGTCTGTTATCTCCATGAACGTCACTGCGCAATACTCTGTTTTAAGATCCTGCTTCGAGAACATCCTTGGCAGTCTATTGATAGGACCCTTTGTGGAGATGACATCAGCACTTTTGTCTTAGATTCTCTCGTCATTCCTGTCTTCCTCTCCTGTTTTAATCTGCTTTCTCTGCCACGTCCCTGAGTAGATGCTTCAGCCACATGTGTTGTCTTCTTTCGTTTCTTCGTCTACTGCTTCTTCAGCGTTCCCAAATTTCATATAGGGAGGTTGTTTCTCCTTTGCCGTCTCCATTAATCCTATCATCCACGTCTTGTTCCTCCAATTCATTCGCTTTCAAGTTTCCTTTTAATCATTCTATCTATCTTCTCTTTGGCCTTCCTCTCTTCCCTCTTCTTGAAACCTCCATCTCCAACACTCCTGTCTATTTACGTTCCATGAGGTCATTTTACCCTCCTAGGACATCTTGAAATTGCCACATGTTTCCTATTTTCTCGTTACTTTATTTTTAGTCTTGTCTCTCCTATGTACTCCAAACGTGTTTCTGGGAATGCCTGCTTCAACCTTAACCTTTCCTGCGCCGCTCCTTTCTGCACAGTCGGCATCAAGGGACTCATTCATGGATACACTTTGCTGCATTCATCCCCGGCTCCCTTTTTAGTCATCAGGACTTTCATAGCTCGAGATGGTTCTGTTCGTTTCTCCACTCTTTTTATTCCGACTTCGCCAGAGCGTCTCCGGGTATGTTGTGTCTTCAGTTAGGGTGCCTGGAGATTGGAAACTCTTCATCTGCATAGCACTAGATACTGTTATGTGTTTCCCTGCTCTTCTCTTTTTCGTCTTATTTGAGAATCTGCTTTCTCTTGTGGGTTCCAGTTCCCAGATACCGAAAACTCTTCATCAATATCAATCTCCACCCGAAATTGACCTCTCTTTTGGCTATTCTTTACTTTTATCTTTTATAGGAGCGGCGAGTAGCGGGCTTTTTTTTGTACTCTTTTTATTGCCCTTGAGCCGTGTCCTCTGATGTAGAAAAAAAAAGGCTAATAAATTCATATATAAACAAATAATTATGTATACTTGAGAGAAAGGTGGTAAGATAATAACCAGACGACAAAGATGTGTAGATTTTAGATCATATCAGTTGGTTGTTGATCGTCTCCCAATACTACATCTCTTGCCTCCACCTTCTCTGTGGTCTTTCATCCTCTACTTGTATTTGTATCTCAAGGCGACGTTGTAGTAAGTGATGCCAGGATGATAAGTGATGTTTTAAGGCATAGTTTTGCATTGTTTTCCTTAAGCAATGATGATCAGACACTCTAATAGATGGTGCAGCGTTCAATGTTTGGGTGGCTGTGTCTTGCCGTCCTTCCCTGCATGAGGCGAGGTGGTGAGTCCGGTTTTGTAGGAATAACAAATCACGACTTGTGCCCAGCCGAGGGTTGGGGAGCAAAGATATACTGCGTTCTTTTTACCTTGTGAATTTAAGGGTGAATTTCAGAGTTGACATAAATATGTAACTATAAAGGATCGTCAGAGACAGTAAACTTTGCCCACGAAAAGCAAGTTGTCTTCAAGGCGTTCTTTCTGACATGACACCAAACACTGATATGTGTTCTTGTGTGATACATACATCTTTAAGGATATTTGGTAATAATTATTGAAAATTACACATTCTCGAAGATTTTCGTTGTTTTTTGTATAATACGTAGTTTTTTCAAGGATTAATTTGAGGAAGATGAATGGGTTCACCTTGTGAGACTATGGCATAGTTTCTTGTGCGTGAGAATGGTCGTGGCGGGAGTATGAGGCACACGAGCACGTGATAAGGAAACGTTATCATACCATTAGTTTTAGAGGCAACTTATAGGAGATGGCAGCACGTTGTGCAGCATAGAACGTGTATGGCGGCGCCGGAGCCTTTAAACCCGAAGCCAGGGCATAGATCACGAGCTTCCGAAAGATTACGGAGCGTCATCGCCGTCATAAGGTGCACGTCAGGGCAGCGGCGTTAATATTATAATGGCGGGGAAATGCGAGCCATTTCACTGACGGCTGAACTTCATTTTCCTCTTTATATATATATATATATATATATATATATATATATATATATATATATATATATATATATATATATATATATATATATATATATATATACATACATACAGACAGACAGACAGACAAACAGACATTAAATAAATACTGCACGAGAGAGAGAGTAAACCTACAAATAAATAAATGACTGCGCTTCTAGCTACTTTAACTTCTGACTTAATTCATTAAACTCTAAAGCCGTAAACTTTGAATATTAACGCAAGTATATTTGGCTAAGTATTTCGGTAATTAGGCTGCTAAGTTGAGCCCTCTTTGGAAGCTCTTAAGGCCGAGAGTATCCATGTTCACCGCAAGTCTTAAAATGCTCTGGAGTGTAGGAGTTACATGTTGAGATGGAAGCCTGATGCACCTGGCACACACCTGTTTCCTAAGCCCTCAGGTGAACCGCAACATTCTTCTCTTGCTTTTCCTCCTCCTCTTCCACTCTTCCCTTTCTCTTGACCATTCTTCCGTCTCCACTGTCAATCTCCTCACCAAGGATGTCATCAGGTATCTAGTAAGCCAAGGTTATATCCATTCTCTGTTTCATTCTCTATTCTTTCCTTTCTCTTTCCCTTCCTCCCGTCTCTACTGCCTCACTCTCCTCACCTAGTCATATATACTACAAGGATGTCAATAGTAACCTTTAGAAAACCAAGGTTATATCCAGTCTCTGCTTCATTCCCTGTTCTTTCCTTTCTCTTTCTCTTCCTCCCTTCTCCACTGTCTCACTCTTCCACCCAGGGATGGATGCTACAAATATTTTTAGTTACATCTGCAATAAAGCTAAGATTCTTCAAGTTCATTTCCTCATTTTCTGTTTTCTCTTTTTCTTTCCCTTCCTTCCTTCCATCCCTGTTGTCTCTCTCTCTCTCTCCCACACAATCATAGATAGTATACGGATGCCCAAATAAGTCTTTTGAAAGCTAAGACTCTCCAGTTCCTTTCCTTTCCCTCTGTTTTTCTCTTTATCTTTCCCTCCTTCCCTTCTCCAGCTCCTCGCTCTCCCCAGCCATTCATAGATACATTCATAAGAATGTCTAAATATATCTTCAGAAAGCTAAGATTCTTCCCGATATTTTCCTTTTCCTATGTTCTTCCTAGGGTTGTAAAACTCCTGTGAATTTTGAACTGGGAAACTTTCCATGGGAATTTTCGGGAACTTTAAGAATTTAAAAAAATGCACAAGTTTGCCTATAGCATCTTTAGGCTTCATATTTTTGTGTCTGAGGTTATTGTTGCCTCTTTAGACTTCCGTTTTAGGGGCTGTTAGTGAATGTCCCTAGCCCAGTGGTGGCGCTGGCAGGATTGTTTAAGTGACGTCCATTGAGGCACATGCCGCCCTCCGGTTAATCTAACTTAACCTAACAAGTCCCCAAACAGTCTACAGGTCTTGACTCAGAAAATTAATACATTCTTCCTAACTAATGTGACTTTCTTTACAACAAAGTGAGATCATTCTTTGTTGATTTATACTATAAGGTGCTGGCTGTCATGTGTTTGAAGATACCCTAAACTTAACCTATCCTAATCTAACAAAACCTAAACAGTTACTATAGGTCTAGACTCAGAAAATTCATATAAGCATCCTTACGAATGAGACTTTCTATACAACAAAGTGAGGTTATTCTTTGTTGATTTATACCATAAGTTGTTCGCTGTCATGTGTTTGAAGATACCCCAATCCTAACTTAATCTAACAAAATCACAATAAGTTATCATACGTCTTGACTCAGAAAAAATCATATATGCTTCCTTTCTGACTGAGTGAGGTCCTTATTTGTGATTTTGTGCCATAAGCTGTCGCCTATTATGGGTTTGAAGATGCCCTAAACTTAACCTAACCAAACCACAAAATGTTACCATTCGTCTTAACTCAGAGAATACATCTATTCATCCTTACTAATGAGACTTTCTATATAACACAGTGAAGGCTTTCTTTGTTAATTTATGCTATAGGTGACTTGATATCATGTGTTTGAAAGTTCCTTAAACTTAACTCAACCTATTGGAAATACAATTTTTGTTGCTTGAAACGTTTTAATTAATATTTATATTTGCCAAAATTGGTTTGTTTATTAATACAAATACACACGTGTGAAAAATTTAAAATTCCCAAGTTCCCGGTCCCTGAAAATTCCGGGAAACTGGTTTCTATTTTCCCGGAAACTTTCCCACCCCTTGCAACCCTAGTTCTTCCCTTTCTCATGCCCTACCTCACTTCTCCACTGCCTCACTCTCTCCACCCAAACATAGATACCATTAAGACATTTAATATTTTTCTCATAAAGCTAAGATTCCACACATTCTTTTTTTTCTCTATTTTCCCTTTCTCTTACCTTTCCTCCCTTCATTAATGCCTTGCTTTCCCCACCAAATATAGATACCATAAGGTTGTGTCTAAATGATTCATATGAAAGCTAAGATTCTTCCCCTTCTATTACTTGTCCTTTTTCTTCCCTCTCTCTTGGCCCTCCTTTAATTTTTGCCCCTTCCTTAATCCTCCACTGTGTCACTCTCCCTACCCAGCCGGAGATACCATAAGAATCTCTATTATTTACAGAAAGCTAAGAATCTTCCCGTTCTTTTCCCTTTCCTCTGTTCTTCGCTTTCTCGCGCCCTTCTTCCTTTCTCCAATGCCTCGCTTGCCCCAACAAAGACATATCATAAGGATGTCGAAGTGAGTCTTCAGAGACCTATAAAATTTTACCCGTTTATTTTCCTTTCCCTCTGTTCTTCCTTTTTTCTTGCCCTTTCTCTCCCCTCCACTAAGACAGATACAATGGATATCGAAATAATTCTTAAGAAGGGTAAGATTTTTCATGCTCATTTCCTTTTCCTGTGTTCTCTTCTCTCTTGTCCTTCCTCCCTTCTCCACTGCCTTGCTTTCCCCACCAAAGAAAGACACCAATGAGATATCTAAATGCTTCTCCAGAAAGCCAAAATTCCACTAGATAGCATCAGGGAAAGAAAGGAACCTGTCTTATAGCAACTCTTCCACTCCTACATTTAAGGGATATTCTAAGCAGGCAAACATGACTCACGCATCGCAATGTGCCCCACAGACTCAGAAGCAGCGTCTCCTCTTCGGGTTTCCGCCGTCGCCGCCGCCTCAGCCTCGCCCAGCACACTCCCTCCTCCTGATGCTGACGCCGAGCTCTCCTGGGACTTCTCGGATGGCGCTGCACTTCCTCCTCCTGACGCTGAAATGACTGTTGTACTTGGTGGTCTTACTGATGGAATTATGTTTATTATTTTTGAGTGTTACAATAGAAAGATATAGTTACTGGTTTTATTATCATTATTATTATTATTATTATTATTATTATTATTATTATTATTATTATTATTATTATTATTATTATTATTATTATTATTATTATTATTATTATTATTATTATTATTATTATTATTATTATTATTATTATTATTATTATTATTATTATTATTTTGAGGATTCTATTACTACTTTTATTATGCTTGTTCTTTTTCTTATTCTTATTCTTATTTCTCACTTTTTTTCCTCGACACAATAACACACACACACACACACACACACACACACACACACGCACAAACCACAAACCACAAACACACACCAACACCAACCCCTCCCCACACACCACCAGCACCAGCACCTCCACCACCGCCACCACCTCCACCCGTAATAGTAGAGCTCAGTCATCACGTCTATTATTGGGAATCACGTAATTGTTCTGATTGAATATTTTGATTCCTAACTCTGCTCTCCTCTATATGTAAATCTTGTTTATTTCTCATCGCCTCTCTCCATTAAGCTTCTTTCTGCCCTCGCCGCCGCCCTTCGAGAGGAGAGAGAGAGTGAGAGAGGTTTTTGGTGTCAGATTTGCCTTCCTTAATCCCAGTGGCTGTTTTATGCTGGATATGAGTTCCTTTGCTTGCTTTCGATATCTTTTCTGTGTCAAATTTTCCCTTTA
>NC_066530.1:17601309-17603809 GCF_024679095.1 Eriocheir sinensis
AGGGGCTGAGCGAAGCATGTTTAGAGAGTAGGCAGAGCTGGTTGAGGGGGGGCTGGTGTAGGCTGAAGGGTCGTGGTGGTGGTGGTGGTGTTGGTAGGTTGGGGATGGAGGGGGTGGCGAGGAGGGTCAGGGGACAGAGAAGGAACCATTAAACATATATAGTTAGTTGCAGGAAAGTTGGGAGTGCATGGACTAACTTCAGAAATTCGGGAAAAACGAGAATATACCACCGGAATACATTATCATGCCACACAATACCCGTCATCAAGGAGGCCGCAATTTTACCCTCCTAAATATATACATGAACGTATATAAATAGTTAACATTCTACCCCGCCCCGCAGAGTGAATTTCCACACGCGAATCTGCCTCTGTGTGTGTGTGTGTGTCTGTGTGTGTGTGTGTGTGTGTGTGTGTGTGTGTGTGTGTGTGTGTGTGCGTGTGTGGGTGTTTGTAGCGGTAAGGTTGTTGTGGTTCGGTTTTCTGCGCGAATGATCAATGTCTAGGACGAGATCGCGTTGCTTTCCTGCCTCTGCGCCGCCTCAAACCACCACCTCCACCACCACCACCACCACCCTGTCGCCCCTGCCTCCTCGCCGCCTGCCGGAGGAGGAGGACTCAGCCAGTGCGGTGTTTCGCTGCTAAACATTCACTTTTTTGCGCTTCCTTCACCAATTTATGGGATTAGCTTCAGGTGATCTCAGTCCGGAGGGAAATTGAATTCGGCTTCATGTCGGGAAACTGGAAATTTTGGCGTCATTAGGCAGCAAGCCGAAGCTCCATCATGTTAAGGATGAGTTCTGATCAGGGACGCTACGCAGAAATGATCGTAGACGGTTGAAAGACTGCACAGAAGAAATGGTCCCTTTTTCCGTCCACGGTTAATTATTATCTGCAGTCAGCGACGTAAAATTCAGGTTCATGTATTCTAGAAAGCTCGACTATTATGTGTATTATTTTTTTTCTGCTGTGCGAGTTTTCATCATCTATACCATTTAATATAAAAAGGGAATGAGCGCGCAGCACGTATTTTGCATGGGCTTATTTTTTCTTAGTCTCGTGCATTACAATTGCTTAAACACGCACGCACACACACACACACACACACACACACACACACACACACACACACACACACACACACACACACACACACACACACACACACACACACACACAAACACACGCACACACACACCATTTGCCGCGTTAGCGAGCTTAAAGCCTGAAGCAGCAACAGCAGCAGTAGAGGAAGCCCTTGGCCCTGGCGCATGGCTGTCGGCGCCGTCATCGTCAAACAGTAATGGGGAGTAACTACCATACTAAAAAAATCATATAAATATCGCATGCTTATTAATTACCTTTCAATAATTGCCTTGTGCTTCGTACAAATGTCGCTGCTGTTCTATAAAATCGGAGGCAATTCAATTTATTGCATTCATGGACTTTAAAAGAAAGGCGGAAAAAAATGTGATAGAAAAAGTCACGCACACACTCGTACGCTCATACAAACTTCGAGCGCGCGCGTGCACACACACACACACACACACACACACACACACACACACACACACACACACACATACACACACGGCAAGTATCATGTACGTCGTCATAAACTGAGGTACACACACACATACATACATACATAGCATCTCGCCAGGCGCCGCTCCGGGGACCTTTCCGAGGCTCAGCGACTCACGCCAGCCACCACCGCGCCGCCGCACTCACACGGAGCAGCGGCGGGCAGGACGCAGGGAAGCGGCTGAGGAAGGAACGTGTAGATGTCTATGATTGTCTTATGCTGCAGCTGAGGCCCCTGGGATCCGCCGCGCTTCCCTGCTGGGGGCGCCGCTAGGTTGCTGCTGCCCCTGACGCCCTTCAGCCCAGCCGCTCCACCGCCGCCGCCGCACCGACTCTGCGCGGCAGCCTCTCTCAAAGCAACCATTTTTATCTTTCCCTGCGAGAGAGGCAGATCCTGGGAAATGAAACTCTAATCATTGTATAATTGAGGCTGTGTAATTAGGTTTAGGCTCGCCGTGATAATGTATGTCCGAGCCGCTCGCCCTCCCTCTCTCTCTCCCTGCCTCGCCCTTGCTCCCTCTCTCCCTGCTTCTCCCTGCCTCCCGCCCGCCCTCCTCCTCGCCTTGTGTTTCCTGGAGAGCTGCGATTTATTTTTTCCTTCTAGTCTGTGTATGCATTTTTCTATCGTTTTTTTCAGGAATATGTAATGAAGTACAACATGTGGGATACCAATAAAATGTGAGAAAATTATCGAGAAATATAAATTCTCCTGCGTGCTTGTGTGTGTATATGTGTGCAGGCGTGTGTGTGTGCGTGTGTGTGTGTGTGTGTGTGTGTGTGTGTGTGTGTGTGTGTGTTTGGTTCTTTGTGCATGCATATTAGTGTTCGTGTGTTTGTGTTATGTTTGTGTGTTTTGAGTGTTGCGTGGCGCTTGTCTTCGGCGACTGGTGGCTGAAAATATTCTTTCGTTTGATATC
>NC_066530.1:17613809-17618809 GCF_024679095.1 Eriocheir sinensis
ACAGAGTGAGGGAGGAGGAGGAGACAGGTGAAGGGATATATAAAGACGAATACTTGGGAGAGCTGAAAGACATAAGTAACAGAGTGAGGGAGGAGGAGGAGACAGATGAAGGGATATATAAAGACGAATACTTGGGAGAACTGAAAGACATAAGCCCGCATCTTTAAACACATCGACACCTCAATTCGCCTATTTGAAAAGACTCTCGTGGGAACTGTTGGGATTTTCTTGGCCTGTCATGTGATCCTAGTGGTAGTTTAACACGACTTCTTCACCATGAAAGGGAAAATCACCCATGAAAACCCCATTAACTTTCTCTGTGGCCTTGGAAACTGGTCGTCGTGGGAGCCCGATTCTTCTTTCTTTAACATCATCATCTTCATCACTTTCCTCAGCCATTTCTAGTCCACTACAATAGCAATGCCTCTTCCAACGTCCTCCTCCTCTCCCTCTCTAATGTTAGTGTACTCCATCCTGTTGTAGAAAAGGAAAGAAGGAAGTAAAATGGTGGTAGAAAAAAGGTCGTAGTAGGACATGAGGTGGGTGAGAGGTTGAAGAGCTAGGCGAGGGAGACGAAAAGAAAGTCCTGTCAGTGCGAAGGAAAGAGACGGAAGGAGAATATAAAAAACGAGAAGGTAGATGGAGGAGGAGGAGGAGGAGTAGGACGAGATGCTTAGTATGATGGTTGTAGAGGAGAGGGAAGGATGATTGAGGAGGAGAGGAGATGGAGTGTGCGGGTGAAGAAGTGGAGTTTGGGGTAAAGAAAAGTGAAGGAAGGGGAGTATGATAACGGAAAGGGAGAGGAAGGGCGATAATCTGAGTTCGATGTTGTATAGAAGAAGGAAGAGGAAGGAGGAGGAGGAGAGGAGGCACTGTGCTTGTGGAAAGGTGGTGTTTGTGGGGAAGAGAAGTAAAGGAAGAAGAGAGGGAAGAAGAGGAGGAGGAGAAGGAGGAGAAGACGCTGAGTATGAAGGAGGGGGAGCCTGGGGAAGAGGAGGAGGGAACGAAGTGGAAAATTCATGTTTGTGGGGAAGAAAAACGAAGGAAAAAGTGAGGAAGAATAAGGAGGGGAGGAGGAGGAGGAGGAGGAGGAGGACGAAGAATACTAGTGAAAAAGTCATGTTTGTGGGAAAGAGAAGTGAGGGAAGAAGAAAGACAAGAAGACAGAGAAGAGAAGGAGGACGAAGAGGAGAAGGGAGAGGAGGGAAGCGAGGGAGTGAGCCAAGGAGACGGGAAAACTTTGAAGCTTTTAGTCGCGTATCAGCTGACCCCTGTTGTGCCTCCCCTATCTCACACGTTTTCCTTTTTGTTACTTGTACTTTTTATATTTATACCTTTTTTTGGGTACCCTGATGCGGTGATGTCTTGCACGGTGGAGTTTTCTTATCACAAACATATTTTCTGCCACATACCTTGAATTCTCTCTTTGGTTATTTATTTATTTATTTTTTTACACTTTTTTTGGTTCTCTGATGCGGTGGAGTTCTCTTATCACAAACATATTTTCTGCCACATACCTTGAAATCTCTTTTTGGTTATTTCTTTATTTTTATTTTTACACTTTTTTTGGTTCTCTGATGCGGGGGAATTTTCTTATCACAAACATAATTTCTGTCACATACCTTGAATTCTCTTTTTGGTTATTTATTTGTTTTTATTTTTATACCGTTTTTTGGTGTCCTGATGCGGTGATGTCTAGCACAGTGGAGTTTACTTATCACAAACATATTTTCTGGCACATAGCTTGAATTCTCTCTCTTGTTTTCTATTTTCTTTTATTTTTGTTCCTTTTTTAGGTCCCTGATGCAGCGATGTCTTACAGGATACAGTTTTCTTATCACATACATAATTCTTACTACGTATCTTGTATCTTCCTGTATGTAAAAAGGTCATACATTTGTTATATATTGGAAGATAGATTATACACATCCTCAATATTCGAACATTCATACATTTACATACACATCTTTTTTTCATCTCTGTCTCAAGCCGTGAAAAAACTGAGCCTATTTACTTTCATTTAATTAGTGTAAATTGTCTATGGCAACACCGAATTTTCTGTCCTTTGAATTGCTCTAAGTAATATGCGGCCTGGATACTGCTGCTGCTCCTCGTAGTGAAGCGTTTTTTATTCGTTATGTATTGAGAACTTAGCCAATATTTTTAATTCCTCCCTAAGTCCTGTACAAATACCATAATATTTTCATCAAGAATTAATCTCCTTCACATCACTATTACCTGAAGGTGCATGAGACAGACAGACAGACAGACGCACCCACGCACGAAGGAGCGAACCAGCACACACACACACACACACACACACACACACACACACACACACACACACACACACACACACACACACACACACACACACACACACACACACACACACACACACACACACACACACAACCTCCCCCTTCCCCCTACTGTCTCTATCTTTATCTGTGGGTGTGTGTTTGTATATATATATATATATATATATATATATATATATATATATATATATATATATATATATATATATATATATATATTTTACTCCACAATACATTGAAGCTGCAAAGATCAGTTCACGAAAAAACGAGAACTTTACATATTATTTGCGGAGGCAATGAAAAAGTGCACTTATTTCTTTGCTCCCGTGATTACGCTGCGCACTGGCCGCTGCGTCCTGCGTCATTTCCTTGCTTTACACTCTGGCCCTCTTGATGCCCCTCTGGCCCCTCATGTTACCTACTACTTCTCCTTCCTTGCCAGCTTCATCCCTGATTCGTTTACAGTCGCCAACCTCACCATGCTATCCACTACATTTCTTTTCGTTTCCTTTTACCCGCCTTCTAGCCCCCTTGATTCTTCCAACCTTACCCTGCTCCCGCTGCCTCCCTGCCGATACCTGTTTCCTCATTTCTGCTTCCCTTCCGCCGGTCCGTGTGTCAGGCCGCGGCTCGCCCGTCGTTGTCACAGGGCACGCCAGACAAAGGCCCGCCGAGTGTGCCTGAGCAGAGGACGCATTATCATGGCCCTACGTTCAGTTTCATTAATCATTCGTTAACGTGTCCCTTTGAATAGCTTTTACTTATAATCACTCCCGGGACTCGGACGCGGAATGGCCTCACTCGTTATCGAACAGAGGAACAAAAAAATAATGTCACGAGGAAAATGTAGAGTCGAGCGCTGGTGGCCATCCTTTGCGATCTTATCTGGGGCTGCGGACATCGGCGGTATTTGCTTCACTGCAGTTTGTGGATGAGTGTGTATGCGTGTGTATGTGTACGTATATGTATAAACGTGTGTGTGCGTGTGTCTGTGAGAGAGATGAGAGAGAGAATGAGTGTGGGATATTTGTGTGTATATCTATTTATTCGTTTATTTATACATTAATTTGGTTGTATTTGCGTAAGTTTGGATGTACGCATCGTATATTCTGTCTGTCTTATTATCCTCACCATGCCCCGCAAACGCATTTCATTTTTAAGGATTTAATTTAAGTAGATTTTAGACATACCTTTTACCCGATTTTTGCCTTATTTTTCCTCGCCGTCTAATTGGCAGTGGGGACCGTCCTTACTTTTCCACAAATACGAATTTATTCCTGTCATTACGGGGAACTAAAAAGCTTTACGGCCGGGCTATTAACAGTCTGCCTTTGCCCTTCTTTCAAGCGCGGCTCCTTGATTAGTTGGCGGGCCCCGAAGCACTGCAGGGCCTGGCCGTGGCGCAGGATGCCGGGGAAGGAGAGCAGAGGACGCCGTGTGATGAAGCAGCGGCTCTAGCAATGCAAAATAAGCATCGTTGTGACGGAGATGAACACGGAGGGCACGCGCAGCTATAGCATATGCTTCCTTCTTTACTTTATTCACCTTACAGCGTACATTGTGCTTGGTTTCTGTTGATTACAGTTACATCATGGCAACATCTTTGTGCCCCCAAGAATGCGACACCCTCCAAAATATCTTAACTTTGATATTTCTTTCCTTCTAATTCGAAGATTGCTGAATTTGGTATAATTCTCTCTTTATTTCTATGTATCAAACATTTTTTTCTCCATCACTCCTGGCTTGCTGACTTGATCCTGTTCAGACATCCTCCGCGAGTACCTATAGCAATATTTTAAAGTGTATGGCATTGACCCTTAAACGCTTCTTCTGACCACCACTGAGCGGCAGCCATCTGCAAGTTCCCTGTATAATATTTGCTGGGGGATGCGGAGTTTCGGGTATTTTTATTTTGTTTCTTACCAGGGATGTGTTTGTCTAGTAATATTATCTAGTAATATCGTCTAGTTAAATGGGCTTCAATACTGTCGCATCTCTATTTGTTCGTCTGTAGTATCTCATCCTGTGGGGGTCTGTTTTTCCAGGTAATCATGAGAATTCTTTGAAGACATCGCACTAGAAAGGAATTCGGTGCTCTAATTTGTATCCTGTTCAGGGTTTTTGGCGCGCCTTGCTGGAGAGTGGACACAGTCACACTGGTAGACCGAAATCTTGTCCTCCAACCGCAGAGGAGGCGAGCTGAATCCTGTTTGTAATTTCACGGTCAATTGTTAAGAACATATGGACATAAGGAGTATGCAAGAGACCGGTAGGCAAGTACAAGACTGCTCCTATAAATCTAACCCCACTTGTCCTCACTCTCCATGGATATATCTAATACCTTCTTGAATGTAGCATATTCGAAATAAATAGCATCCATCGTACTAACATTCACAACATGACTGCCATTTTGTTGTATAATGTGGGCTCAGTATCCTCGTGAAACGGTTGGGTTATTTTGACACACCTTGGAGCGCAGCAAAGTATGGCTAAAATCAGGTTTAACAATATTCAGTTCAAAGTTTCTTAATCTTTGCTCGGTATTTTACTCAATGGCTGATGCCGATCGTTCTACACCTTCCTCAAGTAGTTCTCTTCAGACGAAAACCATGCCAAGTGTCCCCTTAAGTTGGCTCCTTTACTGTATAAAAAGAACCTAAATTACCTGGTTACCTGTCT
>NC_066530.1:17621309-17653809 GCF_024679095.1 Eriocheir sinensis
TGCATCTCTTCCTGTCTCTCCCTCTCCTTCCCTGTCTCATGACCTCCTTCCTTATTCCATAGTATAACCGCCGTAGCGCAGAAAGGGTCATGTGTGGCTGTTTCCTTGTCTCCTGCTCCTCCTCCTCTT
Source organism: Eriocheir sinensis (assembly GCF_024679095.1). NCBI lineage: Eukaryota > Metazoa > Arthropoda > Malacostraca > Decapoda > Varunidae > Eriocheir > Eriocheir sinensis. Next base: position 17,621,439 of record NC_066530.1, read on the forward strand.
CTTCCTCTTCCTCCTGCATCCCTCCTCTCTCTCCTTCTCCTTTCCTGTCTCATGATCTCTTTCCTTCTTCCACAGCATGGCCACCGCAGCGAAGGATGGGTCATGTGCGCGGGGCTTCCTCCTCTCCTGCGTCTGAAGCGTGAGTTGCCTGCATTACCTGCCTGTATTAGTCTGTACCTGTAGTCTTGTTCTTGAGTATGTAGTGTTTTTTTTCAGGTGTTACCTCTAGCGCATCTTATGTTTAACTTATCGTGTCCTTAGATCGCATTGTGAGAGCTTTGTGCATGAGTTATATTTCCTGTTGGCATTTGGTTGTTCTTTTGCCTCGTCATGACAGTCTGGGTCTAATTCTCTATACCTACCTTTTAATTTTTTTTTCTATATACTTTTCCTCCCTCATTAGCTTGCTCCGCTGCCTTGTTCATAAGTGAGTATTTTTTTATTCACTTCCAAGTTCAGAGGAAGTTAACCTTATCTTCTCAACAAACTGCATTGAGAAAACTTTGTGCCTGATGTATATACTATCCTCACATAGGCCTATTTCATTGCCTGTTTATGATCTTTTAGCTAACTCTTCTATTTCGTTTCTACATGAGCAAGAAGCAAAATTTCCTCCATGACATATAGACACGAGAAAGGTTTATGCATGTTCTATAATGTCTCCTGCACGCATTTGTCTGTTTTGGTGTCTTTTGCTTGAAGTTTGCGCTCTTTTTTGTGGATATTGTTTTCCCAGGTCAACGAAGCTAAACTCACACCGTCGACAAATAACATGAAAAAAATTTGGGCCATGAATCACGATATTTTTTATTGTATTTAATTATTCTGTCGCGTGCACGATAGTTTAGCATCTTTTAGTACATTGCCTTACCTCAACAACATCTAAGTTCATCATATTGAGTAGCAGTACCAAGAAGATTTTGTCGATGAATTCTATAATCTTGTTTTTATCCAGTTGTTGCTCCGCTGCCTCCCTCACGAAAAGTCTAGGGGTCGTATCATAAGCCATTTCGCCGCCCAAGAACACATATTTGACAAGGCTTTCGTAGGAGTTGTGGGCATTTCCAGGAGTAGTTTTATGATCCTGGTGTTAGTTTGACCCTTCTTCTGTACCATGAACCTAAGGAAACACTCATTGGAACCCGACTGACCCCCTCTTTGACCTTTAGAAATAGTTGATACGAGAAGCGGAAGTGTCTTATAATATCGACCTAGAAGTCTTATGAACATTTTCTTAGCTCAGCCAAAAACTAAGCTCACCTTCTTGATAAATAGTACCAAGGAAACACTGTAGGTGAGCTCTATCATCTTGGTTTTATTCAGTTTTCGTTCCATTGCCTTCTTCATCAGTCTTGCAGTCATCAATACATTTTTTTCGCAGCCAAACCTTAGTTATCTCGTTTACAAATTTTACCAAGAAACGTTGTCAGTGCACTATATCATCTCGTTTTCCTTGCCTATTCATTTCTTACTCCCTATTTCCTTTCCTATATTCAATCATACTTTCATCCATTCCATCCAGTACCTTCTTCATGACAGTCTGGCAATCTTACGAACATTTGTCAAACTCTTATCATCTTGCTCTCATTCAGTTCTTATCTCTGCCCCTTCTTCCTGACGGCCTTGCAATCTTCTGAACATTTTACTAACTCAGGCAAAACTTAGCTTGCCTTGTTGACAAATAGTACCAAGAAAACTTTAACGAGGAACTCTGTCAACTTGGTTTCCCTGTCTATTCTTCTTCCATCTCCTATTTCCTATTCCCTTGCTATATTTCAGCTTGTTTTCATCCATTTGTTATTCTTCATGACGGTGTGGCAATCTTCCGAACATTTTCCTTGCTCGACCAACACCAAACTCGCCTCGTCAACAAAACGCCCCGAGACAGCTCTGTGCATGTCACGCGTCGGGTCTCAGGAGGTGTTTTATTCTCCTAAGAGTGACGCCGCCGCGCCGACAAGCCCGACGCTGGTACCGCTCTCACGACACGTCTCGCAGCGCCACTCTCACCTCCCTCCCGCGGCGCCCCGAGTCCCCCGCCAGGCAGAAAGTGTACACATGAATAAATGAAGATGCAAGGAAAAAAAAAAGCCTGCGAGGAAAGGCAAGAAATATTTGTATTTTTTAACAGTATTACGGTGAGCACTTTCCTCTGTAGCTGACGCGTACAAAGAAAGGCCGAGGTTTTACGAGATTGTTTTTTATTGCGTGTGGGAAGCGCAGACAAGAACATTAGGTCTTTATGATATTTTCCGTCGCACAAAATATTTTTCTTTAAGTCTTTTACCGCTGGCTCGACGCACCTCTCCTGACGCGGCGCTGGGAAGTGCCTCGCGTGCCGCCGACAGGTGTGCCCCAGGTGACCGCGTAGGGCTATTAGTGGCACTGGGTTCCTACTTAAACACGTATATTTTGTCACTGCGTCGTATGTTTTCGGTGATGTGCTTCGATTCCTTAGCCTCTACTCCCTCCTTGCCGCTATCCTCCATGAATATATTTTCTACATAATTTTTGCTTCCATTTCTATACCATTTTTAGGGCTAACGTGACGGAGATGAGCACAGCCTCCACGCGCATCTGTAGTGTATGCTCTCAACTTAAACGTTTTTTATATATTTACCTTTTTTTCTGATTCAGGTTTTGGCGACGTATTTTGACCCCTTGGATTCCTTTGTCTACTGCCTTTCATTTACACCTGATACTTTTTCGACATCGTTTTCTTCTTTATTTTTTCATGCCTACTTTTACTGACTCTGCTTTTAGTGATGTATTCCTGCTAATTTGCCTCCTCCATCTACTTCCCTTCCTCTTCAGCATATACTTTTTTCCCTATCGCTTCTTCTTCCTTTCTGCTCCTTCTTCCTTCCCTTTTCTGTTTCTTGTTTTACTTCAGAAGACTCCTAGACTGTCATGTAGGAAGGAAATTGATAGAGTGTGATTTAGAGGAAAATATAGACGCGTGTTACTGAAGTGAGAAAATATATGAATGTCAAAGAACCAAAGACCGTCACTGAAAAAGAAAAAAATGAAAAAAAGAGGTAAAAGAGGAGAAAGAAATGAGGCAGAAAGTCGATGAATCAAAAAGTAGGAAAATGAAGAAAAAAAAGGAGAGAAAAATATGAATGTGATGATGTAAAAGAAAATGAAAATCGTCACTGTCATGTAGAAGGAAATGAATCACTTTTACTCCATGACGCTCAGCATGTTCTTCACTTTCTCCTCATGGCTTCTTCTCCCTTCATCTTGTTACTTAGCTCCTTGGTTCTTGATTTCCCGCATCTTCTACCCTTCTTCCTCCACGGCCCCTTCTCCCTCATCTCCATTCACTTTGCACCTCGATTCTCTGACTTCCTGCATCTTCTTCCCTTCCTTATCCACGTTTTTTTCCCATCCCGATTAGTCAATATTCTCCCCGATTCTTTGACCTTTACCCTCTTCTTCCCTCTCTTCTTCCCTTCTCCCTCATCTCCATTCACTTTGCTCCTCGATTCTCTGACTTCCTGCATCTTCTTCCCTTCCTCATCCACGTCTTTTTCCCTCTAGTTTAGTCAATATTCTTCCCTATTCTTTGACCTTTTCCCTCTTCTTCCCTCTCTTCTTCCCTTCTCCCTCATCTCCATTCACTTTGCATCTCGATTCTCTGACTTTCGGCATCTTCTTCCCTTCCTCATCCACGTCTTTTTCCCCTCCCGATTAGTCAATATTCTCCCCGATTCTTTGACCTTTACCCTCTTCTTCCCTCTCTTCTTCCCTTCTCCCTCATCTCCATTCACTTTGCTCCACGGTTCCCTGACTTTCGGCATCTTCTTCCCTTCTTCATCCACGTCTTTTTCCACTCCCGTTTAGTCAATATCTCCCCTATTCTTTGACCTTTACCCTCTTCTTCCCTCTCTTCTTCCCTTCTCCCTCATCTCCATTCACTTTGCTCCTCGATTCCTTGACTTCCTGCATCTTCTTCCCTTCCTTATCCACGTCTTTTTCCACTCCCGTTTTGTCAATATTCTCCCCTATTCTTTGACCTTTTCCCTCTTCTTCCCTTTCTCCTTCCTTTCTATTTATCCCTTCACCTTCAGTTACTTTAATCCTCTGCTTCTTGACCTTTTACCTCCCTTTTTCCCTCCCTCCTTCCACTCTTTCTTTCGTTTGCCTATTTATGTCATTCAGTAATGCAGTTTTCCTTGGGTTTCTGCATATTCTTACCGTCTTCAATGATTTCTTTTCCCTTCATCTCAAGTCCGTTTTCCTCTCCCTTCCTGAATTTCTGTATCTTCTAATCTTCCCCTCTCTTCAACATTTTTGCTCCTTTTTGATTCTCCGACTTTCTGCATCTTTTCTCTTTCTTCTCTTTCTATTTTACCTTTTTCTTTTTAGTGGCGCTCCTTTGATTCCTTGACTTTCTCCATCTTCTTCTCTCTCTTCTCTATTTTCTTTTCGGCTTCTTTTTCAGCGACGTTCTCTGATTCCTCGACTTCCTCTTCCTTCTTTTTTTCCTCCTCTTTTTTACCTGTTTTTTTTATAGTTTTTCTTTTTCAGTGACGCTCTTTGACTCCTTCACTTCCTGCCTCTTCTTTTCTTCTTTTCCTTCTCTTTCTTCCTTTCGGTGATGGTTTTCGATTCCTCGACTTTCTGCCTCTTCCTTTCTTCCTCCTATTTTTTCTCTTATTATTTTTTCAGTGACGGTCTTTGGTTCCTTGATTTTCTGTATCTTCTTCTCCTTCTCTACTCCTTCTTCTGTGACTTTCTTCGATCCCTCTTCCTTTTCCCCTTTTCTATTCCTTCTCTTTTACCCTCTTCTAATCCTCTTCTTTTACCCGTCTTCTATTCCTCTTCGTTTACCTCGCTTGCATTTCCCTTCCTCTAAGACTTCTTAATTCTTGACTTCCTGCAACTTCTGTATACCTTGGTGCCTTGACTTTCATTCTCTTCCTTTCCCCCTTCTCTTTTACCCTCTTCTAATCCTCTTCTTTTACCCCTCTTCTATTTCTTCTTCGTTTACCTCGCTTGCATTTCAATTCCTCTGAGGCTTCTTAATTTCTCGACTTCCTGCAACTTCCGTATACCTTGGTTCCTTGACTTCCGCTTCGTCTTCCCTTCCTCCTTCACGGCTACTTTTCCCTCGTCTTGGGTCACTGTGCTTCCCTCGCTTCCTCGGGTGTTCCGTCTCCACCACCATTATCAGCTCATGTTGCTCCCTCCTCCAATTATCACCTGCCGTCTGTCCCCTGTAATTCACCTGCTCTTCCACACCCTCGCCCCTCGTCTCATTCACAGCTTCATCCTTACGTCTCTCCCCTCGGTAATACGCCCCTTGAGGCAAGTTCGCACTCCTTTGCTTCCATTCACACCTCTTCCTTCCTTCCTTCCCCTTCCTTCCCCTCTTTAGCGTGTCATCCCTTATTGCCTCCCTAATTTACATTATGAACGCTGATATACTTCTTTACTCCGTCAGAAGGGTCTTACTGTACCACTCCCTCTCCTCCTCTTCCTCCTCCGACTTCGACTCCCGGCTCCGACTCCCTCTCCCTCGCATCGCCCTTCCTCCTCTCTCGCACTTTATCGGTATTTTCTGAACAAACTATTTCTGGCCACGTGCGTCTTGCCTTCCGCCTGTGTTCTTTGCCTCCCGATGTTGGGATCACGGGCTTCTGTCTGTCTGTCTGTGTGTCTGTTTCTGTGTGTGTCTGTGTCTGTGATGTGTTTCAAAGGTTAGAGGTATGTTTCATGATTCATTTTGCTCGGTTAGTTGTCTTATTTTATTCAGTATAGTGTGAAAATAAATAGCTTGTTAACTTTCTCGTTTGTTTTTAGAAGACATATATATTTCCATGATTGAATATGTTTTGTATGATTCTATTTTGCTTTTTTTTTGCTTACTAAGAAATGATAGTGAGTGATCTCGTATGATGACTCCGTGGCAATTTTTCTACATAACTATAGTGTGCTATATAACGTATAAATGACCTCTGATGTTTTCTCTCGGTAGGTGTTGGTAAGTCAGAGACGACAATTATTACAGGTGTCTTAAATATCTCTATACCTTCATTTTTTCCGCCCATCAAGTAATTATTTTCAAAGTGACTATTCTTCCTTCGATAATACTCATCTCTCTCTCTCTCTCTCTCTCTCTCTCTCTCTCTCTCTCTCTCTCTCTCTCTCTCTCTCTCTCTCTCTCTCTCTCTCTCTCTCTCTCTCTCTCTCTCTCTCAATAACACTCATATATCCTTTTCTTTTACATCACATTCATATTTTTCTCTCCTTTTCTTCTTTTCCTTCTCTTTCTTCCTTTCGGTGACGCTTTTTGATTCCTTGACTTTCTGCCTCTTCCTTTCTTTCTCCTCTTTTACCTCGTTTTTTCATCTTTTCGTTTTCAGTGACGATCTTTGGTTCCTTGCCATTCATATATTTTCTTTCTTCAGTAACATTCGTCTATATCTTTCTCTACATCACGGTCTCTCATTTTCCTTTACTATACAACAATAATCTATCCCTTTCTTCAACATCACACACTCCCGTATTCTCCTCCTCGGTAACTCTCAGCTGTTCCCTTTCCTCTCCCCCACACATTCTCCTTGCCTCTTCACTAACCTTTTCTATCCCTGTTTATCCCTTTCTCATACATCACTCTCGTTCATACAGTTCTCCCGTCTTCCATAACACTCATCTATCTCCTCCATACATTCTCATTCTTTTCGTCTCTGAGAATATATCAAAAGTTTCAAATACCAACACCTTTTGCTTGATAATATATCCTTGAATTTTCTTGAATAGTATTATCGTTTGTTTAATATTATTTTATGGAACTTTAGTCGGAGTTTTTGGAACGTCTAAGAATTCCGGTGACGCGTTATTCTTGGTTTCATAGACATCACGCGCAGGTACAGCGTATGCTCCCGTTATTAATAGATAGACACAGCCTCTAACTCCTGCCCGGTCAAGGCGAAGGCGCTGCCCCTCTGAAGCGGCCAGGCGCTGCTCCGCTCAGGCCGCTACGCCAGCCCCCAAAATAATGACAATAAGGACAATAGTAATGGTAATGATAATAATAATGATAAAAATGATAATAATGCTGCGAAATGTTATGCTATTTCAGTACCGCAAAGGCCGCCATTGTGGTCACTTAAATAATAATAATAATAATAATAATAATAATAATAATAATAATAATAATAATAATAATAATAATAATAATAATAATAATAAACCTCTGAATCGTTACGCTATTTCAGTACCGCAAAGACTGCCATGTATAATAATGATAATAATAATAATAATAATAATAATAATAATAATAATAATAATAATAATAATAATAATAATAATAATAATAATGCTGTAAAACCCTATACTATTCCAGAGCGGGCTGGCGACGTCAGTGTGGCCCAGTATGTTTGTTGCAATAAAATAACACGATCAGGCAATATAGATTATATGGTATTATTTTATGCAAATAATGACTTCTTACAAACTGACCACCATCATGTCAATGCATATTCCATAATATACAGATAATTAGCAGCAAATTTTATCAATTACTCTCAAATTACAATAATCGCAGCTCCGACGAGGGTGCAACGCGGGTGCTCTGTGGGCTCCTCAGGGGAATGTGCCCACGTAAGCCCACACCTGACCTGTGCAGACCCACCTGGGCTCATTAACGCCTTGCCCGAGCCTTCGTAGCAGGACAAGACTCCATAAACATATACTCTCTCAAACTTACTCAAATTAATTTCACTTTCACAAACTTCCTCATTATTGCTTCACTCCTATTTTTACAAGACTTGATATTCTTAACTTTACACCTGTGCTCACCTCCCGTACCTCATTAACGCCTTGCCGGAACCTTCGTAATAGGACAAGACTCCATAAACATATACTTCCTCAAACTTACTCAAATAAATTACACTTTCACAAACTTCTTCATTATTGCTTCACTCTTATTTATCTTATTTATTTTTACTAGACTCGATATTCTTAAACTTACACCTGTGCTCACCTCCCTTACCTCATTAACGCCTTGCCCGAGCCTTCGCAGCAGGACAAGACACCATAAACATATACTCTCTCAAACTTACTCAAATTAATTTCACTTTCACAAACTTCCTCATTATTGCTTCACTCTTATTTTTACAAGACCCGATATTGTTAAACTTATACCTGTGTTCACCTCCTTTATCTCATTAAAGCCTTGCCGGAGCCTTCGCAGCAGGACAAGATTCCAAAAGTAAACGCTTTCACAACTTGCTCCTTATCGTCTCACTCTAATTTATCTCTCTAATTCCTTTAACTTGCACCTGCCTTCAACTCCTTTGCCTCATTAACGTCTTGCCGGAGCCTTCGTACCTGGACAATATTCCATAAATAAACACCTTCACAAAGTCTCTCATCATCGCCTCTCTAATTTCTCTCAGTAATTCCGTAAACTTACACCGTCGTTCACCTTCCTTATCTCATTAAAGCCTTTTCGGAGCCTTCGTAGCCATTAGTACCATTAGTAAACACCTTCACGAACTTGCTCATATTTGTCTCTCTTATTTTTCTCTCTAATTCGCCTTCGGTCACATCTTTTGCCTCATTAACAACTTATTGGAGCCTTCGTAACAGGACAATATTCCATTAGTAAACACCTTCACGAGCTTGCTCATAATCGTCTCTCGTATTTTTCTCTTTAATTCGTCAAACTTACTCCTTCGGTCACATATTTTGTCTCATTAATAACTTATTGGAGCCTTCGTAACAGGACAAGATTCCCTAAATAAACACATTCACAAACTTGGTCATTATCGCCTCGCTCTAATTTTCACAGCGACTCGATATCATTAACCTTACAACTGTGCTCACCTCCCTTACCTTTAACGCCTTGGCTAGACAAGATTCGCTAAACAAACACTTTCACAACTCGCTCATTATTGTCTCTCTAATTTATCTCTGTAATTACATAAAGTTACACCTTTGTTCACCTTCCTTATCTCACTAACGCCTTGCCGGACCCTTCGTAGCATGGCAAAAATTAGTTAGTAAACGCCTTCAAAAACCTACTCTTTATCGTCTCATTCTCATTTCCGTAACTAGACACGATTCCTTAACCTTACACCTTCGTTCATTTCCTTGGACTCATTAACGCCTAGCCGGAGTCTTCGTAGTTGGACAAGAATCCATTAATGTACACATTCACACACTTGATCATTTTTGCTTCACTCTAATTTTTACAAGACGCGATACTCCTTAACCAGTAATATCAATGAGTGTAAGCAAACATGACTGAGTGCTTGGGTGAGTAATTAAACTTACACCTCAGCTCACATCTCTTGCCTCATTAATCTCAAGAATCTTTATACATCATACTGTTTCATAAGTACATGCTTAAACACACTTTTCTTGTGTCCTTAGCGGCTCCCTACAACCTTTTGAGCTTTGATGGCTTTCCGAATTCACACCTGCACCACACACACCTGGCTTCACCATTTGACGTCCGACTAGAATCTTCAGAATATGATATGATTCTTAAAACTCATACTAGCACACACCTTTCTTGAATCATTAACACCACACTGCAATCTTGAAACACTTCTGCGCCTTGGTTTGTGATTTTGTGGAATTAGATCTCCTATAACACGACTTATTCGCCCTAACACCTGGATACACCTACCTTACCTCACTGACTTCATACTGGAAATCTTCGTAACCAGACGTAGATCCCAAAATCTTATGTCTGCCCCCCCTAAATTATAAAAAAATAAACAAGGGACGTTGCTAAGACAAATAAGCAGACAAATATTAAGAACGATATTTATTTTTAGTATAATTATCAGGTTTTTTTCCTTTGTAAGTGACGCCTCATAGCAGTGCGTGAGTCCTTCAAGGCACGTTAGTCTTTCTTGCCCCATTATGCCCTACAAACAGTCTTGGAAGCAGGACGTGATTACCGAACATTAGCCCACCTATTCACATCTGCCGTGGCTCATTAGCGACTCGCAACAGTCTTCGTAATAGGGCGTGATGGCATCTTAGACGAGGCGATAGTAACATACGCACTACTGAATTTGTTTATTTGAGTATCCGTCATATATTAGCGCCAAGCGTGAACTTTCTGTTTCTCTGTTTACTTTATCACCTTACTATTTTATAATTTATTTTATTACTCAGCTATTACTTATTTTGTTATTTATTCCCTCTGTTTACAACGTTTACTGTCATGGTCAAGGGAAACTCTCACTTTCCTCGGATCATCTGCCTCACGAACCATATTTCTCTTAATATTCTACGCCGCCGATCCTCTCCGTGAGGGCGGTCAGGTGTCGGCGGTGTCACGTTGTCACGCCGCCCCGCCCCGGCAGGTGGAGGCCCCGCAGAAGGAGTTGCGGCTATATGTATATTTTTTTTTACGAGTTAATGGCGTTGCTCTGCACGACTGCAGTTGAGAGCTTGTTCCACTCCCTCCCTAACGAGAGAGAGAGAGAGAGAGAGAGAATATATATATATATATATATATATATATATATATATATATATATATATATATATATATATATATATATATATATATATATATATATACCACACACACAAATATAGTACTATATTACATCTTTAGTCTGAAGATGTCTACACACCACACACATATATATATATATATATATATATATATATATATATATATATATATATATATATATATATATATATACATATATATATATATATATATATATATTTATATTTATACACACACACACACACACACACACACACACACACACACACACACACACACACACACACACACACACACACACACACACACACACACACACACACACACACACTTTATATATTTACTATTTCATTCAGTCGTTCGTCCGTTCTCATGTTGAATATTTTATTTATATTTTATCACTTAATTTACTTATTCCTTTTTCGCCACTTACGTGTTCCTCACGGGCGTCCGTGTGTTCTTGCTACAAACTTGATTGATATTTTTAGTAACACATAAATATTAATCTGTTTTCAGGCGTATTAGTCACAAGGTCAGTCACTGGAATTATCCGCTTGAATGTATTTGCTTGAAAACTTTATGCAGAGAATGCTTTGAGAGTTCCAAAACTTTCCCAGATGTTTATCGTATTCTATTTTGGTTTTCTTCTTTGCTGTCAGCTTCTGAATCATTCTGGCACGTTAATTTTTCATTTTCAAGGTCGATGCCCCTCTGCAAGATTTATTAACTGTTTACTATATGTTATTCATAGGTTTTATTCGCTCAGAATGAATTAGAATGACTTTGGACACTCAAGAGACAGTCATGGTTAGTGTGGAAAGACTTGCGACAAATATATATTCCCTGTAATAGTAAGGAACCGGTGTACGTGATGCTTAGAATATTAGTTGTCTCATCAAGCCAACTGAGAAGAAAAAATACCCGGCTTACTATTCTCTCAGCAGCATGGACGATCAACCTTGAGATGTGTTGCCTCCAAAACGACCTGAGGATGGCTATGAGAGCTGTGATTCGGGTGTATGATTCCAGCTTTTCGTCAAGATGTTCCCAGTCATGTCTCACGAGGGCGTTCACTGGACTGTCATCTTTCATTAAGTTTATTGTTCTTAGACTGATCATTTTTCGAAGTGTGTGTAATCGGAGTGTCAAGAAGAGTACCGTGTTTCCCTTTCGAACTTTATGCCGGAAGGAAATAAGTTTTTGCCGATATTCCGCCGAACTCCGTCACAATTTCGAGGCAGTGAAAATCAAGGCATGGAGGCACAAGGTCAGGCAGGCGGGCAGGCAGGCAGGGAGGCATTAAAGGTTTACTAGGGCGATGCATGACAGCCTGTGCGTCGCGTCTCCTGGGAAGGTTGAAGCTCATGGGGACGCTGTTCTGCATCGTGCGTTTTATCATGCAAGATTTATTAACAGTTTACTATATGTTATTCGTAGGTTATAGTCGCTCAGAAAGACTAGTAATGACTTTGGACGCTCAGGAGACAGTTATCCTTAGACTTGGGACAAATATATATCTCTTTCCATCATCACGACACCGCCGCAGCCTCTTAGCAGCCCGAAGCCTTGCCGCCGCTACACTCGTGACTAGATAGAGGTGAAGAAATCGCCTTGTTTACAGTTTTTTCGCCTTCTTACTTGCGTCTTTTTTCTCAGGTCTGTTCACGCGATGCATATAGAGTGTGTGAGTGTGTGTGTTGCTCTCTTCCTCCTCGTCCATTCTTGTGTGTGCGTGGGTATCTGTCTCTTACTCATATTGTTTTCATCGTCTAAAGTGTGTCGCTTCCTCCAGGTCTGTTCTCGAATCTTTACCTTCACGTGATGCTGAGTGTGTGAGCGTCTGTCTCTTGCTTACATTTCTTCATCCGGCTGTTGTCTCGTTCCCTTCTTCATGGCGGTGTGGCAATCTGCTGAACATTTCCTTGCTCCGCCAATCCCAAACCCACCTCGTAGTGTCTCGCTTTTTCCACGTCTGTTCTTCCTGCATCTTTACCTTCACGCGATAGAGGGTGTGTACGTGTGAGTGTGTGTTGTTCTCTTCCTCCTCGTCCGCTCTTGCCTCGTCTGTTCTCCTGCATCTTTACCTTCACGCGATAGAGAGTGTGTACGTTTGAGTGTGTGTTGTTCTCTACCTCCTCGTCCGCTCTTGCCTCGCTCTCCGTTGTATTATTCGTTCGTACGTTGCAAGTCTTTATTCCCGGTGCAGTATAGTACACGCTGTAAAACTTCGCAACGTTCTTTATCGCCGAGCTGGCCGGGCTAGTATTTAGAGGGAATTTCAATAACGGAAAACCAATATATTTCCCTCCCCGCCTGTTCACACTATTGTTATTGGTGTGAGTAAGTGTGAAGCTTAAGATGTTTGAGATAGTATTCATTCCATTTGTTATCAGTATAAATAAAGTTGATTCATACGTAAATTTCTTGGTATATTTCGAAAAGTTTAATGCTCCTTTTTTTATTACAAGATCAAATAATAATCCAATAATCCCGGGAAATTGTGATTCTTTTTCCTTGGTATTATTTATGCGGATTTATAGACTGGACGATAATTAATGCAAATGACGTCTCCTCCTGCTATAGCCGAGTCAACATAAATATTAGAAAGGATCAGCGTCTTCAGGGTCTTGCGTATTTTATTTTACAAGGAAGGCAGCTCAGGGATAAGAAACAAAAACAGGAACAGATGAGCCCACTAAACGCTACTCAAACAAAAGAAAACAAAACGAGAGGGCATAAGAGAGGCCAGTTTCCCGTATATTCCGTAGGTGTAAAATATATACTCTTCACTTGTCAATTCGAGGAGACGGCGGGAGGTAGTCATTGCGGCACTGTCTTCTATGGCAATTAGGTACAGGCTTTCTTGCACTATAAACAGGTAATTGAAATGGGAGATACAATTTCTGTCATGTGCTGATCCAGGTGACTTATCCTTCATAGAGAAAAGGTGACACGGGTTAATCAGGCACATCTTGTTTATATAGTTACATATTTATCTATTTATCTATTGATCGTTATTTTATTTACTTCGTTCGTAGAGGAAACGCGACACAGGTAAATCACGCATATCTTATTTATATAGTTACATATTTATCTATTTATCTATTTGTCATTATTTTATATTTTTCGTTCATAAAGGAAGCGTGACACAGGTAAATCACGCATATCTTATTTATTTAGTTACATATTTATTTACCTATTTATCGATTTATTATTATTTCATTTTTTTCGTTCGTAAAGGAAACGTGACACAGGTAAATCACGCATATCTTATTTATATAGTTACAAATTTATCCGTTTATCTGTCCACTCATTTATTTTTATCATCATTTTCTTTCTATCCTTCATTTAAGATAAGAAAGCAGAGGTAAATTACGCATATGTTATTCATATAGTTACAAATGTATAAGTTTATCTGTCCATTCATGTATTATTATCATCATTTTCTCTCTCTTCTTCATTTAAGATAAGAAAGCACAGGTAAATCACGCATATCTTATTTATTTAGTTACAAATTTATCCGTTTATCTGTCCACTCATTTATTTTTATCATCATTTTCTCACTCTTCTTCATTTAAGATAAGAAAGCACAGGTAAATCACGCATATCTTGTTTATACATTTACTTTCCTATTCATCCATTCATTTACTTATTATTTTCATTATTTCTTTTATTCCTTCCTAAAGAGATAGCGACACAGATAACCCAGGCATACCTTGCTTATATATTTACATCTTTATCAGTTCATCATTATACTATTATCATCATTTTCCTTTTTTTTTTTTGCTGCGATGATGATTGTGACTAAGCACTTAACACAACACAAAAAATGAACAGCTTTCAACATTCTCCTCCGACCAAGAAAAAAAAAAAGAAGGGAAGGGTTGCCGAAGAGAAATGTCAAAATGAAGGGCTGGAGGTGTCTTCCCAACTCCCCTCTCCACACACCTCTCATTATAATCAACAGTGGGGCGGCGGACTTACATTTTTGCATGGCGCGGATAAGTAGCAAATAGTTGTGAGTGAATGGCTGAGTGAGTGAGTGAGTGAGGGTCGGCGTGAGGGTGTGAGCGAGGGCCGTATGTGTGCCAGTGGGAGAGTTCCGGTTAATCAGAGTCCATAGTGCTCAGGCCATAATTATGCAACATTATGAACACCTGTCAAACTTTTGTTCCGCACTCATTCTGTATTAGTAGTGACATAGTGTGCCCGCGTGTGATGGCAAGATATAAAGTTTGGCCCAAGTGTGCGGGGTGTAAATATATAGGAGAGAGAGAGGGGAGAGAGGGATGGGATAGAGAGGAGAGAGAGAGGGAAGAGAGACAGAGAGAGAGAGTTATTTATTTATTTATTTATTGTAGTTTATTTAGTTATATTTAGATTCTTTCATAGTACTAATTGTTTACATATATTCGTTCTTTAGTAAATATAAAGAAGATAAACATTAGACATTCCAATAAACCCCATTTTACCTTAGAAACCACTGCGTCTCATTATTTACCAAAGTGATTCTTCGCTGGCATGATCCGTTGACTCCAGACTGTGTTAATTTCGCATATGTTGGTGTACTCTTAGACATATTATTTCAGGAAGTCATTTAACTATACTCGCAATGATGGACCGCTGATTATTTACCAAAGCATATCATTGGGTTAGTTTTCCCTTCTTATCCCTCTGATATTCTGTCACACACTCATGCCGTGGTGTTGAAGCCATAGCATCGATAGGAAAGGCACCTCCATATGAATTTACTCGTGTACTTTCATTATGTTACTAAATCTTATCTTTAAACGCTGATTATTCCCGTGTATCTTGCGTAGCTTTATTTGTTTCCATGGATAAGTCACGAAGATTCGGTCTCTTGTTTCCGCGGCAGTCAAATATTTTCAAAACGATGCAGCGAGGCGCGGGAACACGAGTGAGGTAATTGACAAGAGCTGATAGGGAGGCAGAGGCAGATCGACACTGGCCGCGCTGTACCGTATTCAGATCCACCTGCTTATAACACGGCTAATTAGTCTCTGAATGGGCTGACACGTCGAGGTGATCGGAAGATATTAGAGAAAATGTCAGTTGTTTAATTCCCCTGAAAATATATTGTGTACTGCTCATTATATACCAAAGGGAGAGGCGGCGTATGGAGGAAAAAAGACTGCGTAACTTGGGTGAAGAAGATTGATGGAAAATTTTGATGTAGAATTTGAAAAACCTGAAGGGGGAAGTGTATTTCTTAATGGCGATAGGTTATATTATGCGCATATGGAAGACTAATGAATAATAGAAAAGTAGGAAGCATCTCAAGCACTCTGAAATGACTGATAAACAATGAAAAGAGAGTTTCTTCGGTGCAGGATAAGAGGTAAAGCAAAACCATAAAAAAAAAAAATTCAAAGCGTGCTACTCCTAGAAAAAAGAACACAGTAAAATATGCTAAAAAAATTATATGTTTGGCTCTTGAGGTGCCTTGATACTTCTTTCCTGCAGGAGTTTAAATAATAGTACTCTTCTACCATACTTAGATAGCATTCACTTGGCTGGTGTACTTATGATGTTCCCATCTTGCTAGAGTCTGCCATCAGAGTCCTTTACCGTACTTAGATTGCGTTCAGTGTATTGGTGCATCTCTCTTTACAATAGCACCATCGTAACGTATACTTCTTAGAGGCAGCTGATATCTTTCTTATATATGGCAGGCTCTTTTCATTCAGTTGGTAGTGTAGGTGTTATAGTCTAAGCGTTACCATGGCTATTATTTCTGCTTCCTCTTCACGTATGATTCGTAGGCGTTCCTGTAGTGAGCTTAGAGAGAGAGAGATAGAGAAAGAGATAGAGATAGATACTAGATATAGAGAGAGTTATTTATTTATTTATTGTAGTTTATTTAGCTATATTTAGATTCTTTCATATTACTAATTGTTTACAGATATCCTTTCTCAAATTCATCAGGTTCTTCTACACTTCATTATGTTGGTAGTGAAGGTGAGTCATCATCTAACCTTTACTATGGCTATCATTTCTGCTCCCTGTTCACTGTTGATGCGTAATTGTTCCTGTAGTCAGCTTACATCATACTTGCATTTAGCGCGTTCATCTACACTTCATTCTGTTGGTAGTGAAGGCGAGTCATCATCTAACCTTTACTATAGCTATTATTTCTGCTTCCTGTTCGCGTAGGTGTTCTTGTGTTCTAATAATTTACGGTTCACGCCAAGGTTGCCCGGAAAATGAATCACCCGGCAGCATTAAGTCCGGTTTAAGGGATCCACGTATTAAAGGAATCATAAATTTTGTTACCATCACGTCCTGGCCGCCGCAGACCCGCGCTATCCTCTGAAGGGGGTTGTCGATCACGGGCCTGGTTGTTGTTGTTGTTGTTGTTGTTGTTGGTGGTGGTGGTGGTGGTGGTGGTGTTGGTGTTGTTGTTGTTGGTGGTGGTGGTGTTGATGTTGGTGGTGGTGGTGATATTGGTGTTGTTGTTGTTGTTTTTGGTGGTGGTGGTGTTGATGTTGGTGGTGGTGGTGTTTGTGGTCTTGGTGGTGCTGGTGTTGTTGGTGGTGTTTATTGTGTTGGTGGTGTTGGTGTTGGTGGTGATGGTGGTGGTGGTTTGTGTTGTTGGTGTTGTTGTTGTTGTTTTTGGTGGTGGTGGTGTTGATGTTGGTGGTGGTGGTGTTTGTGGTCTTGGTGGTGCTGGTGTCGTTGGTGGTGTTTATTGTGTTGGTGGTGTTGGTATCGGTGGTGATGGTGGTGGTGGTTTGTGTTGTTGGTGTTGTTGTTGTTGTTTTTGTTGTTGGTGGTGGTGGTGATGTTGGAGGTGATGATACTAGTAATGTGATGCTTTCCTTATAGTAATTAATCGATGCTTTTGTTTTTATTATTATTTTTATTATTATTACCATTATTATTTCTCCCCTAAAACTGGAGCCTAATAAAGATCGGATATTATACTCTTAGTAGCTCGATCTCCTTTATTTGGGCTTCAGAATTTGAGTCCACTAATTTTACACCTTCCGAAGTGTGTTTTTATTCCTTCCTATGCTTCTAACTTCACTACTACTACTACTACTACTACTACTACTACTACTACTACTACTACTACTACTACTACTACTACTACTACTACTACTACTACAACTACTACTACTACTACATTATCAGTATTATCGTTATCATTATTATTATTTTATTTCTCGTATTATTTTTGCTGTATTTCCCTTTGTTTATTATGCTTCTATTTACAATTACGGTACATTAATAATTTACCTCGCCTCTCTCTTCTCTATGGCCATTATTATTATTATCATTATTATTATCACTATCATTATCATTTTAACTTTCCATTTTATTATTTTTTCTATTCCCGTTTATTTATTTATTTTTTATTTTTTTGCCGCTATTTGCTCTCACATTAAGTCTACCTCGCCTCTATCTTCCTCGTCTCTGGGCTACTATCATTATTATTACTATCGTTTTTTTTCATTTATCATAGTTTTATTTTCTCTATTTCCTTTTATTTTTATGCCGCTGTTTAGTCTCACATTAATAGTTAACCTCACGCCTCGCCTCTGCCCTCCTCGTCTTTGTGCTACTTTCATTATTATTATTATTACTATCGTTTCTTTATCATAGTTTTATTTTCTCTACTTCCTTTTATTTTTATGCCGCTGTTTAGTCTCACATCAATAGTTAACCTCACGCCTCGCCTCTGCCCTCCTCGTCTCTGGGGTGTTATTGCCGTGAGCAGCGTCGCCGGCAGCCCTCAGCTTATTATTCATATATTCGTGGCAGCGATACACTCACCCGGTGCAAGTATTATTCACGTGTTTGGTACTTGGCTGTCCCTCACCTAGCTGCCCTTTGCCCCTCCTCCTGGTGCTGCTTCTCCTCCTCCTCCTCGTCCTCGTCCTCGTCCTCCTCCCTTCAGCTCGCCTCGTTCATTATACATAGGTTGACCTCCGCCTCTCTCCTCCTTATATAACATTTTCCATGGTGAATAATAGGACCTGCTTCTCTCTCTGTCTCTTTCTGTCTCTGTGTCTGTCTCGCTTTGTCTCTGGTATCTCGCTTTCTGTCTCTGTTATCTGTCTGTGTCCGTTTCTCTCTGTCTGCTCTACTCTGCTTTCTCTCTCTCTCTCTCTCTCTCTCTCTCTCTCTCTCTCTCTCTCTCTCTCTCTCTCTCTCTCTCTCTCTCTCTCTCACATTTTTTTTTCGTTTCCTCTATCCTATTTTCTTCCCCTTGTTTTCTCTCTTTCTTTATTTTCTCTCCACGCTTTCTTTCTCTGCTCCTTCTTTTCTTTGTTTGATTTCTCTCTCTCTCTCTCTCTCTCTCTCTCTCTCTCTCTCTCTATCTAACTCTCTCTCTCTCTCTCTCTCTCTCTATCTCTCTCTCTCTCTCTCTCTCTCTCTCTCTCTCTCTCTCTCTCTCTCATACATACATATACTTTTAAACACTTATTTTTTCCACTTTTCCGACATTTATATATATTTTCTGATTCTGTTATTTCTTCATCTCCGTTAATTCTGTGTCTGTTTGTCTATCTGTCTGTCTGTCTGTCTCTTATACACCTTCAGACACTAATTAATCTACCTTTCCCATGTTCATCCTTTCCCGCTGGTCACCGTCTTACCTTCCCTCACCTTCCGTCTTGAGTACTGGCCGAGGTGCTTCCTTTCTCCCTCTCTCTTGCGTGTTCCCCTTGCTACTTGTTGCTTGCTCTTCCCCTCGCTTCCCCTCTCCTGCCCTCAGTCGCCCTAGCCTCCCCTCCTCTCGTTTCCCCTCGCCTCCCCTCCCACGCTTCGCTACGACCCTCTCTCCCCTTTCTCTTGATTCACAAATCCTCTTTCTCTCCTGCCGGGTGGATGGGTGGATGCTGCTCCGTCCCTGTGTTTTGTGTGGCTGTGCTGTTGTGGTGGTGGTGGTTGTTGTGGTTGTGGCTGTTCCTGTTGTTGTAATCCTGTTATTAGTCCCGTCATGTGTGTCATTATCTATACAACTATTGCTTCTGTTATTATTATCCGATGTGCTACTGCTTAATCACCGCTGTTATGACTACCGTTGCTACGAATATCCCTGTAAAACAATAAAACAATGAAGAGTAAGTTAATAGAAAGAGAATAATGCAGAATAAAGTGATATAAACAGTAACAACTATTTCGAAAGCCAGACAAATAAAAGGACTCATAATATTCGCCGTTGTTTTTCCTTGTTTTTATTAGTGATGCTGCAAGAGAAATTGTAGCAGGAGCAGTAGTAATGGCAGTAATTAAGGAATAGCGGCGGTAGTGGCGGTAGTAGTAATAGTAGTAGTGGTAGTTGTTGTTGTAGTGTTAGTATTGGTGCTGGTACAAAGGCTTCTGGTGCTGTTATTGTGTTGGTGACCGGTTTTGTTACTTCTGTTGATATTTTGTGGATTATGTTGTTTTATTTTGTCTTTCTCGTCTCACCACGGATGTATTTTCCTGTCTCATTTTGTTACTTCTGTTGATATTGTTTACTGGCTTATATATTTTTTTTCCTTTCTCGTCTAACCACGGATGTATTTTCCTGTCTCATTTTGTTACTTCTGTTGATATTGTTTACTGGCTTATATGTTTATTTTTCTTTCTCGTCTTACCACGGATGTATTTTCCTGTCTCATTTTGTTACTTTTGTTGATATTGTTTTCTGACTTATATGGTTTTTTTTCATTCTCGTCTCACCATGGATGCATTTCCCTCTCTTTTAATCCTTCTTTGTTCAGGTTTTCATGTATTTTCTGTCTTCGTTCTCATTTTAGATCAACAAACCATTCGTGTATCTTTCTCGTGTCTTTTGTGTCATTCTTGTCTCACCTTGGATGCATTTTCCTTTTCTTTACTCCTAATTTGCTCAGTTTTACATGTTTTTTTTCTCACTCTACATTTTCATTTTAGATCAATTAACCATTCATGTATCTTTCTCGTGTTTTTCGTGTCTGTCATGTCTCACCACGGATGCATATTCCTGTCTTGCTTTCCTTCTTTAAGTTTACGTGAATATTCTTACTCATCATCCCCCTTTTCGACCAATAAACTGCTCTCTGCAATAGTTTTCTCTCACCAATGTTCTTTCTCGCGGGCTAAGTGGCAAAAGTACATTATTATTTCATTTAGGTTTTGCCTGTAGCGACGGTGGCTCTCTTGAGGGGCCCCTTGAACGACCCCAGCCCGGTAGTGGCGCAAGCGAATTTTATTTATAGTGTATAGTGGATGCATGATATTTTAATCCGTCTAATATTTCTCAAAGCCAGAGCGTAGACGAATTATGATAGTTTTTACCGCAGGGATATCTTTTTGGCCCTGTTATATATTGCACTGAGAGCCAAAAATTACCACTCTTACAGGGAAGGTTTTAAGTCAAGCAAACATGAGATTAGTTAGAAGCACAGGAAGGATTAGAAACAAACTTCGGAAGGTGCAAAATGAGTGGAGTCAAATTCTGAAGCTCAAATGAAGGAGGAGCTGCTAAGAGTATAGTATCCAACCTTTATTAGTCTCCAGTTTTATGGGAATAATAATAATGGTCATAATAATAAAAACCTTAAGATAGGGAGTCAGATAAGGTATGTGAAAGACCCTAAAAAAATACTACGGATAAAGCACGCGTCTTCCTTCTAATTAATCTGTTTCTGGCTGTATTATCGTCACAAAAATGGAGAATAAACAAGAAGACAAACTGAACACATTTATTGCACGTGCCGGTATTTGTTATAGTTTTTCGGAATTTTTTTCTTACGGGGAAATGAGATTAGAGAGAACAAATAATTGATCGTGACCGTGATTGGTACCTGTTGTTATTTTAAAGCAGGTGCGACGCTATGCCGGACGGGGGCCTCTGAGTGTTCCCTAAGCTGGGCGTAGACAGACAGACAAGCAGACAGAGAGAGCAAGGCAGACAAACATACATACAGACAGATAGAGATAGCGACGCAGAGAAACATATACAGACATTCACAGACTAACACACAGACGGTAGACAGGGTTAGACATAAATACATTCAGACAAAGGCAAATATAGAGAGACATAAAAACAGATACAGACACAGACATAGATACAGTTAAACATAGAGTCAGACATACTAACACATACTAACGCACAGAGAAGTTGACAGACAGACACACATACACACATACAGACAGACATAAGTTCATAGAAAGAGTGACAGACAAGGATACAGACGGACAAGGGAACAGACAGCCAGACTGCCAGACCAGACAAGGGCTCAAAAACAGAAACAAGGAAGCTGCAAAAAAAAGTGTCCCGCTTAAGAACGCTTTAATGTGTTCGCTATTCTCTTTGCGAACCAATTAAAACGAGTGGATTAAAAATACAATTGCGTGCTTCTGCTCCTGCCAAATTCTCGTCAGCAAATACCCTGTTAATACCCCCCTTGCCCGCAGCGCGCTCCCCACTCCCTCTAAAATGAAGGGATTTTCTCTAGTGGATTATGAGCCCGGATGAATATTTTTTCCCCCTTCCCGGCCTGTGTGAATTTTAGGCGTGGAGTAAAGCACAGTATTTTGTTCAGATTTGCATGGAAAGCGTCTGATTGTTACCGTTGCTTCTTCCAATAAATGGCATAAATCCGGGAGGCATTACAGCTCAGGCGTCGCTCCCAAACCCTTGCCGGGCCCCGCGTGTTAGCCAGCGCCGGGCATTAATTCATTAGAGAGCTCATTCAACATTAACCACCCTCGCCGTGATACTCTACGCTTAGCCCTCAATGGATACGAAGAAATTAATTCCAATGAGCGTCGCTACCACCACTACACCGCCGCCACCACCACCACCTCCACCACCGCCGGGGCCGTAGTGGGGTAGAGCCGGAGTCGATTATTATGTTAGACAATGAATATTCCCACGCCAGGAACAACTTGACTCCCCTCCTCCTCCTCCTCCTCCTCCTCCTCCTCCTCCTCCCCTCTCCCTGCCCCCCGCCACTCCGTCCCGCCCCCCAAATAGGAAGTGGAAATTAATACATATTGGTTTCACAGCATTGGCGGCCTTTCCTTTCCCGTGCCTGGCTGTTCATTCTTGGCCTGACGTAGAAAGACTGATACAAATGAATGAAAATAAAAACAAATGAGTAAATGTAGAAATGAAGAGATAAAAAGATAAATAATGGATAGAATGGAAACAAACGCAAAACGAATTAGACGTAAGCCCAAAAAAGACAAACAAAAAAATGAAACAAAAGGAAACCAAGACGTATAAATTAAAACAACAAAAAAAACCCCACCGAAGTAGAAAATTATACATAAAAAAAAGAATATCAGGGAAGCGAAGTCTCAAAAAACACACTGAAGCCAAGACACATAAACATAACAAACTTTTTCTACCCTAATGAAATCAATGGTAAAGAACAAAAACAAAACAAAAAAACAAAGAAGAAAAAAAAATATCAAGAAAAAAAAAGCAAATTCTCAAAACACACACACACACACACACACACACACACACACACACACACACACACACACACACACACATATATACATAACGGACTTTTTTTCAACCCGTAGCGAGTGACTGCGTCTGAGGGAGGCTGATCGGTTTACGCCAGGGTGACAAAGGGTGTTGGGAGCCATATCCACCTGGTCATTCTTGCCGGGGAGGGTGGATGGGAAGAGGAGGAGACGTGACAAGTCTTACGGGGAAAGGTATGGGAAGAAGGGAGAGTCGGAGGTACGAGGGAGTCCAGAGCGGAGGGATAGGTGGATGAGGGAGTGAAGAAGGATGTTTAGAGACGGATATAGTGGATGAATTTGTGTATATGTGGAGGTGAGAGGTAAAGGAGTGGGTTCAGAGAGGTAGTGTGGATGTATGGGAAGAAGGGAGAAGATATGAACGAGAGAGTCAGAAGGGGTTAGGTGGATGAAGGGGGTGGAAGAGGATGTTCTGAGATGGATATAGTGGATGAATTTGTGTATGTGGATTGATCAGAGGTAATGTGGATGCTGTGGGAAGAATGAGTAAGCGAAGGTAGGAGTTATGAGAGGTTAGGTGGATGAGAGAATGAAGGAGGATGTTTGAGATGGATATTGTGGATGAAGTTGTGCATAGGGAGAGATGAGGTATGTGGATGCAGTGGGAAGAAGGAGGAAGCGAAGGTAGGAATCAAGAGAGGTTAGGTGGATGAGGGAGTGAAGAATGATGTTTTTGAGATGGATATAGTGGATGCATATGTGGATGTGGATTGATAAGAGGTAATGTGGATGCTGTTGGAAGAAGGAAGAAGCGAAGGTATGCGTTAGAAGAGGTTAGGTGGATAAGGGAGCGTGACTACAGGTTTTGAGGTGGATAGAATGGATGAAGCTGTTTTAGTGGGGAGATGAGAAGGGAACGGATTCTCAGTGAGGTTATATGGATGCTGTGCCTTCATAGATTGGGTAAGATGATAGTACCGGGTCTTAATAACAGTAATAGTAATAGCAATGCAGACGGGGTATTGATATTGCTGTGTAGAGGCGGATAGGGTGGTTGAATCTATGTATTGTGTAGTAATGGTGGGACGTGTTGTTAATACCCTCCATAGGCTGAATAGGATGGAATAATTAGGTGTTAATAGTAATGGTGTAATGGCGGTGTGTGTGTTTGTGCGTGTGTGTGTGTGTGAGAGAGAGAGTGAGAGAGAGCAGCAGCAGGAGACAGGAAGGGGGAATAGAGGCTGTGGAGATGGTGGCGATGCTGCTGCTGGTGGAGGTGGTGGTGGTGGTGGTGGTGGAGTAACTGAGAGGGGCAGGTGAGCCGGGGAACAGTGCGGCCAAAGTTTGGAGAAGGAGAGTGGCCAAGTTTTATTGGGTTTTATTGGAAGAGAGAAATTGTTATAGGTTGGTAGTGGAATTGTGGTGACAGACTTAGTTTATTGAGTGGAGAGAAGGGTAACCAGATGACGAGTTGGCTGGGGCGACACGAGGAGAGGGGAGGAAAAGGAGGAAGATGCTGGAGTAGAGAGGGCAGCAGGGTTGAGGACGAGGGGAGTGGAAGAGGAGGCTGTGGGAGGATGCTGGAGTAAGGAGGGAGATAAGAGAGCAGGGGGAAAGGGGAGGATGGAGAGGAAGATGCTGGAGTAGAGATGACAGCCGGGTTGAGGACGAGGGGAGTGGAAGAGGAGGCTGTGGGAGGATGCTGGAGTAAGGAGGGAGATGAGAGAGCAGGGGGAAAGGGGAGGATGGAAAGGAAGATGCTGGAGTAGAGATGACAGCAGGGTTGAGGACGAGGGGAGTGAAAGAGGAGGGGGGTTTGGGGGGATGCTGGAGTAGAAGGGAAACGTTGAGGGCATGAGGAAAGAGGAGGAAGGAAAGGAATATCATAGAGTAGGGTTGAGGACAGGTTTGAGGGTAGGGGGAACGCAAGCAGGGGCTGAAGGGGGATGCTGAGGTAGGGGGACAAGTTTGAGGGCTGTAGGGGGAAGCTGATGTACAGGGCAAGGTTGAGGACAGGGTTGAAAGCAGGGGGAGTGATGGAGAAGGGGGTCTTGGGGGGGTGACTGGTAAGAAAGGAAGGAACGAGTCTTTCTGCTTGGGTGCTTTATGCTGCTTGCCTCTGGTCCGTCGCGCCCCTCCAAGCACAGAGTCGAGTCCCCTTTGTGCAGGTAATGACAGAAAGGGGATTACTGTTGCCGAGGGTGGAGGAACGCCAGATATTAGTTACGTTAAAAGTTTAGGTAAATCGTTATATTTATTCATCGAAATCGTAATTTTTAAAAGTTTTATTTTTATGAGCGTACCGTGCGCTGGAAACCGTCCTTTTTTTATGGTATACTGAAGGAAGAATTAAGTCTCTATGCTGCTGGGCCCTACCGACGCATCACTAGCAGGAATAGGGAAGGTATAGAGACGCATGGAGGATAGTAACCATGGTCTCAACTGCTCCTACTAGTCTTTGGGTCTTGTACGGGGCAGACACAGGTGGGCTAGTGACGACAAGCCTGCGCGGTAATCATATCTTTGCAAATCATCAGTATCACCATCTCCAGGGCAGGCAGAGATGGACTGAACGCCTACGAGTTTTATACAGGGTAGATTTTCCTTATAAGGGCATTTGGACGTCCTGTGTATGGCGGATTTAGTCTTGCAAGTTGTCTGTATGGCATTCAATGTTTGTTGGTTCTTTTTCGTGAATTAACAAGGTCAGACTTAGCTTGCCATAGCCTGTAGGTGCCTTGATCATGGGAGGATTAGCTTAAAATGGCCTTTGCGTGTCGTGGGCGATCGAGATAAGGTTTTTTTCCGGCTTATCTGGGTCAGGCTGGTCGGGCAGCGTGCCGGGCAGCAGGCAGGCTGTTTATCGGGCGAGGAGCTGCTTCCCTGAACACCTTCGGGAAATGTTTCAGGCGACAGTGAAATAATATTTGCATAATCTCGCACTCGTTCGAGTCTCCTGCAGTTTGTGTTGCCATAAAAAAAATATTCATCGCACGTTTTCTATGAGCGAGACATTATGCGTGTAATTCAGTAGGTTTTTGTTGACTCCAGTTTTCTATCATATTTGCATATATCTGAGACTCTGAGAAAAAAATCGTAATATTTCCGAACGTACGTATATTCGGATGGATAATTAGTGAAGGAAAAAATTGCGTATTATTCCATATCAATAGTTTTAATTAGACATTCATGCAATTCCCTGCTGCACCTATGGATTAATATACCTGGGCGTGACGAACCCCCGACGCCCTGCCCTGCGCGGCCCCGACAACGACCCCGCGACCCTGAGGACACTTGGGGCACCGTGGAGGTTCCTGAAGGCGGTGGGGGAGTGATGGAGAGTGGAGGGAGTGAGGGGAGGGCGGCCCTGGCACACCTGTACTGGCGGCCCCGAGCACCTGACCCTTCCTGCCGCCACGATCAATACGACCCGACACACGTGGTAGCCGCCGCTGGCCCTGGCCGGTCATGCTGTCTTGAGGTCGATGCTCGAAGAACCGGAGTATACGAAATATCTTCCCATCCATCGAATATCAACACTGTATTGCTCGGACGGCTGCGCAATGCCTCTAGTCCACGCTCTTCAACTGCCGGTGTGTTCTTTCGCCCTCTCTGTCTTCAGCTTGACTTGTAAGTAATTGGGTAAGGTAGAGTGAACGATATTTCCTTTATCTCCTTCCCATATCGACTGTCATCGTTGTAGTGAATTGGCGGCTAAACAATGACCTTTAATCCTTACTCCTTAGCTGGTAGTGCACTCTTATAATCTTCAAGATAGTAATTATTTCATCGGTTTTCTATGGCTCTGTAAAGTGCTTCCATAAGAGTATATCCAGCACGAATGGGTATAGTCTACTTGCTTTAACCTGTAGTGGCCCATCCGAGAAGCCGTGCCCTCCATCTCCTCCCGCCACGCACACAGCCTTCACCGCGCACTCCTGCCGCGACGCTGCCCGCTGCCCGTTACTCGCGGCGAACGTCTGAAGTTTTCTTTGTTCAGCGAGTAACAGAGGAACTTACAGATGACCTTAATATATGTATCGACTAACGACGGACATATATTACATTCGTACAAAGTTATAAGTATCCGGTTTTATTATTCATCGAGAAACCTAAGTAAAGCTTCTAGAGATAAATGATTAGGAAATATTATTGGAAGTATTCATTCTGCTTTACGAGTCAAAATTGTATAAACAAGTCCGTCTGTTTATTCCTATTCGCTTATTTATCTATATATCTACCCACGAAGTCCCGCAATTCACTGCCATACAAATAGAAGAGATAACAAACACATAAAAGATAAGAAACTAAGACGAGATATGAAAACACATACACACACATACACATAGACTCCCCCCTCCTCTCACACACACGTACACGCACACCAACCTACGGACATAGCGCTGATACTTTACCTGTACGCCCTGTGAACTACCTGGAGGGGGGTTGCCGCTTATCATATTTTCTTGGATCCCTTAGAGTCCAGAGCCAAATCCTAATAGTCAACTGCGTGCCTTCTTGTGACTGATCTCTGAATATATAGAAATTAACACCAATCTTAGAAGCAGCGTCTTAAGGTGTTGGTAGTTTTCACGATTTTCTTGTTGTGTTGTCACCTGTACTATTTTTTTTTATTGGTAGCTATGAGGTGTGTTTCCTGTTTTATCTCTCTTTTGTCTCTTTGTGTATTCTCTCTCTCTCTCTCTCTCTCTCTCTCTCTCTCTCTCTCTCTCTCTCTCTCTCTCTCTCTCTCTCTCTCTCTCTCTCTCTCTCTCTCTCTCTCTCTCTCTCTCTCTCTCTCTCTACCTGTCTTTATCGTTACCAACATATAACGCAGTAGTGTGTCCCGAGGGAGCATGGCGGGCATCCTCTCATATGCCATCTTGCAGCATCCGTATCACACACTGCTGGAAGGATGCTTGACCGTAGGGTGAAGGAGACCAGTTCACGCTCTAACACTTTTATTCATTTCATCAGCATCACAAGCTATGTCATAAAGGTGAATCTTTCCTCGCAGAATCAAACCGTCAAAAATGCATAAACATATCATGTGGGGGAGAGTTTTAAGACTGATAGATTTTTCACGCCCCTTGGAACACAGGTGCACAGAACACTGCCGGGAGAGGTAGTTGTTTGTAGCGAAAACCAGAAATGTGTAGTGAGGGAATATGGTTACTAAAAGACCTTAAACTCATACGGATACTGATATTATTTTTCAGGTAATATTGACAGACTGGGGAAGTGAAAATAATATCGATGCATGGTGTTCTTTATTAGAAGAAAGTGAGATACATTAGCATATTACTTTAACAAACGCCGGGGTTGTTATAGATATATGCTGATACTCTTCTGAAAGACTTTAGTTGACCGAATGTAAAAGGAAGGCAAAGGAAAGGCAGACTGTTCTAGAGCTTACCAGTGGACGGAAAGAAAAAGGAAAGTTAGGTAAAGACAAGCAATGGATCAGGCTCAGGGGTCACATGCTACTAAGGCGATAGACACATTCAGAAAAAAAACGTTAGATATATTCTTAGTATCTTAGGATGGATAGTGATATATTTGTTAGTGATATATAGTGTTGCAAGCCTCCGTATTTTATTTGTTATTTGTGTTCTGAGGCCTTCACGAATTGATCAGCACAGGCACAAGAAACTGAAGGATACGGTATTAAAATTTGCAAGATCATCCTTTGTTTTTGTTTCTCTGATCACTTATCTTCTTCATATTAATTTTCATGGGACTTTTGAGAATGTTGCTTTGTATATCTGAGTGTGATTTCGAACAGGAGTAGCAGAGATCAGTAAAATAAGGGACCATTGTTTTCTGCTTTGACTTGAAATGAAGAAAATAATATAGAACATCACAGGCAGCTATCCCGAGCCAGTGAGTAAGAACGTGCGGTGACAAACTCCTCAGCAGCGTCCAGGTGACCCGCGCCATCACCTTCCTATGAGACCTTTCCGTGTCTTGGCACCGTCCTGCACCGCCTCGGAACACTGTGTCCACGTGTTCGGCACAAGTGTTCCCGCACAGAGCCAGCTCTCGGAGGCCTCAGCAAAAGTAAGCCACGGCCATAAATATCGGCCGATTTAAGGGATTTCCTCCACTGTGCTTTGCTGCCCCCTAAATGGAAAAAAATATAGCTCGTGGGAAACCGTTAAATATGGTCCTTAATACCCCGTTAATATATATGTATATATATATATATATATATATATATATATATATATATATATATATATATATATATATATATATATATATATATATATATATATATATATATATATATATATATATATATATATATTTGCTGCTGTGATTTTAATTTGTTTTATTTAATTTTGTATCAGCATATTTTCAAGATTTTAATTATTTACTTATAGATTAGCAATTCATTTAATTATATTCCTTCTTTACCCTGCCGATGGTTGTTGTAGTAATAAGAATAAGTCTTGAGGCACAGCGCCGGGACAGGCGGCTCTTAGCAGCTCTGCACGGGTATACACACACACACACACACATATATATATATATATATATATATATATATATATATATATATATATATATATATATATATATATATATATATATATATATATATATATACTAAGTCATCGCTGCCGCCTCCAGTACACGCGATCATCCGTGCCGGGCTGCTAAGAGCCGCCTGTCCCGCTGTGCCTCAAGACCTTATTCTTATTACTACAACAACCATCGGCAGGGTAAAGAAGGAATATAATTAAATGAATTGCTAATCTATAAGTAAATAATTAAAATTTTGAAAATATGCTGATAAAAAATTAAATAAAAACAAATTAAAAATCACAGCAGCAAAAATGATAATAATAATAATAATATATATATATATATATATATATATATATATATATATATATATATATATATATATATATATATATATATATATATATATATATATATATCAGCACCTTACGGGTAATCGCGTGTGCTGGAGGCGGCAGCGTGATGCCTTAGTGCTGTGTAGAGGCTTGGCGGCGTGAGGAAGTGGCACCGTTCGTCACGTGCCCAGTGACTGGAGTCAGTGCCAGGATCACGACCTGAAGCCGCAATTCCCCGGTCGAAGGAGGCTATGTACGATGGGCCTCTAAGCAGGGACGTGAGCAGGACTGTGTTAAAGGAAAGATTAATGCCCTCTCATTGTTCTGGGGTCTCTATTGGCTTTGTTAAGGACGCATCGAATACCCAGAAAATGCTAAGTCCAGTGCGGGCAGCGGTTTGTGTCCCGGCCTGAGGTTATGTGCCCTCGGCGGAGTGTACGGGCCAATTAAGATTATGGTTGTTGCGCTGAATTACGTGCTTGGCCTAATCCCTTTTTGTTGAGAAGATAATAATTTCAACTGCCATTTTCGGATTCCACAGAAAAAAAGGCAAATATATATATACTTTTTTATTCGTGTGCTTATGGATTCAGAACCATGAAGGGCAACACATGGCTGACGTCCCCTCAATGAAGTTCCCCGAGACAACGACCCTGTTCTGCGGCCAACAATAACGTAATACAAAGTTGAGTTGAGCAGAAAACACCAACTCTTTTAGCTTACAGACATCAACAGGAGTGACCCTTTACGAACATTATACGTGACTAGACCCAGTAACAAAACCAACGGGACGCTTCAGTTTACTCGTGACGGACGTATCTGCCCTCCAAGGCGATAACCGTTACTGTGACCCGAGGGATAGTATGACAGTACGGTATGTATGCATAGCTACTCCCCTCAAATATTTGCCGTGACTGTGACCTGAGCAATAGCATGTACAGCTTCCACCTTCTCCCTCAACCTCACTTTTCATCTGAGAGACCCATTAACTACTGACCCCCTTGGAAGGACAGGAAATTTCGTGAGCAACAAAGACAGTGAAAGTGATCTCGGCAGCCACAGGAACACCTCACTCGAGGCTTCTTCAGGCCGCTGCTAGTTTTATCATGAAAACAACTTACTGCGGCCACTCATATCGCAGGAACTGGTGGAGGAGACAGGGAAAGAGATGGAGGTGTTATAGCTTGTGTGAGATGAAAATAATGGGTAGAACGAGGAGCGGAGTTGATTAGAAAGGAGCCCAGAAGTCTTCTCTAGGGAGGAGTATGAGGAGGGAACAAGAGTGGCGAGAAGAGAGAGAAATGTCAGGCGGAAAGTAGGAATATATTATGAGCCATAGAATACTGAGACAAAGCTTCTATAATATAGCTGAAGGTCAGGAGTTGTGTCGAAGCAAGACTACAGGGCACTCAAGTTATAGATAGCTCAGGTTCATGATAGGTTTACACTGCCTTGCTTGTGTGTAACTATCCTCATGCATACCAGAGTAACAGGACAGCCACTGAGACCTAGTACACTTGATCAAGACCATAGCTTTAACATAGATCCCGAATTGACTCCATGTTTTTAGTCTGGGTATACATGAGTACGACCGCGCACCCAACCCCACCGGGCGAGGTTAGGTTGAGTGACGACCCTGGCAAGGCAGCTAGTACTGAAGTCGGGCTGTCACGTTACAAGGTTATATGGTTAAGGGCCCTAATATGGTAAAATGGCGGACATACGCAGTGTTGAGTATTTCTGGTTGTCACTCAGTGTTGTATTACTGGTATTTTATTTTTCCTATTTTTGTTAAGCCGTTATTTTGCCTTTCCCGTACTGTTGATTAAGGGAACGTGAATATACAGTGAATTTTGATGGATTAGATGTCCCTCTCTATATATATTTTACTCCCTTGTTAGTTGATAAATGGTAATGTATGGGGAAAACTCATTACGTTAAGAATCTAATGCAGGCGAAGGTCATGCATCTTAAACGAAGCACTTCAAACCGTTGCGATAGTGTTAGTGTACATTCATAAACCTTCCAATGCCCGTCTTCAATCCACTATGCTCAGATGTATAACTTACCAGCCGCAGGAAGACGAAGTTGTACCCTGTGTTCAAAGTACTCAAATATTTAGGTTTATTTCTTTTCCTCTCTCCTGTTGGTTATACGATATGTTGTGATTCTTAACTTGCACGTTGTTTTGCCGATAGAGAGAAACACAGACAGACAGACAATAGCTAATAGAGGATAGACAAACAGGCTTCAAACTAGTCAGCATGTGGAGGAAACTTGAATAGATTTTTTTTTTTTGAAACTGTTATTGTATTTTTCCATTCATTTTCCATTCCATTATGAATCTTAGATATTGCACAACTTATATTTTATGGATTACATTTTACATTTAATTGGATCTCTTATATATAGAGTAACACTTGATTGAGCATTAGGATAAGAATTCTTCATCAATGTTTTGTTTAATTATTTGGCATCATATCCTTCTTACCTTCTTACATTAGATAACAGGGATAGTGAAGGTGGAGTTAAGTAGGTAATGGTCGTATATATAATGAAACTTTCCATCTAA
>NC_066530.1:17656309-17756309 GCF_024679095.1 Eriocheir sinensis
CTATGGGGGAGGGAGAAATTGTTCAAGTCGTGTATATGTGTCTATGGGGGAGGGAGAAATTGTTGAAGTCGTGTATATGTGTCTATGGGGGAGGGAGAAATTGTTCAAGTCGTGTATTTGTGTCTATGGGGGAGGGATAAATTGTTGAAGTCGTGTACATGTGTCTATGGGGGAGGGATAAATTGTTGAAGTCGTGTACATGTGTCTGTGGGGGAGGGATAAATTGTTGAAGTCGTGTACATGTGTCTATGGGGGAGGGATAAATTGTTGAAGTCGTGTATATGTGTCTATGGGGGAGGGATAAATTGTTGAAGTCGTGTACATGTGTCTATGGGGGAGGGATAAATTGTTCAAGTCGTGTATTTGTGTCTATGGGGGAGGGATAAATTGTTGAAGTCGTGTCTATGTGCCTATGGGGGAGGAAGGGCTTATGGGTGTGGATGGGGGAGTGAGTAGTTGGGTGAATGTTTGGAAATGAGTATGTGGGTTTACTGTCTTCTTTACCTTACCATTTGTTTGACTTACATGAACAAAAAACGCAGTGTAAGAAGTTTAAAAATATCTATTAATCAAGAGTCTGTTTACTCGTGAAATATCCTGACGAAGGTGAGACAGAAAGGGACGAAGGGGCCTCACGAAGCTCCCTAAACAATGCCTCTTTTTCCTGCCGGCCTGGTGGTGGCGATCGTCTCTGTTGTTCGGCTGCCTTGGAACCTTAATCAATCATACCTGTTGAGCAACCAGGTGTGAGTGTCGCCAGAGGTGTTGCAAGGCCTTTCCCTAAACAGACCTCACATATTTTTACCGCTAGTCTATTGTCTTTTGCGTCTATCTTTGTGTGACATTTATTGACAGAGAGCCAGATGGAAAATAACTTAAAATTAACAGGGATAAATTATTCTTTCTACGTTTTAAATTTTAAGATATATTTCTAGAGTCCCTCAATTCTTTATATTTTGCAGTGACGTTGATTGATATCGTTACACATATTTCAACCGCCAACAGGAGTCTGAGATCCAATTGTGTACTTAGATATTGTTAAAAAAATCTCCAACGACACTTGAATGGGAGGAGGTCAAGGCGGGAGAAGGGTAAATTTTGCGATAGGGAGCGTGTAGAGAGGAAAATCCGGAGCCTTCCTTGTCAGATCCACCCCATCAAAGGGAGTTCATGGAGGAGCGAGGGCGTTGGAGCTATTGATAGGTAGACAGTTCAAGGCTAATGCGTCCAGCCTCTACCAAATGCAGCCTCAGTAACGTAAACAAGAGCAGTGATAACCTGAACCATGCTTTGTGTAAGAGCTCCAAGAGTGTTGTAGATTATTTTTCTCGATGTTTTGCTTATTTTACAGTAAAGAAAAGAACTCAAGGGCCCTCCAAAAATAGATACAGAAGAAAAGATCCTGTTCTGCCTCTCATGCCGTAAATAATAGAATAAGAAGGGAGATAACGAAGCATTAAAAAGGAATCCATCGTTTGTTTCTTGTGGCTCATGTCCTCATCCTCATCTGACACACGGGTGACCTCAGGCAGCCAGAACATCAATCTTTTGGTACTAAATCAAGTGATCGTTGAAGGAATACATGACGAGGGTTTCTGTGTTTGCCTGAACCTCTTGCAACGTATTAAAATATATATGATTAGGTTCAGGACGTTCATTAATGTTAATCTTGTCAAGCGTTTCCAGTCCACCTTTCACGGGAATTTTGGGCGACTTGTATAATGCGCCGAGGTGTGTGAGTGAGGGTTGTGCGGCCAGCTGGGTGATGCCAAGGCTGATAATGGTTGTAATTGCCTTCACCTGCATCATAAAAAGGTTCTGGTGATGATGATGAGGATGGTAATAATTGTGATAATAACAATAATAATGATGATGATGATAATAATAATAATAATAATAATAATAATAATAATAATAATAATAATAATAAGAAGAAGAAGAAGAAGAAGAAGAAGAAGAAATGAAGAAGAAAAAGAAGAAAAATAATCGTAACAGTAAAAACATAATAACAATAATAGTAATAAAAATAACACAAATAATTACATAATCTCTTACTATTTATCCAAAAAAACGAAGAAATGAAGTACACACACACACACACACACACACACACACACACACACACACACACACACACACACACACACACACACACACACACACACACACACACACACACACACACACACACACACACACACATCCAACCTCCACCAACCCACACACAGCCCCCTCTACTCCCCCCCCTCCTCCCATTCCCCACGTTACTCATTCATCATTTAAATATATATAAATAAAAAGATCATTGATAAAATTATAACCTCCTTCAGTGCCAATATCCTGCCGGGACACTCCTGCGCACTCACCTCGACTTACGTTTGTTTGACCTGATGGCAGTGCAACGTTCGGTTTTGGGGGATATCAAAAGGGAACGTTTTTTGACCTGGCGAACGTTTGGGTGGAGGGAGGAGGTGAGTGAGTGAGTGAGTGGGCGGTGATGTTTTGAGGGCGCCGCAAGAATTCTCTCTCGTTCTCTGGTTCTCGTTCTTTGTCGTTCTCGTTTTTGTTATCGACCGTTCTCGTTCTTTCTCGTTCTCGTTTTCTTTCTCGTTTTCTCGCGTTCTCGTTCTTTATCGGTCTCGTTCTCTCGTTCATTTGTTCTCGTTCTCGTATTGTTCTCTCTCGTTCTCGTTCTCTCTCGTCTGCGTTCTCTCTCGTCGTTTCCGTTCTCTCTCTCAAACACACACACACACTCACACACACACACACACACACACACACACACACACACACACACACACACACACACACACACACACACACACACACACACACGTTGAGAGTGAAAGCGTGTAGGTATTCTTACTGAGTGGAGGAATAATTTATTGCTTTAGTGTGGCATTTCAGTTCATAATTTAAATCACAGACGTACTACAAATATTGATTGCGGTTAAAGAGCAACAACAACTACAACTATTACTACAACATCAACAACAACAACAACAACATGCAACAGGGAAGTGATTTATCTATTTCGTAAACCGTTCAGTCTGTCACGTTCTTCCTTCCCATGGCGTGCTCGTGTATTGTTAACCGCTGAAATCATTGTCCATTCTCTTTCTTTAGTTCCCCGGTAAATATTCCCTCATCGCACCTTTCCCTCTCCGTTGCGCAAGGCAGGTGAGTCCCGGTGCCGACGACTTTGCGGCAAATCCTTCATGTTTTGTTATCGGCTGACAGAAAAAAAAGGCTCCATGTTTTCCTACTTAGTGACGAAAGGTGCACTTCATTTTTGTGTGTACGGTATTGCGCAAGGTATTAACGGCCCGTCTTTGTAACTGAAACAAGAGGGATATTAAAGAGTCTCCCCACTTGCCTATCAGTTGTGTGAATTTACGTTTGCATCAAGTGGCAGACGGGAGATAAAGGACAAAATGGCAAGGTTGAACAGGTTGTGGAGGGCAAGGTCGGGCAAGGCAGAACAAGGCAGGATGGGGTAGGGTAGGTTTGGGCAGAGCAAGACAAGGCAGGGTAGAACAGAACAGGATAGGGTAGGACAGAGAGGGCATGGCTGAGCAGGAACTTGAAGGGCAGGGCAGGACGAGGCAGGATAGAGCAAGACGGAACAAAGCATGGCAGAACAGGGTGTTGGAAGAGAAGGAAGGAAGGAAGGGCAGGGTTAGGCGCAACAGGGGAGAGCATGGGAGGGCGGCTTGACAGGGTAGAGTGGTGCAGGGCAGGAGAAGAGAGGGAAGGAAGAGATGTGAAAATCGAGGTAGCAATAGATAAGAGGCTGTGCTGGTGATGCTGGAGGCTGAAGGATATTGAGTAAGGCGAGAGAGTGGTGTCAAGATCTCGTGAAGGATCGTCTACAGAATATGTCCAAAATAGCAATTGTTATTACTGCTGTACATCTGTTATTATCATTATAAATTACATAGCGAATCTTGCTTTACCTCGGAAGAAACAACAGAGATACTGGAGTGGTTCATTTTACAGTTATATTACAGTTACATTACAACTCATTTTACAGATACATATTACAGTTCATATCACACTTGAGCTTGAAAGAATTATATGCCCCACAAACCGCTGGACTTTATAGGAATGGATGATAACGCCTTCAGATCCGTCTAGGCGTTATACAAGCAAGCGCCATTCTGCTTGTGAGTTTTGCTGTGCTGTGATAGTCCTGTCCACCCCCGCCGCGTGCATAGGTAGGCCAGGCGAGTGTTGAGGAGCGGGAGTGTTTACTGAGTGGCAGGAGCCTGTGACGGATTGCTGAATATTTAGCACTAACGGGTGATTAATGAGCCTTTCATAACCATGATGGATTGGCAAGCAATTTGCATCGCTAAATGGTCGCAGGAAAACAAGTGCATAAGACAGGTAGCTCAGCGGCTGCCGGCCCGTAATGTGTTCATGGGTCACCGGAGGCTTCGTGACCAGGTTATTAACTATCGGGGCCACCGTCACGAGGCTGCCTGCACGGAGCTCCTGAGGGGGTTTGTTAGGCGATGTAGTTAGGTTTTGGACTGCCTGAAACACTTTTTAACCCGGTAGCTGCGGGGATCATGTATCTTAAAGGCCCCTCTAAGCGAATTAATGAGAAAAATCATCACTCACGGAAACCATTTCATAATATATAGTACGAACGCATTTGTGATCAGTTTATGCATCATCTGTTTGGGGGTTTATATCATGGTGAAAATTTGGCCCATCGCTGGTACACGGTAAAGCCACAAATTTGGCCCGTCGCTGCTACCAGATTAAGGTCATTTTCTTAAACATTTCGACTCCTAAACATTATTCCCTTAGCCACCGTCACGAAACTGCCTGCACGGAGCTACTGAGGGGATGTTAGGCGATGCTAGTTAGGTTTTGGGCTGCCTGAAACACTTTTAAGGCCATTTTCTTAATAATTTCGACTCCCAAACATTATTCCCTCGGCCACCGTCACGAGACTGCCCACACGGAGCTCCTGAGGCGGTTTGTTAGGCGATGCTAGTTAGGTTTTGGGCTGCCTGAAACACTTTTAAGGCCATTTTCTTGAACATTTCGACTCCCAAACATTATTCCCTCGGCCACTGTTACTAGGCTGCCCACACGGAGCTCCTGTGGGGATGTTAGATTAGGTGCAACTCATGTTTGTACTGACTCAAACTCTTAAGGCCATGTGCTTACTCGTAAAAGCCTGGGCACCTAAGAACATATATTTGACAGGGTTTTCGAAGGTGGGGGTATGTCCATGGGTAGTTTTATGGCCCTGGTGGTAGTTTGACGAGGCTTCTATACCATGAACGTGATAAAAGTACTCATGAAAAGCCTTTAGAAATAGGTGATGTGAGGCGGCAGCGTCTGGGAATACTTACTTGAACATACACCAAACAACTGTACACTCTTACTGTTATGTTTCTTTGATGGCTTTGTACTCTCAGAAATACGTGTTATCGAAGCAAAGATAGAAAAAAGGGGAAACGAAGATGTATTTATTAATATATGTATTATGTCTTTATGGAGCTAGTGTCCCTATCTCTATCTATCCCCTTGTGTGTGTATGTATGTATATGTGTGTGTGTGTGTGTGGGTGGGTGGGGGGGGGAACAGTAGGCTTAAATCTCTCTCTCTCTCTCTCTCTCTCTCTCTCTCTCTCTCTCTCACTCTCTCTCACACACACACACACACACACACACACACACACACACACACACACACACACACACACCCTTGCTTGTGAGTGCTGCTGACATCGCCTCCAATAGGTTAATGGACTCTCGGTCTTATTCTGCAAAAAACCCGCGCCTTTTTTTTCCGTCAGCGGGATGAAGAAAAAACGTCGCCGTGTGTTTGTTAATGTGATGCGGCCAGGCAGCAGCACGCACGCCCGTCACGGCCTCAAGTCCCGTGTAATCATTATTTGAACTTTGTGTCCGCGGCAGGAAGTGTTGGCTCCCCCCCTGACTCCCCTAACCTAACCCTTACCATATATATAATTATTTTTATTATTCCTTTATTTCTCATTTACTGTATTGTTTCTTTCCCCCCTACCCCTTACCTGACACAACCCTCACCTGAGTTTTCCTTTAATTTTTTTTTCATTACTTATCATTTAATACATTGTTTCCCCCCCCCCCCCCCCCACCCCACGCCCCTTAACCTAACACAACACTCACCTGAATTTTTCTTTGTTTTTATTTCATTATTTATCATTTAATACATTGTCTCTCCCCCCCTACCCTTACCCCCTAACCTAACACAACCCTTACCTGAGTTTTTATTTGTTTTTATTTAATTATTTATCATTTACTGTATTGTTCCCCCCCCCCCCCCCATACCCTCTAACCTAACCTAACCCTCACCTGAGTTTTTCTTTATTTTCTTTTCATTTCATTATTTCTCTCATTTACTGTATTGTTTCTCCTCCCCCCCTCTCTCCTACGCAACGTCCCCCTCACGTGAGTTTTTCTTTCACTCTTTTTTGTTTCATTATTTCCCATTTTGGTTAGTGTTGCCCCCCCCCCCCTCCCCTCCCCTGACACGCACACTAATCTATCCCCTACTTGATTTTTTCTCCATTTGCTTTTTATCACTGCATTATATTTTATTTACTATAGCCTGTAATGTTCTTTTGAAGGTTTCGTGTTTTTGCATCATAGGAGTTTAGTGTAATTGCAAAACAAAATGGAAAATAGCACCCAACACGCTGCTGCCATAGACCGTACACAAGTGGATGCCAATTATTATCATCAGTTTTGGATAGAAATGCCTTGATAGTATTAGTAATAAGAGAGAGGAGAAAATACAGGGAAAGGAAGGTTGATTTGATTTTTAACAGTGAAGGGGATGAAGGAATGAAGATACCGGTTCACTCTTGCACAAGGAAGTTGGACAGCATGGGCAAAGAGGAAATGAAATACATATAAGGAAAGACTGATCTGCTGTTTATCAGTGAAGGGATGAACGCTTGAAGATACCGGTTCATTCTTGCACTAGGAAGTTGGACAGCATGGGCGAAAAGGAAATACATATAAGGAAAGACTGATCTGCTATTTATCAGTGAAGGGATGAACGCTTGAAGATACCGGTTCATTCTTGCACTAGGAAGTTGGACAGCATGGGCGAAAAGGAAATACATATTAGGAAAGACTGATCTGCTATTTACCAGTGAAGGGGATGAAAGCTTGAAGATACCGGTTCATTCTTGCACTAGGAAGTTGGACAGCATGGGCAAAGCGGAAATACATTATAAGAAAAAAATGATCTGATATACACTGCTGAGCGAGATGAAAGATTCTTGCACTAGGGAGTTGAACAGCATGAGATTCAGGTTGCATTGAAAGACTTTTGCATAGAGACCGCGAAAGGGAGGAATGGAAGCTGATTCATATTCTACAGTAGCAAGTTCAAAGGGGCAGTTAACATAAAAATAGCGAGAATCAACATACTCTTTATTCTCGCCACACAACTGTTCTTTTAAGTTCCTCACATATGGTATTCCTCCCACAGACTCCATTGCTAACCGGTCAATTATCCCAACAACCCTTCATATTATTTTTCTTTTCCTCCTCATGCCTGTTATTCCCTCCATACCGTCCTGACTCATCCCAAATAGTTCCCTAATCTGTGTTATTTCTCTTTCTTAATCACTGGTCACTTGACATTTTTACCTCAACTGACCTTCAAATATTTACTGTTATTTAATTTTCACACCTGTTCATCTTTCCATACCGGCCTGACATATACCCATTAGCTGCCATACCTGTGTTAGCTCTGCATTCTCTAACCATTGCTACCTGTCTTTATATGCCATTCAATAACGTCTCAATCTTTGTATCTCAATGCATCCTGATCCTTCCTGTCTCATTCTTCCTTTCTTATCTACTAACGTACTGTCTTTTTCCAAATTTATTCTTATTATTTCGCTTATTCTTCTCTCAATGGTATTTTCGTTACTTTTCTCATCCAAATGTAACTTCTGTATTTTCTGACTTTCGTTCAATTGCCGTTATTTCCCATTTAGTAACGTATCAGTCTTTACTTTATTTTCCTTTACTCTCCTACTTTACTTCTATACTGTATTTCCACCTTCCTCATGCTGTCCATCTTCCTAGTGCAAGAATGAACCTGAATCTTTTTTTATTTATTCATATTCTTACCCTCTTCCCTTTACTTCTCTCCAAAGCATCCAGACTCATCCTAATTCATCCTGTCTATTTCTCAATCAGTAATATATTGTCTGATCCTCCTAACATATCTTATCCCTTGCCTGTTCTTCTCTCAAATGCATCTTCGTTACTTTTCCCAACCGCATGTTACTTTTATATTATCGAACCTTTGCTTTCTTGTCAATATTTATCAT
Organism: Eriocheir sinensis; assembly: GCF_024679095.1. Taxonomy (NCBI): domain Eukaryota; kingdom Metazoa; phylum Arthropoda; class Malacostraca; order Decapoda; family Varunidae; genus Eriocheir; species Eriocheir sinensis. Next base: position 17,664,669 of record NC_066530.1, read on the forward strand.
CTAGTCATATCTCATCTGTACTTCTAAGCTTTTTTATGTTTCTATTTTCTTCCCTTTTCTGCTATCCATAACATCTTGACTCATCCTAACTCATTCTATCGCTATTTCTCATTCATTAAGGTATCGCCGTCTCTTTCTAACTTATTCATAATCTTATCTCTTTATCCTCATCTTCTCTGTAAATCATCCTCGTAATTCATCTTTTACTTGTGTTGTTTTTATATTTTCTAAACAATTCTTTCTTGTCTTTAATTCCCATCCAGTAACGTATTGTCTTTTCTGTCTAACTTATTCATATTCTTATCTCTTATCCTTATCTCCTCTCTAAATCATCCTCGTAATTCCTCTTTTACTTGTGTTGTTTCTATATTCTCTAACCATTGCTTTCTTGTCTTTAATTCTCATCCTGTAACGTAATGTCCTTTCTGTCTAACCTATTCATATTCTTATACCTGTTCACCTCTCTAAAGCATCCTCGTTAGCTCCCTTTTGCCTCTGTTACATCTGTATTCTCTAACTGTTGCTCTATCGTCATTATGTCTTATCTATTAATGTCTCATCTATATCTCTGAACTTACTTATAATCTTACCTCTTACCTGTTCACCTCTCTAAAGCATCCTCGTTAGTTCCCTTTCACCCGTGCTACCTCCCTCTGTTCACTCCCTCGCTCATGTCATTATTTTCCCCTTCTAAAGCTTCTCATATTTACTTCTTATTCTCACCTCACTCCTGTCCCTCGCCCCATAGCATTCTGACACACCTACATTAGTTCCCTCACCTGTGCTGTTTCTCTATTCGCTCTCCCCGGCTCACCTGTCATTATTTCCCCCTCAAAAGCTTCTCACCTTTGCTTCTTATATGCTCTCTTCACACCTCTTCCCTTCCCTCAATGCCTCCTGTTTAAGCTTCATTAGTTTTCTTGTTTATGTTTCTACTGGATTTTCTATATTTTCCTCTGCATGTCTTTATTTCCCTTTCAAATGCTTTTCACCTTTGCTTCTTATGCTCTATTCACACCTCTTCCCTTCCCTCTTTGCTTTCTGTTTTATTTTCATTAATGTTCTTGTTTATGTTTCTACCGGATTTTCTACACTCTCCTCAGCATGTCTTTATTCTCCTCCTCAAAAGCTGCCCACCTTTGCTTCTTATGCTCTTCCTTACACCTCTTTCCCCTCACCATCATGTCCTGTTTTATTCTCAATGGTTCCCTTATTTATGGTACTAATGGATTATTTAGACTTTTCTCAGCCTGTCTTCATTTTCCCATTAAAAGGCTTCTGATTTCTTCTTCTTATTATTATTATTATCATTATTTTGTCTGTTATTATTTTCCTTATCGACTTCACGTATTCTCATTTGCTCCTTTGCCAGTGTTTCTTTTTTGTCGTTTCCATCTTTTGCTGTCCTGTCATAATAAGCTATAAGTATACTCATCTTTACTTTTCTATCTTCATCTTATTCCTGTTCCTTTCCCCGTAGCATCCTGACAAACCCTCATCAGTCTCCTCAGCTGTGGTATTTCTCTCCTCTAACTATTATTTGCTTCATATCAACAAACAATAATGGGTTTGGTTATTTTCACCTTGTACCGTTTCCTCTCTCCATGAATTACTCTCTTTTCCTATGTCATTTCTTTCCTCTGTTCACTCATTTCTCAAGGCCTATTATTTTCCAAACGAACACTCATAGATTACTTTTTTAATCTCCTCATACCTGTTCTCTGTTCACAGTATCCAACACATACTCATCATTCTTCATGGCCCTATACTCTCTCTTCCCCGCCCTCCCTCCCTTCTCTCTTCCTAATGCCTGCACGTGAAATGGCCTGCACATAAAGCCAGTTCTCTTCCATATTACCGGGGAGGTGGTGATGGTATTAGGTTTTTGAACAGAGGATGAAGGTTAAATGGAAACTGCCAAATGGAGAGAGAAAAAGAAATGGAGTAGTTCGTGCAAGAAAGAAAAAAAATATAGTGAAAATGAAAAGAAATGTCAAGAATAAATGTTTCTTGAGATAACAGAACAATGGGTTGGAGTCTCTGTCTGTCTTTGTCTGTCTGTCTCTCTCTCTCTCTCTCTCTCTCTCTCTCTCTCTCTTATACGACTTTGTTAGACAGAGAAATTATAAATAGAGAATGAGATAGATAAATAGGCAGTTAGATAGATAGATACAGACCACACACACACACACACACACACACACACACTCACACACACACACCACGAAGACCTACCCACAAGGAAAAACACACGCGACGAGGGAAGCTCAGAAAACAAAGGCACTGTATTAAAAAAGAAAAAAAAAGAAAAGGAGAAAAAAAAACTGAAGCAGGAGGAGGAGGAAGAGGAGGAAGAAGAGGAAGAGACTGAAGGAGGCGGTGGAGGTGACTTTGGTAGCGGTGGTGATGGTGATGGTGGTGGTGGTGGTGGTGGACAGTGCCGGGCAGAGCAAGCGGAGCGGCGGAGGAGCGGCCGGCGGGAGAAAGAGGCGGAAGGGGGGGTCAGCGAGAGGAAGAGGGGGGGGGGTTACCGTGTGTGTGTGTGGGGGGGGGGCGACGGTCAAGGGGGGAGCAGTAATGATGTTCTTCGAGCGGCCATTTTCTGTGGGTGGCAGGTGGCGGCGGTGGCACGTAATGGCGGGGCGGCAGGAGGCAGGGAGGGAGGGTGAGGGAGGGGGGGAGGGAGGGAGGCTGGAGGGGTCGGGAAGGGTATTCACATCCACCACTTGACGGCCGGCCTCTAAGCGTCTCCCTCTCTGTCTGGCCGGCCCACCTGCCTACTTGCCTACCTGCCTACCTGGCCTACCTAACTCCCTTCCTCCCTGCTTACCTGCGTCTTTATGCTATCTTATTAACTATCTTGCTATATCTCTCTACCTGTATTTCTTAGATTCTTTCATTCTTTCTCATTCTTATTCTCTCTCTCTCTCTCTCTCTCTCTCTCTCTCTCTCTCTCTCTCTCTCTCTCTCTCTCTCTCTCTCTCTCTCTCTCTCTCTCTCTCTCTCTCTCTCTCTCTCTCTCTCTCTCTCTCTCTCTCTCTCTCTCTCTCTTCTTTTCTTCTCTTTTTTCTTTGCCCATGTGTGTGTGTGTGTGTGTGTGTGTGTGTGTGTGTGTGTGTGTGTGTTTTGTGTGTGTACGCCTCTCTTTTCTCCCCTCTCTCTCTCTCTCTCTCTCTCTCCTCAGATGGTCTTTTTTGTTTTATTTTTCTTCTTCGACGCAGCATTTTTCATCCTCCCTAATCCTTACTTCATGCTCTTAGTTCTCCTTTCTTTCATTTGCATTCTTTCAATTTTATATTTGCTTCTTTTTCCGCGTCTTCTTGTGACAGTCTGTTGCATTTATTCCGAGGTCTTTTTTCTCTTTCCTGATCTCTCTTTTTTATTCTTCATGTGATCTTTCGGTTTTTATTCATGTTTCCATTAGATTTGCAGTTTGTTGTCTCTCTCTCTCACGACCTTTTTCTTTTTTCCTTTTTTTTTGCCTGGGTCTGTATCTATGTATGTATGTATGTTTCTGCCTGTCTCTCAACCTGTCTGTCCTCTTTTGTTTTTGTTGCCCTGTCTATGTTTTTTTTTTCTGGGTAACTGGTTGGCTGGTTAACTGGCTGGCTGGTTATCTATCTGTCTGTCTGTTAGTCTGTTTGTCTGTCTGTTAGTGTTTGTATTATTTATTTTTCATTTGTGTTTTTCCATCCACCTTCCTGTCTGTATGTCTGTCTGTGTATGCTCTTTCTTGCTTTGTGTCTGTCTGTTTCTGTTTGGCTTAGTGTTTATCCGTATATTTGTCTGTCTGTCTCTCTGTGTCCCTCTCTGTTTGTCTGTCAATTTTCGTCTTTTTTTCTCTTTTTTTCCTTTTTATACTATTTTATATGCGTGTGTTAAACTGTCTCTCTGTCTGTATTTTTATCTCTGTATCTATATCTGTATCTGTATAGTTATTCACCAATATTAACCTGTCTTCGTATGTCTGTTTCTATCTGTCTGTATCTATCTAGCAGTATATCTATCTATTTATATCTAATTATCAGCATTTTTCTATTTATCTGTTCAGTCAATCTATCTATCTGTCTATCTATCTATCTATCCAAGTCTCTATCTACATATGAAACCCTTTAAATATTTCCCAACAATTCATTTCCAAACACTTCACAACAATTTTTCTCTTTCCTTCCTCGTCTCCTTTGTCCTTGCTTTATTAATCACCTTTCATTGCCGCTCTCATGCTTTCCTTACTCATGTTTGCTATCGACTCTGATTTGTTTTCCCTCTCAACCCGCTTTTAAGTCTGGCCTGTCAGTCTGTAAGCTCGTCTGCGTCCTCCTCGCTTGCGCCTGTCTGTCTGCGAGTCTATATACGTCTGTCTGTACTCGCAATTGTGTTATGTTTTTGTACCTGTTTGTGTCTTGTTTTGTTTTGTTTTGTATTTGTTTGTTTGGTCATTGCTTATTGATTTTGTTTATGTATGTTTGTAAATGTGTGTGTGTGTGTGTGTGTTTGTCTTTTTGTCTCTCTCTCTCTCTCTCTCTCTCTCTCTCTCTCTCTCTCTCTCTCTCTCTCAAATTCCCTCCTTTTCCATTTTCAATTTCCTTTGCGCTAATTTCGTCATCGGGTGCTTAGCGTTATTGCATTATGCTTCGTTAATTTTCTGCCTGCGTATTCTCACGGCACTTCGCAATTATTTTTCCATCTTCTTCTTTCGTCCTAATTGTTTCTTTTCTTTTTCTCTCTTTTGATCCCGCCTCGCTGCTCTTTTGAAATGTGTTCCCTTGCCAAATTACACTGCCGAGTTCCTTGCTGACTGTCTCTGAGTTTGGTTTTATGTTTTCTCTTTCTGCATTCAATAAAAACACAAGGAAATACTAACTAAAGATATAGATAGATAGAGAGTGGGAGAAATAGACAGACAAAAAGGACAGACACATTCAATAAAAAAACAGAAGCAAATACCAAATGAAGATAGACAGAAGGAAAGAAAGACAGACAGAGAAAGACATACATACTACATTCATACTACATACACACTACAGGTAGACAGACAAACAGACAGACAAGCAGACAGACAGGAGGAGAGGAACAGGTGCAAAGAGAATATTCTATACAGTAATTACCGAGTAACGCAGATCACACAGGTGTATTTGCCCCGCCAGGTAATGTTTGTTGCTGTGGTGGTGCGTCTCTTATCGGCACGTGGGTGTGTGTACATAGCTCTGCCTTATCAGGATGTCTAGTTCGGAAATGGCCGGTATGAATTTTGGAGCAGATAAAAAGCCCAGAATTGCACTGTTTTGGGGGGGGGATGTCAGACTCTTCCTTCTTAGCACTCTAATGATGAAGAATATAGCTGATAATTGTTATTTGTGTTTTCTGTATGTCTAGTTTGAAAATGGTTGATATAAGTTTTGAGAAAGAAAAATGACCAAAGCTGCATTATCGTTTTCGCGGGATTTCAAACGCTTTTTTCATAGTAGTATAATGATGAGGAATATAATATAATACCTGTGTCATGTCTTATCAGTACGCCTAGCTCGAAAATCGTTGATATGAATTTTGACCAAGAAATATGACTAAAGTTGCATTCATGTTTTTTTGGGGGGGAATCAAACACCTCCTTGTCAGTACTGTAATGAAGAATATATATAATAATTGTTGTCTTATCAGTATGTTTAGTTCGAAAATGGCTGGCATGAATTTTGAGCAAGAAATATGACTAATGTTGCATTCATGTTTTTTGTGGGGGAATCAAACACCTCCTTCTTGATTATGTGATGAAGAATATATATAAAAATTGTTACTTGTCTTAACAGTACGCCTAGTTTGAAAATGTTTGATACGAATGTTGAGCAAGTAAAATGATCGAAGTTGTATTCTCGTTTCTTGAAGGAATGTTAAACTCTTCCTTCTTAGTACTATGCTAATGAAGGATTGCTATAATACGTATTACCTGTCTTATCGATACGCCTTGTTTGAAATCGGTTGATATCAATTTCAATAAAAAAAAATTGCCAAAGTTGTATTTTTATTTTGGGGGGTATTTCAAGTGTTTTCTTATCAGTATTACATGATGGAAGATTTCTATAATACTTTTACAAGGCAAGTTTACTTCGTCCTCAGTTACAGAACTTCAGCAATTGAAGTGCTATTATTTTGGACATTTTACCTTTTTTTTTTATGTATCATTAACAGTTCAATATTTTATGACATTGTTTAACTTATTTCCTTGCTGTACTGAAGAGGTTTTTTTTTCTGTAGTGCAAGTAGTAAGTAGCGTTTTCTTGTCTTAGAAATACTTAGAAGTATATTCTTTCTTAGGTTTAGGATCTTTTATTAGATAGATCTGAACATTTTTCTTAATACATTCATTTTACTGATAAGAACCTCCTGAAACGAATGCTGTATTACGTATTATCAGACCTGAACCATTTTTCTAGATGCAAAATTTCTCTTCTGCTGGATGGTGTTTTGTCTTCTTACTTCTGCTTAAGGTCATTCTCTACACCACTTCATGTTCCTCAAGCCTTCCTAGCAGTAATTAAATTTATTTCTATCACCAGCATTATGACCCAATAGCAAGCGTCTTGGTATCACTTTAAAACTGCATGCCCCTCGCCGTCTGGTACGGTTATTTTTTCCCAAGAGGAGGGAACCCTTACTCTCAACAGCCCTGCTCGGGAGACTGACAAGGATCCACCGACCTCGCACTCGCTTACTTCCGGCACTCAACACTCCAGCTCCAGGGGTGAGAAATCTGAATATTATAGAGATTTTTTACTGCTTGATCTTGAAATGAGGCATGAAGCTGATTACATCGCTTTAAACACACTACTTACCCTAATTACGTTATTGAGTTAAAGAGCTGCAATTAATTTGTGTAGGTAGGGAGTGAAACTGGTTGAAGGAAACGCCCTGGAGCAAACAGCTGGTGGCCTTGATCCACACCATTACCGTGAACACCGGCACGATCACTAGGCAACCGGACGTGTGCCTACTGCCGCTAGTTGTTGTTGTTGTTATTACTATTTTATTATTATAAGTCTTATTATTGTTTGATTATTATTATCATTATTTTTTACAACAAAGGAAGCAGCTCAAGGGCAACAAAAAGAAAGCTAACCACTGCTCCTATAAAAGACGAAGGAAAGAGTAGCCAAAAGAGAGGTCAATATTGAGTTTGTTGTTTTAGGCATTATTTTAAATCTTATTATTTTATATGTTGTTTCAGTTATTTGAACTCTGATTTTTATTTTATATCCCGAACAGCATAATTAACTTTCTTCCTTGTCTAATTATTATATTTCTAAACATATTTGTCTGTTTTAATGTAACTTGTGAAGTACTGATGAAGCTGGAAACTGAAGAATTCGATCGGTCACCTGAAAGATCTTATGATATACATTACAAGGGACTCTTCATGAATTGGCTCAGTTTTTCCAGAAATTAGCTCACTAAATATAAGTGTAATCTTTTAAATATAAGTACCGTTCGTTGTCAACCAGCAGTGGGAGACAAACAAACTTTTATGCATCACAAGGAGAATGCTCACTGGTTAGCTATGTCTGGTGCAAATATAATGTTAGTACAATAAGTATAAGATTAACATACCTTTCGTTATCAGGCAGCAGTGGTAGACAAACGTACTTTTATGCATCACTTCTATGCACCACAAGGAGAGTCTTCACTGGTTTGCTCTGTCTAGTACAAATATAATGTTAGCATAATAAATATAAGAGTAACAGACCTTTCGTTGTCAGGCAGAAGTGGTAGATTAACTAACTTTAGTGAGAAGATCCTTAGTTGAGTTGTCCCTGAGGAGCTATTTCAAAGGAGGTGATCATGAAGTCGGGTCCGTTTATGGCTTGAGCACCGGCCCTCAGCTGACCCCCCTGTGTAGCACTGACGACGGACATGTTACAGGTAGATCCTCCTGAAAGATGCAGAAGCTCAGTAAGTAGCATCCACCTCTGCAGTAACTCAGTATTATGATAAGTGTATGACTGTAACTTCTGGGTAAATCGTCGCGTTTGATGTCTTGTACCGTGCATCTAGGTATATATGATTTTTTCTCTCTCTCACATAACCCTCCCACACACACAAACATTCTCTCCTACACACTCATATCCCTTTTCTACATACTCATGCCCGCTATACACACTCACAGTCCCCCATTCATTATTTTTATTTATTACTATTAAGGGTTTGATACTCTTCTGACAGACCCATGATCATGATGTAAATAATAATAATAGTAATAATAGTGATAATAGTATCCTGCCCCACGACCCAAATATCAAGGTCAGCCTAGGGAGTCTCTAAGCCTTGGGTAGGAGAGCCTGTCACCCTAAGCTTCCCTGAGCACTCCCTTCCGCCCTGCTCTGAGTCTCTCAATGAAGCAACCAGGGTCAAAGATTCAAGCTAAACAAAAGGCGTTCGATTCTACCCCCTTGTCCTTGCTGGTCCTCATTCCGTTTGTGTATATGAATGCTTCACAAGGATGCACAAGGATGTTAGGAGACTACAAGAGGTCAGACGGCTTACACATGGCAGCTCCTGAGGATGGGTCATTCACCAAAGTCCCATTATATCTATTTATATACATCAAACCTCCACTTTAACCCGGTAGCTGCGGGGATCATGTTTCTTACAGGCTCCTCTAAGCGAATTAATCAGAAAAAAATCATCACTCACGCAAATCATTATATAATAGATGTCAATGCATTTGTGATAAGTTTATGCACCCTCTATTTTTTTTTTTTTTTTGGGGGGGGGGTTATCTCCAGACAAAAATTTGGCCCGTTGCTGGTACCCGGTAAAGCAAGCCACAAATTTGGCTCATCACTGCTACTAGGTTAAAGCCATCAGTTGTGTTTGCCCCAACTACATACCTGCCCAGCTTGTCCCACTCATCCACCAACCTGTTCCTAAACCAGTTCTCGCCTGTTTCCTTCCTGAGCTTCAATCTATCCAGCTTACACTCGTTGCTGCGTGTTCTTAAAGCATTTTCTCCTCCGTGTGGGTGTGTATTTGTATTCTATTTATTTTTTGTGTTTCTTTTGTTTCTTGCTCGCCGGCTCTGCTTCCGTTTGTGTATTTATGATGGCTTCCTCCGCCCGGATTGATGTTTTTATCCCGTTGCTTTGTGTTCGTGTATGATTTCTTATTTACTTTCTCTTGCCTCGCCTCCGGGTGTCCATGCGCAGGGAAGTGTATGTTATTTTTGTCATGAATAAATTTTACACAACGTATTGGTTAGTTTTTATTACTTTACGGTTTATTTCTTACATCCTTCTTCCATTTTGTGTCTTGCGTCTTTATCTGGTCACTCTGTGTGCTCAAATATTTTCTTTGTGCAGGAAAGGAGGCAACTCAAGGGTAAGATAAAAGACGGAAACAAGAAGATAAGAGACTAGACTGAGACTGAGTTGTTCCATGTTGTTCCATACATCGGAAATCATGAGAAGAAGCAGCCTCTGAGAAAATAAATGGGAGAGAGAATGAACTAGATTTATAAATGGATATAAAGAATGAGGGAGAGCCATGTATTATGTTCAGATATGTTAATAAGACACTAGACTGATGAGTTGTTCCATACACTGAAAAGCATGTAAAGAAGCGACAGTACAAGGAACGTATTTGAAAGAGAGATAAAGAAAGAAAAAGAGAAAGAAAGAGAGAGTGAGAGAGAAGCCCCCCTTCCCCTACATTTGGTTCTATTGCATTACGATCACCTTAACGTTCACTAACACGTTCCTAGCCAGTATTAATTGGCGGCTCCGTGTTCTGTTTCTCACTCTCTCGCGCCACCGTCTGCCCCTTACCTGGCGCCCCCTCCCCCGCGCCGCCCCGTGACACCTGAGCCACACAGGTGAGTCTCTGCCCCGGCGTGACAAGAACGAGTGTGCGCCGCCTCGCCTGATGAAGCTTCGTAATTACATCAGTGTCATCTTATTTCCTTTTGCGACACCCTGGAATGAAAGGCTTTGAAAATGGCGCTTGTTAAATGATTTTGCTTTTCCCTCGCGCTCGGGTCCTTCAAGCCAAATTTTAAAAGGGGTTTCAATAGATTTAGGGATTTATGGCAAATGAGGAATAAGAAAACGAATTACATAAATATCGTCGTATTCTTTCTGCGACGCGACGGCCTGATATGAAAATCTTTGTCGATAAGTCTTACAAAAAATATTTATCTTTTGCTTCACGTTCGTTGTGGTCACGCCTCTCAACGTGGGCCAAATGGTCACTCTGGGGCACATTAAAATTTTTCAGGGGTCACAGAAAAAATCAAATATAGGTGGCCAAGAGAATCCCATAATAAATTAATAGATCAAATTGGTAGACTTGAATTGCTACCTCGTAATTATTATTGTTATTTTGAGGAGAAAACCTGCATGATCTTGATAATTATGATTTTTTCGTTAATGTCCATCCAAATTCAAGTCCACTGATATACAACTGGAGTATGTGTGGCGAGTCTAGAGTTCCATTCACACTACAATAATTTCTACAGCTACTTCCCAAGATGCAGTAACAGGGAAGGGGCACGAAAATTCAAGTCGGCTTAATTTCCATCCATTCTTTTTTACTAATCTATATACTCCTTCTTGCTCTTCATTCCCGTTTAACTTCTCCTTTAGTATCTTCGGCCGTAAAGTTTGAGAATTCTCTCCTCCAAATTATTGCCATGAGGTAAGAATTTTCTTCACCAAACTATCTTTTCTTAGTCGCCTGTATTTTGTCGATGTTTTGCTTTCTGACTCCCATCTTATCTCTCACTGTCTTCTCTCTCTGCAATGTTCGTTTCCATTAGTAACAACCCGCTTCCATTTTATTGTCTTTTTTAGTAACGCAAAGGAATCCATATATTTACTACATTGTTGTCTTATCTACGACTTGAGCTTCTTATGAGGGAAGTATCTAGAACCTCTTGAACTAAATTTAATCTTCGCTTTTTTTAAAACTCTATTTGTTATCGTCACCCTCTGTTTAAGTTCTTTTCTGCTGTTCTTTTCTTCCTCTGTTATTATCTTCTCTTATAGTTTTCTTCTTCTATCTCTTCTTCTGACATCATATTACGCTTCCTTTCTTCCTTTTATTGTCTTCCTCAATTACCATTTCTTATCATCTTCCTGTTACTGATTTTCTCTCATCATTTTCCTCTATTATAATTATTTTCTTTCATTATCATCCTATTAATTATCTTCTGGCTTCATCTTCCTCTGCTGTGATCTTTCTTTTACCATTTTCATATATTTCATCTTCTAATCATTTCACAGTTATCATCTTTCTGTTATCATAATTTTCTTCTATTACCTTCTTTTATTTTTTATAGCATCTTTCTCTGTTATCATCTTCAAATAATTTTACTGTTTTCATCTTTCTATCGTCATACTTTTCTTCTATCACCTTCCTCTGTTATTCTCTTTCTCTCATCCTTCTTTTTGTCGTCTTTCTCTGTCGTCATCTTCTATTACAATTATTCTCTTTATCCTTTTCACCTTTTACATTCCCTTGAGCAGCTTTTCTAAATCAGCTTTTCTAAGGACATTGTTTAGTCGTCCGCGGGTTAGTCTCGTGGGCCGCAAAAAATATAGTTCATGCTTGTTTTTAAGGGATTTTCTTGCTGTATAATCCCTTCATCCTTGCGGTATATCATTTTCCTATTGCTTCCGTATACATCATCAACAGTTATAGCAGTATCTTCACATTCACATTAGTCTGACAACGCAGTCTTCTCATATCTCTCATTTCTAAGTTTTTTTCGTCTAATGTGCTTATCCCTGCTGGTTTTGTGAGATTTATTTGGTCTCCTTTTACCTTTCTCAATGTCTTCTATATTTTTCTCTTCAATTAGTATCACATTTGCATTAGTCTGATAACGCAGTCTACCCCTATCTCTCATTTCTCATTTATTTTTGGTCTAATCTCCTTATTCCTGCTGGTTTTATGAGGTTTATCTGGTCTAGTTTTACCTTTCTCAATGTCTTCTATTTTTTTATAACCAACAGTAACATTCTTTTCACTTAGTATTATATTTGCATTAGTATGACAACGCAATCTTTTCATTCCTTTCATTTCTCAGTTATTTTTTGTCTAATGTCCTTATTCATGCTGGTTTCGTGAGGGTTATCTGGTCTTTCTTTTATGTTTCTCAGTGTCTTCTATTTTTGTATGGCCATCTGTAACTCTCTTCTCACTTAGTATTCATCTGACAACGTAATCTAGTCTTTTTTTGTTTTGTGTGATATAATTTCTGTTGGTTTTCAGTGGTTTATTTGGTGTCTAGTTCATTTATCTCTGTTTTTTCTTTTGTATCAGTAATAATCTATTCACTTTGTATTCATTTAAGAACATAATCTGCTCATTTTTCTCATTTCTCCTTTATTTTGTCAAATGTTCATACTCCTTTTGTTTTTTGAGTATCTGGTGTCTAATTCCTTTACCTCTATTTTCTTCTATTGTATCAGTAATAATCTATTCACTTTGTATTCATTGAAGAACATAATCTGCTCATTTCTCTCATTTCTCCTTTATTTTGTCTAATGTTCATACTCCTTCTGTTTTTTTAGTATCTGGTGTCTAATTCCTTTACCTCTATTTTTTCTATTGTATCAGTAATAATCTATTCTTGTATTCATATAAGAACAGCTTGCTCATTTCTCTCATTTCTCCTTTATTTTGTCTAATGTTCATACTCCTGTTTTTTGAGTATCTTAAGAACATAATCTGCTCATTTCTCTCATTTCTCCTTTATTTTGTCTAATGTTACTACTCCTATTTTTTTAGTATCTGGTGTCTAATCTGTTCTACCTTTTCTTGTTTTCTATCTATATTGTTCGATGTCTTTTAGTAACAGTCTCCTCTACTCAGTCATATATCATTTGAGCACCATAACATTCATTTTCTTATCTTGTTTTGTCTAATTTCTTCACCATGCTTATTTTCCATGATTTTTTTCCCCTGCTTTCACGTTTCTCACTCCTGCTTGACCTCTGCCATTTTCTGTTTAGTCACATATCATTAGAGCAGCATAACATTCCTTTTTAATCTTTTTTTGTCTTATTTCTTCATCATGCTTATCTTCTATGACTTTTTTCTGCTGTCCTTTTCCTCAGTCCTGCTTAACAACCTTCTGCTATCTTCTGTTCAGTCACATATCATTAGAGCAGCATAACATTCATAATTTTATCTTGTTTTGTTTCATTTCTTCATCATTCTTATTTTCTGTGACTTTTTTCTGCTGTCCCCTTCCTCAGTCCTGCTTAACAACCTTCTGCTATCCAGGTGTCGATCAGTAACAGCCGGCGCAGTCTTCTTCAATCTCCACAATCTCCGTGTATTCACCTCACAGCACAATATATTCCTTTTTAATTATTTCTTTATCTATTTTCCTCATGTGTGTTTGTTCTTATGAGTTCATGTTTTCTTTAGTTTCTTCAGGTCGGCAAAAATCGTAGTCTCCTGTTCAACTTGACCCCTCCTTATTAATATAACTCTTCATTATTTTCTACTGGTCCCGGGATATGCCTTTGCAATTTTCTTCAGTTTTCACCTGACATCTTTTTTTTACTGATTCTGCACTTGTGTTTTAGTCTTCTGAACTCTTTGTCTTTCCTTCCAAAGTTTTTTCAAGTAACTCTTCCTCTCTTCTATTTTTTCACTTTCTTTACAGCTATTTTTGTGTAGTAATATGCCAGCTAGGTGTTCGTCTGTAATATTCTAAGTATTTCTTGTATTTATTTCATCATCTACATAATACGATATCTTAATTTCCACTCATTCTTCTTCTTAGCTATTCATTCCTGGTTGCTCTTCATTCCTGTTTAACTTCTTCTTTAGTATCTTAAGCGTTCACCATCTTCTATACATTAATTAAGTCTGGGTTTTTTCATTCTTCTGTAACTTCCTTCTTAGTATCAAGCGTCTATCAGAAAAAAATACGTTAATTCCTGCTTCTCCTCATCCCTGTCTCACTTCCTCAGTATCCCAAGCGTTCACCAGCAAGCATCGTAGCAACTTCCACCTTTTATTCACTTTCTCTATATCACAAGTTCTTCATTCCTACTATTTTTTTTTATCTTCTTTAATCATATCTGCTTATTTTTAGGGTTTTCTATTTATCTGTTTATTTCTACTTGTTGTTTTGGGAACATTTTTTTCAAACACATGATTGCAAGCACCTTATGGTATAAATCAACAAAGAATGACTACACTTTGTTGTATAGAAAGTCTCATTGGTAATGCAGCTTGTATGAAATTTCTGAGTCATGACCTATAGCAAATGTTTTGGGTTTTGTAAGGTTAGGTCGTCTCTTGAGTGGCCCATTATTAAGAGAATATTTGTTCCTGCTAATGTTTTGTCTAATTTTTCATTTCTGCTTGTTTTCTGCTGTCTAATATCATCAGTAATACTTAGCTTCTCCCCATGTTCAGGTGTCCATCAGCAAAATTGTAACCAATCTCTTCACATTGTTTGACCCCATGAATTCATTACTACTTGTATTCATTGCTCCATATATTCATTACTATTTAATTTTTTTTCTTCTACTCCTTTTTCTGTGGTCTAATGCCTCCTCCTTCATACGTAATGTTCTTTCTGTTAGGTGTCTAATGAAACAGTCAAAGTATTCTGTTCACCTTGAATTCATATAATTATCTACACAATGGCACTTTTCTTTTTCTTGTGTTATACATGAGCAGTATCTTCCTCTCACTGTCGCACCTTTACCAACACGTACTACCCGATTCCTGTTTAGTTTTCTTCAGCAACACTCTCTTCACTTTCCAGTCAAATCATTATCGACAAATATTCACTTTTGTGGCTCAGATACTCCTCAAAACAATCTCTTCTCTAGCTTTCATGTCGCTAGCAACACATGTCCACCTATATTTCTCAGGTATCTCTCTGTAGCAATATTATCTTTTTGTATTTACCTCATTATCAACGCAACACAAAGCTTGACCCTTCCTTGACACTCAGTAACAGTCTCTTCAAATTGCAGTCACGTCATTATATCAACACATCACAAGACTGACTCCTCTCCACCTGATGCTCACCTCATTATAAACACCTGTCCGCTGCCCTCGTCCAGGTGTCCCTCTGTAACACTCTTCTCACCTCACAGTCACCTCATTATGAACACATCACAAAACTGACATCCCTTCACCTTGTATTCACCTCATTATCAACACCTGTCCGCTGCCCTCGTCCAGGTGTCCCTCTGTTACAATCTCCTCACCTCGCCGTCGCCTCATTATCGCCACAACATAAAACTGACCCTCAATTGACCTTCACTTATTCCTCGAGGTGGCGCGGGTCCTCAACACAAGCAGCCAGAAGGGTGAGGAGCAGGTGAAGGCAGGAAGCGAGGGGACGAGATCAGGATAAACGATAATTAGAAAGAGTGCAGATTTCACGCCGCAGACGAGAGAGGGGAGCGCTAATGCAGAGTAGGAAGTGAGAAGTGCGGGGAGCGAGGGAAGGGGCCGGCGAGGGTGCGGTGAGTGATGTCAGGAAGCCAAGACGAGACGAGACGGGACGGGACGACCACCCTGTCTGGACGACCCGCCGCTGCTCTTGTTGCTGCTGTTGCTCTTCCTCTTCATCCTCTTCATCCTCTTCATGTCTTTTTTTCGGTACAGGACACAGATCAAAGGCTAAACAGTGATTGGAAGAGCCACAAAAATGCTGTTTCTGTAAAATAAAAAATAAAAATAGAAAGATGCCTTAAAGAGATTATCGCTCCTGAGATGTCTTCATACACCTCTCTTGAAAATTTAAATTGTTGTTGTTGGTGTAGTTGGAGTATTGGTATCAGTAGAGTGGTAGTGGTGGTTGTAATTAATGTTATCTTCGTTGATGTTGTTGATGTTATCTTGGGTGTGTCATGGTGTGGAAGAGCAGCTGATGATAGAAGATCTCTTGAGCTGTTTTGATCTGTCTCGCGCCGTTAACATTATGAACGACTTTTCCACGTTGTCGCTCAGTAGCATCCAGACGACCCTCATTACACGCAACATTTCCTGACCAGCTTTCTAAGACGTGTGTCCTGCCAGAAACCTCTACGAAGGGTTAACGTGACTTGTAGCGCTTCTTTGAGCTCAACTTGCACCACGGGTTTCTTGTGAGCCTGCTGTGTGGAGAACGTCTCGGTGTGACAGAACTCCTGGCATGGCGGGAGGGGGGGAGGGCATCTATGTGGCATGAGGATCACAGTACTCATGGCTCACGCACGTCTTCTTCGGCAGTTCCCTCGGATGTGGTCACGCGGAAGTGTTCAAGGCTTGGCAATACTTTCTGTATGGTTCCAAAAAATAATTAAAATTCTTGAGGTAAAATATTTTCTCATACTGCAAAATTAACATAAAACTGATTCAGCTTATTTTTTGTTGAAGCCTTTTTCACTAATGCAGCAATTTTTATTACATGTTGACATGGAAGACAGAAAATTGTAAATTAATTAAATTCTTATGCCGAATTTTCTTTATTATTTCACACACACACACACACACACACACACACACACACACACACACACGCACACACACACACACACACACACACACACATATATAGATAAATATATATATATATATATATATATATATATATATATATATATATATATATATATATATATATATATAATATTTTTATACATTTACTTGCTAATTCCTTAATATCAATCTATTTGAATATGCAATTACGCTAAGTGTAGCTATTTATATAAAATGTAAAAGGAGTAAAACCTCGAGTAAGGATATGTAATTGTGTGTTGTTAATGGTCCCCTTCCCGGCGAGGGTCCCGCGGTGCAGGAGACGCCCCTCATACGGCGGTCGAGGGTAAACACTCATTATGAGGGAGAGACGCACCTCAGACACCGCGTGTGGGCCGTGACCCTCGCGGGGGTGCATGGGGAGACTGTGCTACCTGTTGCGGCGGCTGGACGCTGGCTGCTGGCACGAGTGTTCCCCAGCCAGCCCGAGGTTATGTAAGGTGGCTGTCCAGGCAAGTTTTTTATCATCTTGATGGATGGTGGTTTGTAAGATCCAACAAAGACTTTTCGTTTTTAAGTCATTTAAGCTTCTCTATATCTGAGAAAAGTTAAGGAAATAGAGGTAAGGTCATGAAGGAATGGGTAACTGCGTGTAGTTTTAATTTCAAGGAGGAAACTTGTAAGAGTTCTTTCAAAAGTATATTTATCTATTTATCTATTTATTTATTTATTTATTTATTTATGCCTGAGTCGGGAAGTATCTGTAGGTGAGAGTGTAGCATCTCTTCCCTGGGCCAAACCTCATCTCGTGGAAGGCCCCGGCGGCGTCCTCTCCCGCGACAGGTGGACGGCCTGGGACAGGTAGCTGGGCAGTAATTACTCAGGTGTGCAGCGGCCGTGAGGGTGTGGGCGTCAGGTTCTTTTGATGAGTAGCAGCGGGCGGCCCGGCGTGGCAGGCTGGCAGGCTGGGGGAGTGGGGGGTCCGGCGAGCCAGCCGCTGCGGGGAAAGCAGATGGCGATTTAATTTTCGGTGATGTTCCTAATTAGCCGTTGGTGTGGGCAGCTACAAAATGGCCGCCGCTGCGAGACACCCATCTGCCGGTCCTGGCCAGGAGCCTGCCGGCCTGCTGGTGGTGAGCCCGGGGCTAGGGGGCCTTGTGATGGTGAAGCCCGGGGCTGCGAGGCCTGCTGGAGGTGAAGCTGGGGGCTACAGGTCCTGGTGAAGGTGCATGAAGCCCGGGGTTGCGGGGCCTGGTTTTGGTGAAGCCCGGGCTGCGGTGCCTGGTGGTGGTGAAGCCCGGGCTGCGGTGCCTGGTGGTGGTGAAGCCCGGGCTGCGTGCCGGGCTCCCTCGGTGCCACCTTCAGGCTCCTCTGGATGACATCAGCTTGAACATGGATCGGTATTTCGGCATTGTGAAATAATTATTCCAACATTTTCTCGGCCTTCTATAATTAATACACATATAAAGATATATTTTTTTCAGACTCCGTGCGGATATCTGTATTTTATCTGGCCAACGCATTTCTATCTGCGTTAGTGTTCAGCGAGGGTACGATTCTCATGCCCCAGAGAACCGGCCAGGTGCAGGCAGGTGTGAAGGGCACACACGCGCGGGTGAGGGGCCGCGGCAACCCAAGGCGTGTGTGGCTCACCTCAGAGGACGCAGGTCACTGGGCGTCACACAGGCACTGGCAAAACTCAGGAACAGAGCATACTTTTTCTTTACAATACAAGTGTATAGGTTTCTTAGGTATAGTGTATATAGGTATAGTAAGGAGGTGCTGAGCATAAGACAGTATGCCTGGCCATTATTAGTGTCATGCTAAGATGTCAAAAACTAATGGTTGGAGATGTGATTCTGTACATACTTTTAAGCATTTGTAGTTTTTACACCTTTTTAGGGTCCTGAGCTTCTATAAAACTCTCCTTGTTCTTTGTATTAATTATTTAAACAAACAAAATCAATTATATTAACACACACACACACACACACACACACACACACACACACACACACACACACACACACACACACACACACACAGTAAAACACAATCACACACATGTAGATGGTCCGTGTCGACACATGTACACGGTAACATCACGCAAAGTTTAGCAAGTTCTGTCCAACACACAACACAACACACAGCACTACACACAACACTACACACAGACACATGCATCCATAGACCTACAAATACAAGAGTTTATACATTTCAGCTAACAACACACACACACACACACACACACACACACACACACACACACACACACACACACACACACACACACACACACACACACACAGGCACCTCTCCCCCTCCCCCCACCCCTCCCACACACACACACACACACACACACACCAAAGATATAGACTCGTACGTGAATTCAAATCGAGTCAATATTCTTAGGAGTTTATTGAGTCGAAAATATTATGTGATTTGCCTCGTACGACCCTCCATGATACGTCGAGGCCCGGAAGCATAATGAACATAAGCTATTTTTTCGACATAATTCGTCTTGTTGGCAAAACCTGGATTAATGTTGTCTCTTCCCACATGAGGTTTAATCCACAAAGCTTTTTTCGTTTTTTTTGTCAGACTCGAATCCATTGTTTTTGCAAATGAAAATAAGTTCATGTACCTTCTGACGACTGTGGTTGTTTTTCACTGTGCATAATGAAAAAGTATCATATGTATCAAAAAAAAATTACCATTATAAACTGTTTAGCCGCATTGTCCCAACTAAGTAATGTTATAAATTAAATGAAATGGAGAAAATAAGGGAAGGACTAGATGGATTTACTCGTACGATCTCTATGGTTATGATTTATTAAGTAACAGATATGAAGTGGGTAAATTAGAGGAATGAGGGAATAGGAATGAGGGAAAATTGGAGATCAAATGAGGACTATAAAGGCTTGAAGAGAAGGATAAATTTGAAGGTTCTGTCAATATGCTGTGGTTTAGTAAGTAATAGATATCAAAAGGGGAAAGAATAATAATAGGGAAATAAAAAAAAATAGGGAAATAGAAAAATAGGGAAAAAAATAGGGAAAGAAAATGAATAAGGAAATAAGGGAATAAGGGAAAATAAAACACCAAATGGGGATAATAAGTGAATAAAGGTATAGAATAATTTGAATCCTCTGTACAATCTCTATATAGTATGATTTATTCAGCAACAGAAATTATAGCTACAAAATTAGATGCAGTTGAACGCAAGATAATGAAGCTCCTTGAGAGAGGCTGATGGAGAATCGATATATATGTTGTATGTGTCTAAAGAGAAAATAACATCTATAGAAGTTTAATTATATTGCTTCAAAAATTCATCTTCACGGTAATCCTTTTCTCTCTCTCTCTCTCTCTCTCTCTCTCTCTCTCTCTCTCTCTCTCTCTCTCTCTCTCTCTCACACACACACACACACACACACACACACACACACTCCTCCCCTCCCCCCTCTCTCTATACACACGGACGAAAAAAAAAATCAGTATTCAAATGTTTTTTTTTTGTTGGCTGCAAAGTTTCTTTTTATGTGTATTTTTTTATTCTAGAGACGCCGAGGACAAAATCAATACCACATTATGAACCCTTCTCCACACAACGTTATTTTTGTATGTGTGTGTTTGTGTGAGTGTATGTGTGTGTATGTGTGTGTTGGTGTACATGAACGAGACTTAAAACACTCAAAGAAAGACCAACACTGAACATTATGGTCTTGAGAGTGTTGGAGTCTTCATCAGTGTGTCTGTTTGTACGTCTGAGTCAATGCAACGATGCTAAGGGGTGCCAGTTCCTCCGTCAGTGCCAGCTTCATGCCCTTACCCTCTCTGGCTCTCATTCAGCAGGAGAGTCAGGTACAGGGGGCGGGGTGGAGGGTGCTACTTTTTTCAATCAATGTGTCTTGGTTTGTATGAGTCAGTTGAACGATACCAAGGAGTGCTGGAACCTCAGTTAGTGCCAGTCTCAGTGCCCTTACCTTCCCTGCCCCTAGCACAGCCGGAGAGCCAGGTACAGGGGGCGGGGTGGAAGGTGTTACTTTTTTCAATCAGTGTCTCTCGGTTTGTATGAGTTAGTTGAACGATCCCAAGGTGTGCTGGAGCCTCAGTTAGTGCCAGTCTCAGTGCCCTTGCCTTCCCTGCCCCTAGTACAGCCGGAGAGCCGCGGTACAGGGGGCGGAGCGGAGGTGAACGGCCCCGTGGCACTCAACCTCAGCCGCTGGCCGGACGGACGCCTACCTTTGCCGGCCGACGTAAAGTTATTAGCATATGAATAAATTGTTTCCCTAATTACCCGGCGGTTTGAAAGCACGGAAAATGGCCGACAGTGAGTTTGATATTAAAATGGCGCCCGTAGAGTCCGGTTTATTTGGCTCGTAAGCAAAGTTCGGTAATTAGATAAAATTGCGAACAAATTACCAGTTTTTTTTAATTAATACCGCGTTTGAGTGTCACTTGCCTGCGTTAGTGCGCGTGAGAGTTGCGTCGCTAACCGTTCATTGCGGCCATGCACTCCTTGGGCTGGGAGAGAGAGAGAGAGAGAGAGAGAGAGAGAGAGAGAGAGAGAGAGAGAGAGAGAGAGAGAGGGAGAGGAAGAGAGAGAGAGAGAGGCAGAGGGAGAGAGAGAGTAAACCTAAGACCAGAATGAATGAGGTGAGGAGTAAGAGAAACTTAAATAAGAAAGGAGCAAGAGAAGGAGACAGAGAAGGAGAAGGAGGAGTAGAGAGAGGGATAGGGAAAGGAAGAGAGAGAGAGAGAGAGAGAGAGAGAGAGAGAGAGAGAGAGAGAGAGAGAGAGAGAGAGAGAGAGAGAGAGAGAGAGAGAGAGAGAGAGAGAGAGAGAGAGAGAGAGAGAGAGGAGGAGATAGGGAGAGAGTGAACCTGAAACCAGAAGGAAAGAGGTGAGGAAAGAAAAGGAGGAAGATAAGCAGAAATACAAGAGAAGCAGGAGAAGGAGATGGAGGAAAGAGATAGAGAAACATAAACAGAAAGAGACAGAAAAAGAGACAGATACAGACGGAGACTTACTTATTTAATTTCAGAAAAGCGTTGAAGTCAACCACACATTTCCAAAGCACGGCGGCAGCAGAACAGCACATCCCTCAGGGCACAGGTGAGCAGCAACAACGCCTGCTTGCTAATTCATGGCCGCTCATGCTCGACACAGCCAGTCATGAGGCGGCCACTTGGTTATTAATGCACGCGGCTCCAAAACGTGGCCTCAGTCATGCAAAAACTCGACTTTACTGAAGGAAGAGTTGCCAGGATTCGCCATGAGGTAGTTACGCGGCTCTTGGTAATGGATGGACTTGATATTCCTGTTTTGCCTAAGAACCGGTTAGTCTTCGTAGCTGAGAAGTCCTTGGGCCGTTTTCTCAGACGTTTTCGGGTCCTTCAGCAAGTATATCCAAAGGCCAGAGAGGAGAATAGTCGCTTTTTTATTGTATGAGGTTGATATATATTTTTTATCTGAATTAATTAGACTTTTTATCCTAGAAGTTTTTGGCTCATATTCTTAGACGTTTTCGGGTCTTTCAACAATTATTCCCAAAGAGCAGAGAGGAGAATAGTTGCTTTTTTATTGTATGAGGTGGATTTTTTTTCAGAATTAATTAGTCTTTTTAGCCGAGAAGTCTTTGGCTCATATTCTCAGGCGTTTTCGGACAATTCAACAATTCTTTCCAAAGGCCAGAGAGGAGATTAGTCGTTTTTTTTATTATATGAGGTTGATATATCTTTTTTTTCATAATTAATTAGTTTTTTAGCCGAGAAGTCTTTGGCTCATATTCTTAGACGTTTTTGTGTCTTTCATCAATTATTTCCAAAGAGTATAAAGGAGATTAGTCGATTTTTTATTGTATGAGGTTAACATATCAGTTTTTTTTTAAGGAGCTGGCTAGTCTTTTTAGCCGGGAAGTCTTTGGGGGTGTACTCCTTGAAGCTTTCGGCTCTTGTAACATATTTCCAAAGTCCAGAAAAGTGATTACTCGAGTTCTCATGTGTGTTTTTCGTATTCATGGTGCAGAAGCCTTGTCAAAATATCACTAGGCTCATAAAACTACCCATGGAAATGCCCACAATCTCTGTAAAAGTATTATTAAATGTGGGTGTCTAAGCCCAAAAATGTTTGAGGATATGGGCCTTAACAATTTCAGTCTTACCGAAGGAGAGGCTTTCAAAGACTGACATACATCATCATTCAGTAGTTACACAGGTCATTTCATTTCACGCTAATTTTTAATCTTTCTTTTATTTAGGACTGCTTTTAAACGTGGCTTTAGGTATGCAAAAACTCGACCTTGCTGTAGAAAAAGTTGCCTTAAACTGACTAAGATGACCTTAAGATTGCTCAACCACTCCTCGACTTGCTTAATGTACGGTTCGGATTCGAGATTTTTTGTAGACACGACTACTTCCAAAAGCTGCTTCAGTCTTGCAAAAACACTAGACTTAGAGATTGACTGAGCTAAATCACAAGGAAGTAGTTATGCAGTTATGCTTCTCGTATTATTTGATATCTTATTATTTGTTTCATGAGGGCAAATTCTTGTTTCTTAATGAGATAACTACTCCAAATATCTTCCTTGGCCATGCAAAAAACAGGACTATCTGATGACAAACTCCCATAAACTCTCATAAATCACTATTAGGGAGTTGAAGGCGTGTTATTTTGTTTGTTGAAGGTTGAATTTCTCTTTCTAAGTGACAGGTTCATCTTGTTGATAATAGCCTTAAGGATCAGTTTATTCTTTTTCCTTTTGTGGTTCATTTCCTCTTATTTCTAAAGAACAAACAAAAGAGACAAATTTAAATGAAATACAACAACTCATCACAAGGCACTTAAGTTGGCGTCTGTTATATATAAGGTTGAAATTCACGTTTTTAAGAACACAGTTATACTTCATTGTTTTTGGGTCTCAAGATACTAGTTTAGTTTTCCTATATATCACCTGTTCTACTATCACCCGTGTCCTCCGTCTGACGTGCCCGGTTCGCTGCACGCATCTAGAATTCAGTGTTTATCTGAATCATTAGTGGCACTTTTCATGAGCCGCTCGATGGCTGTCTTTTGTTTATAAATCGTGGTTTGATGCTCTACATTATTCCCCGTCATGTGTCCGAGTCCTTTCAAAGCCAATGTTTCAATAAAGACAGATGAGGACGAGGACGGCCGACGCTCAGCACTGCGATAACCTGCTGGGGGGAGGCTTTCGACTTTTCTAAAATATCTTGGTTTTCGATAGGTGCGAATTTTTGGCCTATGCCTTTGGACAGTTGGAAATAATTGTTTTTTTTTACACCAGAGGAAGCAGACAAGGGCAAACAAAAAACAAAAGTAACAGGAACAAAAGCCGGAAAAACTACTTCTCCCAAAATGAAAAACAAAATGGTAGAGAAAGCGAAAAGATTATTCAAAAGCAGTTCGAGGCAAATTAAAGTAACAGGAACAAAAGCCTAAAAAACTACTTCTCCGAAAAAAAAAAATGTTAGAGAAGCCCAAGAGATTATTCAAAAGCAGTTCGAGGGATGTCTCGAAACTCCCCTCCTAGGACAAAAATGTATATTCTTCAAAACCTTAAGGAAATGTTTGATGGTACACATCTTAGTCACCTTTGGCACTGTCACGTGAGCTCAGGTTGATGGCACGTACAGCTGGATGGTACTTTGTCCTCTATTACTTTCTCTCTGCCTCGAGGAACAGAATCAAAAGTCCTTAAAACAGAATTAAGATCACAACTATGAAAATGGTCACTTCTTTTCGCTTCTTATTTTCATTATGTGCATCGAACCTCCCTCTTACAACACCAGGTATTAAGACAGTCAGCATCGTGAATAACCGTCAAGGTAATGTGTTTTCTATTTCATTTTTTCCCTTCGTACTCAAGAGTGACGAATTTCTGTCCATAAAGTAGCTTCTTCCTTTCCTATTTATTCTCCATATTTTCACCTTATTTCCCTTCTATAACACTGTCTCAAGAACCGGCTATTAAGACAGTCAGCATAGTGATTAACCATTAAGTTGACGCGTTCTGTATTTCATCTTTTTCCTTCGTAATCAAGAGCAACAATTTTCTGTCCCCAATATTCTCCGCCTCAACTTCCAGGTATTGTTTGTGTTTTTTGACCCCGCTCGCCGCCGCTTCCCACCTGCTTCACTGTCGCTTTCCCTCGCCCTGAGTTTTCATATGCATCGAGTGACTGAACTGTAGATCTATTATGCATCTGCTGTTGAAATCACGATCTCTGCAAAATCTGTTTGGTCGCGTCGCCTGGAACAGATTTACTGAGGACCGACGTTTTTATCCAGTAACCAAAGGGAAGTGAGGAGGAAAGTGCTGGATGGCGTTATAGAAAGCGAGCATCATGGATTAGGAAAGAGATAAAGGTTAAACACATTATAATGACGATAAAGAAACAAAAAAAGGACTTTGGGAGGTTAAACGTAAAAGATCTAATGACAGTCGAGGAAAAAAATGGATTAGGAAAGAGTTAAAGGTCAAACATACTTTAATGATCTTCAAGAACAAGAAGAAAATGGACGTGGGAAGCCTAAACGTTGAAGATACTCACTCTAATGATGATTAAGACCAAAACAATGACTTGGACCGACGTTTTTATCCAGTAACCAAAGGGAAGTGAGGAGGAAAGTGCCGGAAGGCGTTATAGAAAGCGAGCATCATGGATTAGGAAAGAGATAAAGGTTAAGCATATTATAATGACGATAAAGAACAATAAAATGGACTTAAGGAGGTTAAACGTAAAAGATCTAATGACAGTCGAGGAAAAAAATGGATTAGGAAAGAATTAAAGGTCAAACATACTTTAATGATCTTCAAGAACAAGAAGAAAATGGACGTGGGAAGCCTAAACGTTGAAGATACTCACTCTAATGATGATTAAGACCAAAACAATGACTTGGACCGACGTTTTTATCCAGTAACCAAAGGGAAGTGAGGAGGAAAGTGCCGGATGGTGTTATAGAAAGCGAGCATCATGGATTAGGAAAGAGATAAAGGTTAAACACATTATAATGACGATAAAGAAACAAAAAAAGGACTTTGGGAGGTTAAAGGTAAAAGATCTAATGGCAGTCGAGGAAAAAAATGGATTAGGAAAGAGTTAAAGGTCAAACATACTCTAATGACTTTCAAGAACAAGAAAATGGATGTGGGAAGGCTAAACGTTGAAGATACTCACTCTAATGATGATTAAGACCAAAACAATGACTTGGGCAGATCATATTATGCGTAGAACTGATGAGAAATGAAAACCCAAGCAAAATAGTGGCAAAAAAAGGTCTTATAGAAGTCAGAGCAAACAGATAACCAGGTGGAGAGATGAGATTAGAGCATTTTCATGAACAAGAGAATAGATTAACATAAATGGAACTTGGGAAGGCCACGTTATGCTCAGAAGTAATAACAGATGGACAAGCAAAGTAACAGAGTGGCAACCTATAACTTGTAAAGGTCAGGGCAGACAGAGATGCAGGTGGAGAGGTGAGATTAGAGCATTTACATGAACAAGAGAATAGATTAACATAAATGGAACTTGGGAAGGCCACGTTATGCTCAGAAGTAATAACAGGTGGACAAGCAAAGTAACAGAGTGGCAACCTAAAACTTGTAAAGGTCAGAGAAAGACAAAGAACCAGGTGCAGAGATGAGCTTAGAGGATTTACATGGACATTAAGAGGTACACATATTATAAGACAGATAGATGGATGATGTTGGGTAAGACCATTGTCCTTAAGTGGTTTAGAAATTGATGAAGATGAGGATGAAGATGATAGTGAGTGGAAGTCCTGTATTTTTTTTTAGCTGAGAGAGAGAAGACTTTTTAAGCTGAGGTAGAGAATAAGAGAAGAAAAGAAGATTGGTTTTATATTCCTCGTTAGGGTAGTTCAGGTTGCAGGTAAGACGTCAGTAATTGCTTGCGAAGGTGTCGAGTTTAGGTGAGTTTGGAATTCCTTTTCTTCTTTATCTTTCTTCCACTGAATTAGTTTATTTTTTGTATTTTTTTCGTGTTTTAAGTTTGATTTTTGTACCATAAGCGTATCAGTCGACCTGAGTTTTTGTAGTTTGTTATTTTTTATGTTTTCTTCTTTTTCCTGTTCTTTTTTTTGTTGTTCTTTTTCCTCTTCGTCTTTCCCCTCCTCCACAACCTTCTCCTCGTCCCTCTTCTCGCTCTCCTCCTCCTCTTCGTTTTCCTCCTCCTCCTCCTGGTGCTCTTCTTCCTACTCCTCTTCTGCCCTCTCAAACTCAGCTTCCTCCTCCTCCTCCTCCTCCTCCTCCTCCGTCTTTTATTTTCGTTTTCTTTCATTTTTCTTTCATTTTTCTGCTGATGTTTAAATTGGTGTAGGACTCAGCCGGTTGGTTTCTCTATCTTCTTTCTTTTTCCCCTCTTCTTCTTGTACTCGTTTCTTTTTTTCCCCTTTTTCTATCTTTTTTTTTGTTTTTTTGTTATTCTTCATATATTTTTGCTTGTTTTTGTTCTTGTTCGTCTGCGCCATCGTCTTCCTCCTCTTCCTCTTTGTCCTCTTTCCTCTCGTTCTCGTCTTCCTCTTTATCATTGTCCTCGTTCTTCTACTTCTCCTCTTCCTGTTCCTCTCTTTCTCCTCCTCTTCCTCTTTATTTTCCTCTTCCCCCTTTTTTTCATTATTTTTATCTTCTCGTTCTTGTTTTATTTTGTTATTCTTCCTCTTTTTATGCTTGTTCTTCTTCCTGTTTGTCCTTGTTCTTGTTCTTCTTGTTCTTCTTCTCCCTTGTCCTCCTCCTCCTCCTTACCTTCTCCTTTTTCTTGTCCTCTTTCTCCTCTTCTTCCTCCTCCTATTCATTCACTTCCTTCATTCCCTTCTCCTCCTTCTTCCTTCTCTTTCTCCTCCTTCTCCTCCTAGTCCTCCTCCTCCTCCTCCTCCATCTCCCCCTACATTATTTTTTACTGCTCTCTCTCTCTCTCTCTCTCTCTCTCTCTCTCTCTCTCTCTCTCTCTCTCTCTCTCTCTCTCTCTCTCTCTCTCTCTCTCTCTCTCTCTCTCTCTCTCTCTCTCTCTCTCTCTCTCTCTCTCTCTCTCTCTCTCTCTCTCTCTCTCTCCTGAAGAACCGTACCTTGCCCTTTGCCCTGTCGGTTTTCTCTTCCGCCTCCTGCAGCAGAGACTCACGTGTTCCCATGCTCAGGTATTGGCAATTAAGCAAGATCTGTGTTACTGTCGAGAAAATTGAAATTCTTGCTCCTGCCTATCCCGGGAAGAAACTTTCAATATAGTTTCAATGATAGTTAGGAAAGAAATACGCTCTTCCTTTTTTCGCCGCGTGCCCACACTGACTGGTCCGCCCTCCGATGCACGGTGTTCATTATTCACCGGGATTATTTTTTCCTTGAAGGGCCTTTTACTGCGTCGGGAAGTATATTCATTTTTTTTTTCTGGGGACGGGGTGGGTGGGGGGGGTGGGGGGAGATCTTGTTTAGCGCTGAACTTTGTGACGGACTTTCTCCCGGTGATTTCGTTTCGCTGTGTGTCCGGAAAACGTATTCTTGGTTTTCTTGACGTGAGCCTTCCACTCTCTCCCCCAGCCCAGAAAAAGAATATCTTGCCTTCAAAATCTTTAAATGTTGGTTGGCAGTGGAGATGCACATTTGGCACTGTCACGTCAGCGCTGGTCGATGGCACTGCGGCCGCGATGTTGGCACTGGCACTGTTAGATGAAGTATATTCGAAGTTTTTGCACAGCACTTGAATACTTCATCGCCCTGACTCCACACAACACTGGCACCGAATCACCTGACCTGGCCCTGTCTTGCTGTTTTTCATTAGCCAAACCTGCGACTTTTTAGCTCACGCCGCCGCCAGAATGCTGATCGCTTATGTGAGGTTAAAAAGTATTCACAAATCTTTCATAGTGGCTGTCAATCCTCAATCCATCGTCTAATACCCAGTGAACATACGAAAAGGACATCTGTAGCTTCTCTTGACTTTCTTGTCACCCCACCGCTATAATCGTCATCGTTCCAGCGTAATAAAGAACGATTTTCAAAGCATTCATGGTCGCTGCCTATCCTCAGTCCATCGTCTGATACCCAATGAGCATACGAAAAGGACATCTGTAGCTTCACCTGACTTTCTTATCACCCACCGCTACACTCATCATCGTCCCAGCATGGTAAAGAAGGATTTTCAAAGCATTCATGGTCGCTGCCTATCCTCAATCCATCGTCTGATACTTAATAAACATGAGAAAAGGAAATCGGTTGCTTCATTTTACCTCTTCTGCCTCGACCGCCACACTCCTCATCGCAGCAGTGTGATAGAGAACGATTTTCAAAGCCTTCGGGGTCGCTGTCTATCCTCAATCCATCGTCTGATACTTGATAAACATAAGAAAAGGAAATCGGTGGCTTCGTTTAACCTCCTTTCCCACGACCGCCACACTCGTCATCGCAGCAGTGTGATAGAGAAGGATTTTCAAAGCCTTCGGGGTCACTGTCTTATCTCAGTCCTTTGTCTAGCTCGCAAAGAAGAAAGGAATATTAACTGTATGTCTTCACTGCACTGCGGGGAAGTCGCATTTGTCTGTCATCTTTGGCTTCTTATTTGTTCTCTCCGGTCGCTGGTTAGGTCATACGAGGCGGCGGTCGTGCGGAAGGGAGCTGTTGTGGGCGTCTTATTGTCTTATTATCGTATTGTCTTATTCTTCTATTGTCTTTCTGTCTCATTGTCTTATCAGCTTATTGTCGCTTTTATCTTTGGCACCTTATTTGACCTCTCCGGGGGCTAGTGAGGTCATGTGTGGCGGCGCTCGTGCAGAAGGGAGATATTGTGGGCTTTTTATTGTCTCATTGTTTCATCGCCTTAGTGTTATTATGTCTTATGATCCTATTGTGGCTTGTCTTTTATCTCCGACACCTTATTTATCTTCTCCTGCCGCTGGTGAAGTCATGCGAGGTGGGGGTCATGCGGAAGGGAGATGTTGTGGGCGTTTTATTATCTCATTTTTTCATCGTCTTAGTGTTATGTTGTCTTATGGTCCTATTGTGGCTTTTCTTTCATCTCCGACACCTTATTTATCTTCTCCGGCCGCTGGTGAAGTCATGCGAGGTGGCGGTCGTGAGGAATGAAGTTATTGTGGGCGTTTCATAGTCTTTTTTGTCTCCTCGTCTTATGGTCTTATCGTCTGATCGTCTTATTGTTGCTTTTATCTTATCATTAGTACCTTATTTGTTCTCTGGTAGCGGGTAAAGTCATGCGAGGTGGCGGTCGTGCGGTCGGGAGCTGTTTATGTCGTTTCATTATCTTCTTGTCTTATCTTCTTATAGTCTTATTGTCTGATCGTCTTATTGTCGCTTTTATCTTATCTTTAGCACCTTATTTGCTCTCTCCGGCCGCTGGTGAGGTCATGCGAGGTGGCGGTCGTGCGGACGGGAGTGGCTGTGGGCGTCTCATTGTCATTGTCTTGTGTGAGGTTAAGCATCATGAGCTTCATCCTTTAATAAACTGGATATACAATAGATTCCCCTAAGGAGCAGGAGGTGGGTGGGTCAACAACTATCTAAGTTATTCACTTAAAACATTAATAACTGCATCTTCTAGTGAGTTATGCCTCGATATTTGTGTTTTGGAGAAGTGACGCGGGCTGTTCCTTCAATAACTTTCAAACTATGGCAATGCAATCAAACAGGAGAGAAAAATAACCTCTGTAGATTCACTTTGTTGTGTTGAGGAATGTCGCTTTTACTCCTGTGACCTGTAACACCTCATTTGGCCTTCACGGGGGTTGGGAAAGTCGTGGAAAGGGGTGGTCGTGCTGGGTCGCTTTATCGTAACACTGGAGGGATATTTTTTTATCAGTGTCTTGTGTGAGATTAACATTTGTCACCCCCACACTTGTTTCCTCGTTTATGTGGGAGGCAGCAACTTTAAAACCTGGCACTATTAGGCAAGGAAACTTCCCCAAACGAAGGGAAACTTGAACCTGTATATCCGGAAACAAGAGTGGCCATATGCGAGTTTTCATTCTCCCCCTCCATTCCCTTCTCCTTCTTCTTCCTTCTCTTCTCCTCCTTCACCTCCTAGTCCTCCTCCTCCTCCTCCTCCACCTCCTCCTACATTATTTTTTACTTCCCTTCTTTTTCCCCTTGTGCCTTAACCACATACTTGTTAGACCTATTCCGCAAGCTACCGAAACTCTGGTCATCTCAAGATCATCGCCTGGAGCTTGACAGTGGACTAGATGATAACAGGGAGCATGATATTTTCTTCTTTAACTCCTCGTGTGTTTCAGATCTCCTTTCAGACTCTTATGTTAATTCCTCAATCGTTCTTTGACTCAATGTTTAGTTCCTAAGTCATATTTTGGTAAGTCTTCCTCATAATCAATTTGTTACCGTCAACTCTGAATATAAGACTTTCAAAGTATTCATCGTCTGTCGCAATGCCTATTTTCCCCTCTAATTCTATATACTGATAGTTCCTTTAAGCATGCCATCAATAATCTAAGATATATTGTGTCGATAAGTAAGTAAGTAAAGTAAGGAAGGAAGGAAGGAAGGAAGGAAGAAAGGAAGGATGGAAGGAAGGAAAGAAGTATCATTAGTTTAAGTAGGTATTATTTGTTTAGTTTAAGCTCTACACATTGTGGGATTCCCTGCTCCGCCCATAAGGAGAAGGGCAAGTTTATTGAATGGTATCTTTAGGGAGTGTTATGGTTTCATTAGGAGAATGTCTCGACTCAATTAATCTAACGTTTCTTTCTCCTCCCGCAGCGGTAAGTGTCGCTCGGCCGCGGTTCTCCGGGAGGTGCAAGCGGTTAGTGGACTACCTTGTTTGTTATTAAGATGTTTTGAAGGTGCTGAATTTGATCTCTCTAGCAGGGATTAACTTCTCTCTCTAATTAAATGTCAGCGTCAAATTGTAGTGTGATCAGCATATATACGATCTAACTAGAATCAATTACTTTTCTTCTTCTTCCCTTCTTTCACTGAACATCATTCTAAAGTTATACCACGATTAACATTTGCCCTATTTTATTAAGTGTAGTTTCCTTTTATGTTTCCTTCAGACACTATTACAATCAGATCCTTTGAAATCAATGGGTAAGTTTAGCATGACTTGTATAAGCTAATGAAGTGTACTGAAGAAGGGAAGATGAATCAAAGGTTAGCAATGACATCGGAAAGGCAAACGGGGCACACAGAAGAATCAGGCAGGTAGGACAAAGGTGGGCAGAGAGACATACGTATAGGTAGTCAGACAGGTACAGGTATAGATATAGGTATAGAAATAGGTATAAGTAATCAGACAGACTTACCTATAGCTAGACGGAAAGGTAAACAGAACAACAGGTGGGTGAATTGACAGACAAACAGAGACTCTCCAAGAAACAGGCAGGTCCCTCAAGCCAGACAGAATGTAATATGTTTAACACTTGCAAAACCTAATCAAATGAAGTCATATTTTTCTTGCCTCTTGAATACCGTGGAAGGAAAGTCATGTCTCTCATCTGTCTCCTTCCCTGTCTTTTCCCTCCTCTCGTGTCTGTCTATTCTCCCCTAAACCTAAACCTATCCACCCGAGATTGACGTCTCTTTTGGCGACTCCTTACTGTTATCTATTATGGAAGTGGCGAGTAGCGTTTTTTTATATTTTTTTTTTACTCTTTTTGTTGCCCTTGAGCCGTGTCCTTCGACGTAAGAAAAAAATGTCAAAGGTATTGCAAATAATAATCCTGTCTCCATCTCCCGCCTCCCTTTAGTTTATTTCTGTCTTATCCTCTTTTTTTTTTATTTGCTGTCATTTTTTTGTTTTTTTGTTTTTGTCAAAGCCCCTGAGCCTTTGTATAAAATCATTCTGTCTCGATCCTTCCTCTCGTTGATTCCTGTTCCTGTCTTATCCATGTTTTTTTTGTGTTTTTTTATCGTTAGGTTATTCGTTTTGTCAAAGCTCTTTTATATGATTTTGTCACTCCTTCCTCTTGTTTTTTTTCCTCTCTTTATTCGTCTTTTCTTTATGCATTTTATCACTATTTTTATTATTATTTCTCATCTCGGTTTCCGGTTTCATGAAGTGTGGTTAATTCACGGAAAATCATATGTGGTTAACAAATCACCTTCAAAGCACTTATTCCCCTTTTCTTTATGTATTTTATCACTCTGTATTTTTTTTCCACTCCGACTTCCTGGCTGTATATTCTCATCTCAGTTTTCGGTCTCATGAAAGTGCGGTTACGGCACGGAAAATCATATGTGGCTAACAAATCAACGCCTTCAAAGCACTTATTTCCCTTTTCTTTATGCATTTTATCACTCTATTTTTATTCTCCACCCATTTCCTGACTGTATTTTCTCATCTCGATTTTCGGTCCCTCTTCTACCCATCCTTCCTTCCTCTCTTCCTTCGTACATAAACTCAATTCCTAGTGATGGCTACT
Organism: Eriocheir sinensis; assembly: GCF_024679095.1. Classification (NCBI taxonomy): domain Eukaryota; kingdom Metazoa; phylum Arthropoda; class Malacostraca; order Decapoda; family Varunidae; genus Eriocheir; species Eriocheir sinensis. The sequence goes on from NC_066530.1 coordinate 17,697,585, forward strand.
CTTAATGGGTGCAGTGTGTTAGGAAGGTACGGAAGTATTGGCTGTAGATGTAGTACTGAGCCCCGGTTTCTCAGACTCATGAAGAATGGTTAAGGCACGGAAAATAACATCACATGGCGTACGAATCAGCACCTTCAAAGCACTTATTTACCGTACATTAGCTCTTATAGTGGTATGCATATGTCCTCAGCTGTCATCCCTGTTGTGCCCCGTTTGATCCGTGCTTTGCTTTCGGATCTGTGCTTGATAGTCCGATGCGTTCCAACTCAACTCTTTTCTTTCCAGGAGTAAGACCAAAGCATTTATTATTAAGGAAGAGGACTGTTTTTTTATTTGTAAGTCTATATATGTATTTTGGAATGATGAATGGTGTGCTTCCTGTTCATGTTCTTTTAATTATTGTTATTGTTTTCTATTGTTCTATTGTTATTATTAGTGTTTCTTTTCTTTCGTATATGTTCCCTGCGCATGTATGATTTTATAGTTATTTGGTGGTGTTTTTGTTCTTCTTTTGATTATTTTTATTAATTCATATTATTTTTCTCCGTGTTACTTTACTATTATCAACGTCTGAGGTGTTCCCGGCGTGTTATTCTTGTTGTTCTTCTTCCTTCTCTGCTCATCATCATCATTTTATTATCATTACTATCTATGTTACTCTTCTACAATCAGCGTTAGTATTGAGTCATGTGTTTGTGGTTTCGTCTGAATTGCTTCCTCGCGCTGTGTATTCTCTTCTTACTTCTCTTTTTCTTACTTTTCTTATCAAAACTATCCAAGTCACTCTACTATCATTAACGTTAGTATTAAAAATGTGTTGGTGGCCTCGTCTGACCTGCTCCCGCCCACTGTATATCCTCCTCTTGTTGCTCTTAATTTTACTTTTTTCTATCATTACTCTCGGGACTACTTTACCATCATTCACATTAGTATTGAAACATGTACTGGTGGCCGTGTCTGAGCCTCTCCCGCCCGCCGTGTAGCCCGTGTGAGGCGGCGTGGATCTTGTACCTGTTGAGGAGGAGACGAAGCGGGGACGAGAAAATTTGATAGGAGGGGAGACTGGCGCGAGACGAGGGGAGTCACGGATGAGGGAATAAGAAGCCATTTAGGGCGTGAGAGAGGAAGAGTTGGAGTGAGAGAAGGAGGGAGAAGGAGAGTGAGAGGGAGGGAGAAGGAGAGGGTAGGAGAGGGAGAAAGAAAGGGAGAAGGAGAGGGAGAGAAAGAAATATAGGGAGATAAAGGAGAGGGAGATAAAGAAGTAGAGGGAGAGAAAGAAGTAGAGGGAGAAAGAGAGGGAGAAGGAAAAGAAGACGGTGAGAGAGAGAGAGAGAGAGAGAGAGAGAGAGAGAGAGAGAGAGAGAGAGAGAGAGAGAGAGAGAGAGAGAGAGAGAGAGAGAGAGAGAGAGAGAGAGAGAGAGAGAGAGAGAGAGATTTAGTTTTTAATTGTACCTATTCTGGTCCCCGACGTTCCCCAATTTAGTATAAGGTTCTTAAGGCTTTTAATTATACGGTAGATTAAAAGAGGTTGGTGCATATTTACTTCAAAGTTTCTTCTTGGTCCTTTTTTTTGTTTGATTTACTCATTATTATTCACGTAGGGATTATTCTCGATGGAAAGGGACATGATAAAGAGTAAAAAATGGTATAAAAAGGATATCTATATTCTTCTCCATTTAGATAAAGCTCATGTCCGAAAGGTAATTTGAAAGGTGTCTTGATATTCCCCTCTTCAGATAGTTTAAGGAGTAGGAAGGTTAGAATATTGCTGAAGAGTGATTGTTCCAGAGAAAGGTTTGCTGTATTACTTTGCTCCTTACAAGGCTATCCATCTGCTTACAGATAATACGGTTCTTTATATTAAGGCATCTTTCTGTGTTTTGATTATTTGGTTGGTATGTTTTCTGGCGATAACTTTCTACTCTTTACTATTTAATTTATTCTCTGCACTAAGTTGCTCTATTGATGTCAGGTTACCACACACAAACACCTTTGAAACACAAGTAGACATGACTTGTGAGTTTCGTTACAGCACATAATTTTACGCTTTCGTCCCTTAATAATCATGTACATTGACGTTACCTTACCACAACCCACTAACACCTGTAAAACATATCCACCCACAGGTTGCTATGACTTAAACCTTCTCCAGAACACGTATGCAAGCAACACAATGAAAAACAATTGAGAAAACACAAATATGAAAACAATATCACATGCAGGATCCCACCAATGCATAGGTATCAGGTGAAATGACAAATTAGGTGCCGACGGTGATTAATTAGGAGGGGGCGGAAGACAGGGGGCAAAGCTTCTGGGTCCGTACCTTCCCCCTGACAAGCCAACCTAATGAAACAGAGTGGGCGGTAATAGATCGGTAGAAAGACATGATAGTTGAAATATACAAACAGAGAAACAGGTGGGTAAGAGAAAAGTAGGAAGGCATGAAAGGTAAATGATATACAGACAGAGTGGGCGGTAATAGATCGGTAGAAAGACATGATAGTTGAAATATACAAACAGAGAAACAGGTGGGCAAGAGAAAAGTAGGAAGGCATGAAAGGGAATTGATATACAGGCAGAGTGGGCGGTAATAGATAGGTAGAGAGACATGATAGTTGAAATATACAAACAGAGACAGGTCGGTAAGAGGTAAGATAGGAATACATGATAGGTAGATTATATATAGACAGAGTGGGCGGTAACAGATAGGTAGAAGGACATTATTGTTGAAATATACAAACGGGGAAACAGGTTGGTAAGAGAAAGGAAGGAAGGCATGCAAGTTAAATGATAGACAGGCAGAGTGGTTGGTGATAGATTTTTAGGAAGGGATGAGAAGACGGTGGACAGACAGACGGAAAGCTAGACACACAAACAGATGCATAGAGAGACAGAGAAGACACAGGTAGATAGGTTGACATAGAGACAGACAAACAGGCAGGCGGATAGAACAATCAGATGGAAAGGTAGACAGAAAAGATGCATTGATGGGTAGACAGAACACACAGATACACTGGGAGATGGACAGAGAGACAGACAAAGAGGTAGACAGAAAAGGATGCATTGATGGGTAGACAGAACACACAGATGCATTGAGAGATGGACAGAGAGACAGACAAAGAGGTAGACAGAAAAGATGCATTGATGGGTAGACAGAACACACAGATACATTGGGAGATGGACAGAGAGACAGACAAAGAGGTAGACAGAAAAGGATGCATTGATGGGTAGACAGAACACACAGATGCATTGGGAGATGGACAGAGAGACAGACAAAGAGGTAGACAGATAGAACAGGGAGACGGAAAGGTAAATATATAAACACATGCTTTGATAGATAGACAGAACACACAGATACATAATCAGATAGACAGAAAGACAGACAAAAAGGTAGACTGAGAGCTAAACTGATACCCAAAGAGAGAGGTAAACAGAGAAACAGGTGAATGGATAAACATAATTAAGCAGGTGAATGGATGGGAGAAACAAACAGATAGACAGGTGGAAAGATAATCAGGAAAATGGGTTGATAGACAGACCAAAGATAATATGACAGACGAGTAAAGAAAGAGATGAACAGGCAGGAAGAATGTAAGATAGACAAAAATATAAAAAGACAGAGAGATAAAGATAAGCACAGACAGGAAGATTTTAAGACAGATAAACAAGATGAATACACAGGAATAATGATAGATAGACAGAAATATAGAAAGAGACGAAAGACAGACAGAGAAAGAGATACACAGACAAAAAAAACGGATAGACAGACAGACAGTAACCCCTCCAAAAAAAAAAAAAACAGACAAAGAAAGAAATGAAAACAGATAGACGTATAGACAGAAATACAGAAAGACAGACAGAGAAAGAGAAAAACAGACTGGTAGATTGATAGATAAACACAAACCATACACATAGACAGATATAGAAAGACAGCCAGAGAAGGAAATGAACACAGGTTGAAGGACAGACAAGCAAACACGAACCAAGAATCCCCTAAGAAACACACAGGTACCTCAGGCCGGGTAGACTGATAGACATGCATACACAGAACATAGACATTGATACATAGATATAGAAAGACACCTAGATAAAGAAAAGGACATAAACAGATGGAAGGATAGTGAGACAAACCAAGAATCCCCCAAGAAACACACAGGTACCTCAGGCCGGAGACACAGGTAAGGCAAGGTAAGGCAGGGGAGGCGGGACAGGTGCACGGGTTCTCGCGGCAAATTAATGAGCGGCACCCCGACAGAGAGGCCGGCGGGCACGGCTACAAAATGGCGGATGTCATTATGCAACGGTTGAGGCTGAGAGGAGTGATGCTGGTGGTGGTGGTGGTGGTGTCTGGTGATGATGGTGAGGGTAGTAGGGGTTCTGGTTATGGTGAGTGTGTATGGTGATGGTTGTAATGTTGGTGATAATGATGGTAGTAGTGATAGTGAGTTTAGTGTTAGTGGTGGGTAGGACTGGTGGTTGTAATGGTGATGATGGTGAGAGGTGACTATGATGGGACTGTAGATAATGGTGAGTGTGATGATGGTTACTGATGGTGAGCACGGAAATGTCGAAAATGATGATTGTTATGATGATGGTGAATATGATGATGGTGACTTGGTGTAAATGGTGACGGTAAGAAAGTTAGTGAGGCTGATTATGATGATGATTAGTAACAGTGACGATAGTTCTTAATGATAGTGACACTGCAAGGTAAATAGCAACGGCATCTGGAAGGTAAACTAATCAACAGGTAAACAGGAACATAAGCTATAAAGGAAGATGACGATGATAACAGAGGAAAGCTGAGAATAGCGCCGTTGAGATGACGTATGATGCTAATGATAGTGACAGGTAGTTAGTGTGACAAGAAAGTGGCAGGTGTAACGAGGAGAAGGTGACAGAAATGAGGATTAGAAGATGAGGATAGTGAGAGGTGATGACGTAGAGTGTCTGACGGTGATAGGAGTGAAAAGATAGTGAGTTGGAGTATGACAAGGTAGAAGCGGAGTATAAGACTTGGCAGGGGAGTTTAACAGGGGCTAGAAGGTGTATTTGACAAGGAAGACAGGATGGTGGAGTATAACAAGGTAGAAGCGGAGTATAAGACTAGGCAGAAGAGTTTAACAGGGGCTAGAAGGAGAGCTTGACAAGGAAGACAGTATTGAGAAGTATAACAAGGTAGAAGCGGAGTAATAGACTTGGCAGGGGAGTTTAACAAGGGCTAGAAGGAGAGTTTGACAAGGAAGACAGTATTGAGAAGTATGACAAGGTAGAGGCTGAGTAATAGACTTGGTAGGGGAGCTTAACAAGGGCGACACGGCTAAGTAAGGTAGGACAGGGGGAGCATGGTAAAATATGACAAGGGCAGGGCAAGGGGTGAACTACGAAAAGGGTAATGTATGCTAAGGGTGAGGTATGATAAGGATCTGTTCAAAGCATGATAAGAATTGGGTGAGATACGACACTAGAAGGGGAGTTTGACAAGAAGCAGGAGGAAGAGTGAATCAGGTATTGGGGTGAGGGATACAAGAATGGACAGGGGTAGGAGTTAAGCGATAGGGTGAAGGAAGGGTGAGCAGGGTCAGCCGTGGAGCATGACAAGGTAGAGGGAGTGTGACAGGAGGCAAAGTGTAGCGTGACAGGGTTGGAGGAGGAAGTGTGACCAGGCAGGGTAGCACGCAGAGTATTAGACAGAACAAAGGATAGATAACGCAGATATGAAACTTGCTAAACCTCTCCTTAGAAGATAAAATGGTGCAGGGGTAGAATGCAACACTAGGTAGGGTGACAGACAGGGTAACAGACAGGGAAGCAGAGGGAAAAAAAGACAGGGAAACAGAGAGGGGAAAACAGACAGGGAAACCGAAAGAAAGAAAAGAAAAGACATAAAAATAGACAGAAAACAGAGAAGAAAACAGACTTGGAAACAGAACTGGAAGCATAGAAAAAACTTGCAGGAAAACAGAAAGGGAAACAGAAAGGGAAACAAAAGTAAACAAACAGGAAAACAGACAGGGAAACAGAAAGGGAAACAAGGAAACTGATAGGAAAACAGAAAGGGAAACATACAGGAAAACAGGAAGATCAGCAGAGAGCGAAACTGATCTAGAAAAAGAGAGAGAGAAACAGACAGGAAAACAGACAGAAGAACAGAGAGGGAAACAGACAGGACAACAAAGGAAAACAGATAGGAAAAGACCAAGAAACAGAGAAACATACAGGAAAACAGGAAGATCAGCAGAGAGGGAAACTGATCTAGAAAAAGAGAGAGAGAAACAAACAGGAAAACAGACAGAAGAACAGACAAAGAAACAGGGAGAAATAACAGACAAGCTAACAGAGAAAGCAAACACAAGCCAACACAGACACTCCCCCACCAACCCTCCTCTACAATAACAAACAATAACACACAAACCACAAACAGAGACGAAGAAACGATACCCGTGACACGTTACTTCCCCTGTCACGTCTCGTCACGTCACGCCCTCGCCATCACGTGACACACAGACAACACACAGCCAACACGTACCGCCACAGCTAAACGTGCAGCGCCGCCCCCAACACACACACTGCTCCTGCTGCACGCCACACAAAAACACATGTTATTTATCCCCCTCCACGCATGACGCTTCGACGCTTGGCATTACGTCACCCCACACTCACGTACAGGTAGGGGCGGCTGATGCTGGTGATGCTGATGATGGTGATGATGATGGTGGTGATGCTGGGATTGGGATGGGAGTGGGTGGTGATGGTGAGGGTGGTAGACTCGACTGGTGCTGGTGATGGTGATGGTGGTGATGCTGGGATTGTGGTGATGGTGAGTTATGGTGATGGTGAGGGTGGTAGTGGTAGTATATGGTGAGGATGATTATACAGTTCACCTATGTACGTTTCCACACTATATTTACGTACACTATATCAATACAGTCACGTACACTCCCTCACTATACCCTCTCTTCTAAACTTGCCTCGAATACTTTCCCTAATGCTTCTTTTTCTACATCTTCTAAGCAAAGTATCAATAGTTTCTTTAATACTTAATCATCTACTTCTTAGCAAACCGTGAATTATTTCCTCAATGCTCCTTTTTCTACATCTTCTAAGCAAGCTGTCAATAGTTTCTTTAATACTTCATCATCTACTTCTTAGCAAACCGTGAATTATTTCCTCAATGCTCCTTTTTCTACATCTTCTAAGCAAAGTGTCAATAGTTTCTTTAATACTTCTTATTCTACATCTTCTAAGCAAACAGTGAATATTTTTTTCTAATACTTCTTCGTCTACTTCTTAGCAAGCCTTCAGTGATTACCTTAACGTTTTTTTTCTACTTCTTTCAAGCAATTGACTTCTCTTTCGGCCACTCTTCTCTAATCTTTTTAAGAGCAGTGAGTAGCGGGCTTTTTTTTCATTATTGTTTTCTTCTTAGCAAGCCTTCAGTGATTACCTTAACGTTTTTTTTTATTCTTCTAAGGAAGCCCTTGATAAATTCCTTAATGCCTCTCCTATATCTTCTAAGCAACTCATGAATATTTTTTTTAATGTTTCTTCTTTGTCTTCTTCTACACCTCCACACACATACACAACAGGGAAAAGGAACGGAAGAGCAACGCTAAGAAGAGAGAGTCATTAAAAAAAAAGTTAATAAGTCTGAGATTTACCAGAGAGGAGGAGGCGGAAGAGAAGCAAAAAGATGAATTTATAAACAGAAAATGGAACTAGAAAACTAAGCATAAAAAAATCCTCCCGCCAGGAAAGAGGATACCAGGCTTTACATCTTTTTCCACGTCTTTTTCTTTTGCGAGACAAGACGGATGATACGCGCAAAAACATATTACACAAGCGGAAGATGAAACAGAAAAATGCGAGTTAAATATGAAAAGGAAAAGCTAAGCACAGACTCCGCCGTGTACGAGAGGAAAAGGTAGTTATTTAGGAGTTTAGGAGAAGAGACAATTGTATAAGGAAGATAAAATAGAGAGGGACAAGAGTAAGAAATAAAGAAAAAACGGGAATAGTGAAAGACAGTTGATCCAAAGAGGAGTTTTGTAGAAGAAAGAACTGTAGCTTGTGAGAAAGATAAACATTGGTATGGAAGTAGAGGCTAACAATATTAATAACAAGAGAAGAAGACATGAGTGACTTCCTTTTGCCCAAGAATCAACTAATAATTTCACTTTTCCGAAATAAAACAGCTTAGAAATATGTATAAAAAATTAAGCTGAGGGCGAAAGATTTGGAAGTAAGAGAAATAAGAATAACTAACAGAAAAATAAATAACTTCCTTTTGCTCAAGAATCACATAATATTTTCACTTTTCCGAATAAACCTAAAACAGCTTAGAAATATATTGAAAGGATGAGGACTGAGAGAGAAAGATTTGGAAGTAAGAGAACACTAAGAATAACTAGAAGAAAAATAAATAACTTCCTTTTACCCAATAATCACATAATATTTTCACCTTTCCCAAAAATAAACCTAAAACAGCTTTGAAATATATATAAATGTCGAGTCTGAAAAAGAAAGATATGGATGCAAGGAACATGAATAAGAATACCAACAAGAAAAAGCTCCAGTAACTTAATTTTTACTCAAGAATTACATAATATTTTCACCTTCTCCCAAATAAACGTAAAACAGCTCAGAATTTTTTTTTTTGTATATATAAATAGTGAGTCTAGGAGAGAAAGATTTAAAAGCAAGGGGCAAAAACTCAGAACGATATTAAGAAAAGGCACCAGTAACTTCCTTTTGCAATGTTGTTTTGAAGTGGTTGTGACTTAAGTAATGAAGATCTATGTGGTGTGTTATGTGATATGTTGTTTTGGTTCTTATGGGGTTGGTAATGAGAATCTAATGTGTATTTTCGCACATAACATAACATTTTCACTTTTCCGAAATAAACCTAAAACAGCTTAGAAATATATACAAATGATAAAGCTGAGAGAGAAAGAAAAACATGTAAGTAAAGCACAAGACTAAGAATAACTAAAAACACGAGTAACCTCCATTTACCTAAGAATCACATTATATTTTCACCTTCCCAAATGGACGCAAAACAACTCTCTGAAATATTTAAATGACGAAAGCTGAGAAACATTCGGACACAAGGGACAAGACTAAGAACAACAACAGCAACAGCAACAAGAAAAAACAGAAGTAACATAATATTCCCACCTCCCCCAAATGAACGTAAAACAACTCACCTGAAATATATAAATGGTGGAGGCTGCGAGAGAGAGTGAAAGGCGCGTGTTCATAAAAGGTTCAAGGAGGGTGAGCCTGATTAAGGGATTAGTGGCTGATGTAAACAGAGGGAAGAAACATCGAATATATATATTTAGCGAACTCGACAGCAAGAAGAGACTGCGAAATTATGAGCTAGTGTGTGGCTCTGGGCTCTACAGTTTTGGGTCTTTGGTTGTATTGAAAGGGATTGGTGTTCAATAGATTTTGTATGTAGAGTACTAGTAAAAATTGGGTCTAGGCGCTACAGTTTTGGTCTTTGGTTATATAAAAGGATTGGTCGTAAAATAGAATCTGGATGGGGTTTAGTAAATATAGTGTGGGTCTTTGGTTATATAAGTGGGATGGTAGTTAAGTAGATTCTGGGTGTATATAAGTACGTGTATGTGTTTTAAGAATGAGGTTTAGGATATATGGTTTAAGTCTTTGGCTATATAAGTAGATTCAGGGTATTGTACTTATAGATCTCATAATCACTACTATATCAACCAGAGCCTCTACCGCTACCACCACTACCACTACCACCACTACTACTAACACCACCAGAATCACCACTATTAACACCACCACAAGCGTATTCACCAACTCTCTTCTTCATCAAACTAACATCTACTGACTTCTCATCCCGTATCCCTCTCCAGTCACACACAACGTTGTTCCTTTCAACTAACACATATTGACTCACCATGTTATTCTTTTCTCTAAGTTCACTATCATTATCCTGCCCTCTTGTCATGCATTTCGGAATTCCTTTCATCCAGCACCTCGACTTAGCAAAAATACACATTAGATTATCATTACAAACGCAACAAGAACCAAAACAACATATCACATAACACACCACATAGATCATCATTAGCGACGACACAACCACTACAACAACATACCACATAACACACCACATAGATCTTCATTAGCAACGTCACAACTACTTAAAAACAACATACCACATAACACACAAAACTCCATAATGTTAACTAGCAATGACAGGCCTTTCCTCTCACTCCTAAACTATTTCATGGACATCATCACCACCACTCCCATCACCACCACCACCACCACCAACAACAACAACAACAACTCTAACACCACCAGCACTAATATTCCCTCTCTTCTTTCGCCTCCACCGTCACCATCACCACCAACACTAACATGGCCTTCCTTCTCCCACCTCCAAACCATCTCCGAAACAACACCACACCTTCATCACCACCACCACCATCAACACCAGTGCACCATTACAACACTCTGAACCTGTCTCCACCGCACCATTTCAACACCACACCATCACAACCACCACCACCACCACCCACCTTCTTCTCCTCCCTATCTCTCTCAAAAACACCACCATCACCACTATCACTACCACGACCTAAACAGTCTCCACTATTACCACGACCACCACAGTCATCACCATTACCACCAGCCAACCATCATCACCACCACCACCACCACCATCACCACGTCCGCAGAGGCTCAGTTGGGTAGACTTTTTTCATGCCTTGCGGACGAAAATTAGCCAGCGTTCCGTGTCACTCATTTTCCAGCTTTTTTTTCCAGGTCATTTTCTATGGTTCCTGCTTTCCCCCACGCACCTTTGTTTATCTCATCCCCCTCCTCCTCCTCCTCCTCCTCCTCTCCCTCCTCCTCTTCTCCCATTCCCTGTTCCTCTTCTTCGTCTCCACCCTATTTCATTACCTCCTTCTCCCTTTCCTTCTCCATCCGCTGTTTCCTCATTCCTCTCCTATTCTTCGCTTCCTCCTTTCCTATTTCCTGTTCATCCTCTCCTGTTTTCTATCTCCACCTAGCTACGTATTCCCCTTTCTCCACTTCCTTCCCCTCCCCCCCCCATTATTTTTACAGCAAAGGAGACAGTTCAAGGGCAAAAAAGAAAAAATGGAAACAATAATGAAAAAAAGCCCGCTACTCACTGCTCCTCCTAATATCTATCCTCTGTACCTCCTATCCTCTGCTCTTCTCCACCTAGTCAACCCCTTTCCCACTTTTTCCTTCTTCTCCTTTTCTATTCTCTGTTCCTTCTCTCCTATCCTGCTCCTCACCTAGGTATTCCCACTTTTACATTTCCTTTTCCTCTCTAAATTTTCTCCATCCTCTGTTCCTTCTCCTCTTCTCTCCTCTACTTAGCTAACACCTTTTCCATTTTCTTACTCTTTCCTCTTCTTCCCTTATCCTCTGTTCCTTCTCTCCTCTCTTCTCCTTTCCCTCGCCCTGCTAATTCCCCCTTTTCCATTTTTCTTCCCCCTCCCTCTTCTTTTCCTATCCCCTGTTCGTCTCCTTTTCCCTAGTTAACTCCCCTTTCCATTTCCTCCTCCTTCCCTCTCCTTCTCCTATACCCTGTTCCTCTTCTCTCCTCCATCTCCACCTAGTCAACCCCCTTTTCCCCTTCCTCGTCCTCCTCCTCCTCCTCTGCCCTCCAACCTGTCTAACTGCCTAACCTGTTTACCTGCCTAACCTGTTTAACCTGTCTTTTCTGTCCTGCTCTGTCTTAACTGTTAGTCTGTGTATCTCTGTTTCAACGTTTTATGCTCTCTCTCTTCCTGTTTTGTTCGTGTTTTACTCGTTTGTGTTTCTCTCTGTATCTGTGTGATGTGTTTGTTTTGTTCCTGTCTTTTAAGCCAAGTGTGTTTTTTTCTCTCTCTCTCTCTTTCCGTATAGGTCTGCTACATATGTGGACGTCTCATATAACTGTATACGAGGCACCTTAATTTTCATCTTCTATGTTTAAGATTAGCTATAAGGGGATGTAGATGTGTATTGAGTATTAAACAGGAACTTTTATAATTGTTTTTTTTTTTTTGACACTTCTTAGGAGTAAAACAATCAAGCAGATAGGAATTGCAAGACACATTTAGTCTTCCGAACACTCCTCTCGTGCTCTTTTTGCCGAGGTGTTATCCGTCCAGGCGTGATTGGTCGTCGCATTTGGAAACCGTGTGTTTTTAGACGCCGGGAAGGGCACGAGGGTCACCTTACGACATGACTGATGGGCGGAGAAAAATCTTGCCGTGGCCGAAAGCAATTGCGTTCTAACCTTTTCAAAACGAGAGTCACGTGAAATAAGAGACAAGGACTCCACTTTTTAGCCATTGCCAGCCGTCGAAGCACCGGACTACCGCTAGTATTTCAGGTGCACGGTATCGCCAGGTGATCATATTTCCCGCCAGGTGTGCTAAATCTGTGCAAGATAACCTTTCAGCCTCGTCAAAGGTGCGAAAAACATAATTTGCCGACCTGACGGGCTGGAGGCGGACGACAGGTGTGCCCCGCTGTTAATATCAGGCCCCCAAACACTTGACTCGCCTGTCCATCGCCGAGGTGACAGATGGCTGGCAGGGCGCCGTGTCGTGAGGGACCTGCCTGCTGGAGCCTGCTGGAACCTGCTTTACTATGTGTGGCGTGTCTTTTTAATGTGTTGTGTGCCTGTGTTGCATGTCATTGGTCGGCTGTCAGCGGCGCTCTTTGTGCTGAAGTGTCCCTGGAGGCTCCTGTGTTGCCTGTACCGGCCTGTGTCCTCCCAGCCTGTCTCTGCTCCGCCGCGCCGCCTTCCCCTGCAGCCCCGTCCCCCTGTCTGGCCCAAAGCCTATTCCGCAGAAATATTAATGCCCGGGACGTCCAGCGCTGTAATGTTCACTTTTCCCTGCTCATTAATACTCCTGGACATGTACTGCATTACGGTCGTTAATGTACAATTGGATTAGAGTGATATTTTTGCATGGTTTCGCTTTTCATTCTTATATATCAATCTTCGTCCCTATGCCATGGCCGTCATCAGCCTGAAAGCTTCCGTCGACTGAGAAGTGATGATATTGTTGCAATGGCCGAAGCTAAATTCCTCTAACATGACTTTTCTTCGTCGCACGGCATTAATAATTTATTTGTTAATTCCGTTGCGTAATAACCGAAAGTTTTTGTGTGCGAGTTCGATGCGATTTTTGCCGGTCTTTTCCATCGCTACAATTAAAAGTTTTAATAATACATTTTTCCTAGAGAGGCTTTTCTGCCATTTTCTCTCCCCCATCTAAGTAAATTTTTCTTCCGGGTCGTACAGGGCTGGACTGGACTCCCTCCGCTGTCCTGCCCCGTGGTGAGGGAGGCGATAGACAACTCAACGCTAGACATGACCTGTGTTGTTATGAAGACTAGATTCCAAGGCTACTAACGCGACGAGACGACTAAACACTAAACTTGGCCTGTGTTGACAAGAAGACTAGATACCAAGACTAAAAGGGCGACGAGACAACTAAAAACACTAGACATAACCTTTGTTGTTATAAAGACTAGATACCAAGACAATTAAGGTGACCAAGACAATTAAGGCGATGACGCAACTGAACCCTAAACATCACCAATATTGCCAAGATAACTAGATATCAAGACTAATAAGGTGATGGCTCTGATGTGATGCTGTGAGAGTAAAGAGATGTTGCTTGGGATAATAGGGAGGCTGGCATAACAGTGATGCAGAAGCAGTGTTGACATGCGAAGTTAAGATGACATGGGGACTGATAAATTAAGGCCTGCCATATCATCTGGTAATGGCATGAGGATTAAGATGATATTTAAATAGTCGAGATGACAGTATGAGACGATGAATAGAGCAATGACATGATAATGGATATGGAATTTAAGACAGTTGAGATGAGGACTATAGTAATAAGGGCAATCTTGAGATGAGCTAAGATGACATGGAAACTGGTAAGGTCAGGACAAGATTGATAAGAAAACATTATTGATATGAAAGTTAACATGACATTGGTGGCTATGTAAAGACTTGTGATTTGTTGAGTTTTGGTTAAGAAGAGGCTGTAAAGACCTGGTGACTGTTGTGGTATGGTGATTATGGAGTTAATAAAGAAAAATGGGAAAGATGAAAGACTAGATTCAAAGAGGAGTTTTGCAGAAGAAAGGACTGTAGCTTGTGAGAAAGATAAACATAGGTATGAAAGTAAAGGCCAACGCTTTTAATAACAAGAAAAGAAGACATGAGTTATTTACTTTTGCCCAAGAATCACATATTTTTTTCACTTCTCCGAAAGTAAACCTAAAACAGCTTAGAAATACATAAAAAAATTAGCAGAGCGCGAAAGATTTGGAGGTAAGAGAACTAAGAATAACAAGAAACAAAAATAAATAACTTCCTTTTGCCCAAGAATCACATAACATATCTTTACCTCCCCCCAAATAAACCTAAAACAGCTCAGAAATACATATAAATAGTGAGTCAAAGAGAGAAAGATTTAGAAGCAAGGGACAAAAACTAAGAATGACTTTGAAAACATGTGACCTGTGGAAATAGGAAGGCTGGTGACTTTAGAACCTTTGATGATGAGGGACTGTAGAGGGTATAGAGTAGAGAAGTATATAATTATAGCAGAAGTATAATATGGTACAGAATATTGAGGTTATATAAGTGCAGTAGATTTATAGTATAGAAGCATATGGAATGAGCAAACGTGTGAGCCAAAAACATGAGATTTGAGGTTAAATTATACATAGCAACCTTTTTTTATTTGTGTCTGTGGAATCATAAGGAAAGATGAGCCACAAAGAAACCAACAACTAAGAATAGGGAGGTGAAGTCTCTGCGTGGATGACATGGAGTAAAGAGATGACGGTGATTGAGATGACATGGTGGCTAGTGAGACAAGAATTATGGTGATGCAGAAGCAGAGTTGACATGCGGAGTTAAGATGACATTTGTACTGGCAACGTGAGGACTGGGGCGATGATAAGGGAATGTCGACATGAAAGTAAAGATATAGCGAGAGAGGGATGGTTTGTAATCTGAGGTCACGTCTAGAGAGTCCAGGAAACATGCTATCGAGGTCTGTCTTGTCTAACTACACCTGACAGTGAACCTAGCACGTGGAGGAAAAGAAATGACTGTCACGAAAAGAATAAAACGTTTCCTGGAGTGTTTTATCCATGACTGGTAGCTAGACAAGTATCGAAGTCATGCTTTTTGAGGTCTTGAGAAACACATGAGTAGTATTTATGATTGTTGTTGTGGATCCTGGCGACTGAGGGATTTAGATGGCTCACTTTCCCTTCGCTGAAATCTCCATCTTGAGATCTGTAGCTTTCATCCTCCTTAAGTGACGTTTTTCGAGGTCTATAGAAACAAATGGGAAGTATTCATGACTGTTTTCGGGGTCCTTGGCGACTCAGGTATCTAGGCAGTCTACTACTCCCAATAGAGTGGTAGATGAGTGGAACAGGCTCGGCAGTTATGTCGTGGGTGCCAATACTATAGATACATTCAAGAAGAGGTTGGATAAATTCATGGATAGTGAGGTTAGGTGGGGTTAGGCTTACAGGAGCTGCCTTGTATAAGCCAACCGGCCTCTTGCAGACTCCTTACGTTCTTATATTCTTATGTTCTTGTCACACGAAAGGATGCAGGGTTAGGAGACTGAGATTGAGACATAAGGAACGCAACGCTAGAAGCAAAATCTAAACCTAGGCCCATTAAGAGGCTGTGTCATGCCCTGAGCAGAGATCGAAATGCAGGAAGTATTTCTTGTTAGTTTTGCGACGACATTTCTGGGTGATGAGTCGATTGCTGTAAACCAGAAGAATCAAGACGGATATTCGAACTCATTCTAATATTTGATTACCATAACGAATCAGCAGCAAAGGAAAAAAATCAACAAAATGATACGGTTAAGGCAGTTATATGTTAGCTATTCCTATTCCTATTCTTATTCCTCTTACTATTACTATTTGCTACTATTATTTTTCTTGTGTTGACGTGAATTAACTGATGACTGATTGTGTCAAATTTGCAGGAGTGTTATGCTTGTAAATATTCTCTGTATTTTTCTAGATCGGCTGAACTGTATTCTTTTATACAAAATTAAGAAAAAAATTACGTGCATCTTGTCCCTGTCTTAGGATGAAGGCATCGGGTGCGGGCGTGTGGTGGCACTCAGGCCGTGGCGGGGTGGGGTGCCCGGCAGCGAGGGGCCGCCGCCCTGGCACCTATGAGCGTGACTCCCTCGCACTACACCAACAGGGGGATGCTCGCAAGGCATTGATTCCTAATATTTCAACCGTTTAAGGCAAAAAAAACTAATAATTCACAAGATTATAAAAAAAGATCCCCTCAACATCCTGCTTCCCCAAAGAAAGCAGTACTTGCCAAATGGATTTGTTAAATTTTTGGCCAGAGGTGTTTTGATGCGCCCCTCGTTATAAGGTTCATGTTGGTGAGGAGGATCTTCATGCGATCTGGAAAGTAAGATGGCAGGCAAATAGCTGGGCGTGATTATATTTTCTCTTTGACCACATCCATGGGAAATATTATTAATTTTACAGTGTGATCAGGTTGCTTGACAAGACGTAGTGTGCTATGTCTGAAATGGCGTTTCTTTTTATTCTTGTAAACGAAAAAAAATGTGTAAAACAGCGGCTATGTGTCTCTGAACACGTGTGGAGGAACACATACAGAATTCAGAAATAATATCGCAGCGAACTGAAGGTTAGTTGCGGTATTCGTATAAAAAACTTCCCACTATGAAATTAAATATATTTTAATGTTGAATGCTGAGAGGGACTCATTAATAATGTATACACACAGTCAAATGAAGGAAGAGACGCAGGATACGAAAATCCATCACCACCACCACCACCACCACCACCATCATCATCATCATCATCATCATCATTGTAGTCGTGGCCGCCAAGCCAGCCCGAGGCGGTGCAAACGGTGGCGGTGCCTCGCGAGGAGCCGCGGCGGGGCCCGGCAGTGCCACAGGTGCCCGGGCCAGGTCCGGTGCCGCGCCACACGGCCGCGCCAAGTATTGATCCCTTGATTACCAATTCTAAAGATGCACTTGAGGCTGGGCATCTACCTGAGCCCCGCCGCGCGATTGGTTGGCACGAGACCGTAATTTGAGTGTCGGCCAATGAGCGAGAGAGATGAGTCGCGTATTTATTCACGGGCGGCGGAGAGGCACGCCGTGCACGGTGCACGGTGCACTACTTACTTTTTTGCTCAGACTCTTCCAAACGGCACGATTATTTGCCTGCGCCTAAATGTTTATTATCCCCTGGACTTCAGATATTACTTCGGTTACGCTTATTATTCTACAGCGAATTAAAATTCCATTAGAAAGTCATCTATTTCATAAATGTATTAGAATAAATTTATGAAATGAAAATAATTTCATAAAACGCAGTAATGTTAAGTTAAACCATGATACATCACAGTAAAAAAAATATGATTTGGTATACTTGATGCAAAGTTGACGCAAACCGAGTTAGCTAATAGCAGGTAATGCTAAATTTGATTAATAAACGCTAAAAGCCCGATCCTCCGAGGAACGAGCGTCGGCACGGGCAGCGCCGGGCCTCGCGCTCTCAAGATAACGCGGCCGGGCACGGGGCGGGGGCGAGGACGGGGAGGGTCACGGCGCCTCGGCACTCCTGCAGTAAACAGCAGCATCGCTGCGCCTCCATACCGTCAGGGCGGCCCGGAACGTGCCTTCAGAATCATTTGTTTCGAGATGCGTCTCACGGAGCGTTAATAATGGATGCAGCGATGAACAAGTAATGGCGCAACATGCTGATCAGAGCACCACGCGCCAGACGCCCGGCCGGCCCTTCACCCTGCCGTTACTGGAGCCTCGGTAACGACTCTACATTTCACAGAGGCCGGCGCTGCAGCCCGTGGACCTATAATGCAAATTCAAACAGCCAAATGAAAAAAAGGAAGAAAACAGCGATATATAAAAGCGCCCACCTTTTCCAAGCCTTAATTTGAGTTAGACGAAAAGATTTGCTAATTATCGGCCCTGATGTCACGCCGGATTACAACGTTCCTCGCAGGCCGGCGCCGAATTTGTTGCCGATGCACTTGTAACTAAAATTTTCCGTGGCGGTGCGGATCAAATGACGTTACCGTAATTGCAATAACACTCTGGAAACAAATAGCTCCCGTTTGAGATTTGAGAGCAATTACCTGGCGTCCATCGTGGTTGGCTCGCCGCCTCACCTTGGCTGCTGTCTGTCTCACGTGGAGCCTCACCTGCCCGGCTCATGCAGCGGCTCATGGGTGTCTCCTCCAAGGGCCGTCCTCGCCTCCTCGGCCTGACGTCACGCGGGTTTCCAGTTTAACAGGTTCAGTGTGAAGCAGCGCCGGTAGCCATGAGAACTGCCTCCTGCATTCTCCTTCACTCTGCCTTTGCTTTCATGCTTTCTGATAATGTTTTGCTTCCATCATTCTACTTAACTACTTATTTACTCTCATGCTTTTTTGATAGTGTTCTTGCTTCATTGTTCTTCACTCCTTTCCTCTAATGTTTTCTGATGTGTTGATACCAAGAACTATGATGATTCCATATTACGTTTCTATGCGCTCTCATTCTTTATTCTCTTATTTTCTGATAAAATATTAATATCAAACACCTTCATAACTTCATCTATATTACATTTATGCCGTCTCATTCCTCACTTTCACATTTACCGTTAAACATGTTCGTTTCAAAAGCCATGAGGTCTGCATTCCCTTCACTTTTAAGCCCACAACGCTGCACTTTGGTATGATATGATAAACATCTTAATACTACAATCTACTACAATCACTTGACATTTGTTTTCGCTCATTTCTATATTTTCCATGTGGACTCGTTTCCTTGTATTTTTCTGCCTCCTTGTATTACCACCCATAACCACAACTACGTCTACCTGACTCACATGTTCTCCCTCTCTGCACTTTCATTATGTACTAAAATATGGACGTTTGACAATCTATCCCTTCCATCCAATTCGGTTTATCCCCCTTATTTATATTTCATCTTCATCTTATCCTCCCTTTCTCCATGTCTTCTCTCCTTCCTCTCCTTTTCTTTTAATTGTTTATGCTTATGCTGAACGTATTTGTATTTGGCATATTTAATCTTTCTGCCTTCAAGTCCACTTTTCTTTACTTCCATTAGTACAGATAAAGGAGTTTGTTCCGTAATGACTCCTGTACTAATATAACCAGTACACACAACTTCATTCTACTTACATTCACAAGACGCCATTCATTTAAAACCCTAAACACACTCTTTTCATACCGTTAAAATACAAGATTAACGTTTTTGGAAGTGATTAAATAGTTGCTATGAAGAATTAGTGATATTTTTATTGCGAATTATCAGTATCTGTGTCGCTTATTCACAAGGTCGGGTCAAGCAAGCTCATTAGTCCATTTAAAGCTTCAGAGCGAGGGAGGGAGGGAGGGAGGGCGTCAGAATCACTAAGTTTTCCCGGCGGGGGTTTAATTGGTCCGTGTGTCTTGGCGAGGCTCCCTTCCTTAATCGTCGCCCCCTCGCCGCCGCCTGCCTCACCTGCCCTGCCCTGCCCTGCCGCCCACCTGTGTGTGTGATATGTTAATGGCTGGTGTAGTGTGTGTGTGTGTGTGTGTGTGTGTGTGTGTGTGTGTGTGTGTGTGTGTGTGTGTGTGATGTTCCTTCGTGTTTGGTGTTGTTATTGTTGTTATTAGTATTAGTATCATCATCATCATCATTATCATTATTATATGCTGGTTTTGCTTGTATTTAGCGTTGGTGGTGGTAGAGGTAGTTCTTGGTGGTGGTGGTGGTGGTGGTGACAGTGGTAGTGGTGGTGGTGGTGTTGGTGGTAGAGGTAGTTCTTGGTGGTGGTGGTGATGGTAGTGGAAACAGCCACGCAAGAGATAGTTACATATTTTAAAAGTTGTCAAAGGATAAAAGGAATACTGGTAATCGTGGTAGCGAAAATAATAACAGAATAGCGAAATTAATGATAGTGATCAGAAAGGTGATGTTGCTGAATAATAATGATAATAATAATAGTAATAATAATAATAATAATAATAATAATAATAATAATAATAATAATAATAATAATAATAGTAAATGTAAATTAGCATTCAAAAGATAACATTAAAAAGTGAAATATGAAGAAGGAAAAAGGAGCAGAACTTATTACTGTTTTATTATTATTATTATTATTATTATTATTATTATTATTATTATTATTATTATTATTATTATTATTATTATTATCAGTATCATTATTTATCATCATCATCATCACGTTATTCTTTTTCCTTTATTATCATGAAATGCGTTCCTGTTGCAAGCACCGATGGCAGCGAGCGCTCCCGTGTAATAAGGGAATTTCACTTTACAAAGGCAGCGCAAGTTTTGGGTGTTGTATCTGCAAATGTTACTTTATTTTGACACTCGTTTGAGGGAAAAGTGTCAAGACCGTGCCGCGTCCACTAATGAACTCGCGACTCCCGACAAATGAACGGGCGCCTCAGTCTTTGTCCGCGTCAATGCGTTAGTAAATGATTGTTTTGTGCGCGCCCGTCCAAAAAAAGAAAAACCCAGCGAAAAACTAACCGGCGCTGTGAAAAAGTAAGAAAAAAAACGAACCGAGAGCGAAAGATAAGAAAAATAAAAACGAGAAATAAATGTATGGTTCTGTTTGTCAGGGATCCTTCGCAAAATGAAGTGCCGCGCGGACAAAGTGATTCGGAGGCCGAGCACACATAAAACTCCCACTCAACAATGAATCACTACAAATCACGCGAAATTAGCCCTACAAGCCTTGCATGTGTCTGGGCGGCGACGCAAATATTTACTTGTTGCTAATGGAACGATCAGGTCCGTGTGTGACTAGCGAAGTCTGCGCCGGCCATGTGGACCAGTGTTAATAATTCCCTTTTAATATGTTTCTTAAATATTTACTTTAAAGCGCTGCATCCGGCGATTAGGAGCGTTCATATAGCGTCACCCGTCACCCGTCACCCCGCTGGTCCCGCCCTCACCGCCAGCACCCACGGCCAAGTACTCTGCTATCGTGTATCTCGTGTCACGCAGCCTGGGCACACGCGGGCTTTTTATGTTGATGGGAACCTCCTCGCGGACTGGCCTCCTATTCTATGCATAAACACGGTATATGACAAGTCCTTTAGGCTGCAGTGTAATGTTATGTTAGCCTCTGACCTGAAGGAAGCACTAATGTCTTCTCAGTAGTATTGTTATCACGTCTTTTTAATGAGAAATGCTGTCTTTTTCTGGTTCTTCATGCATAAACACACTGATAATATGGCGGTCCTTCAAGCTGTAGTGTTAGGTTGGCCTCGTTGACATGAAGGAAGCACTAATGTCTTCTCTGTAGTATTGTCTTCACGTCTTTTTAATAAGAAATGCCGTCTTTTCTGGTTCTTCATGCATAAAATCACTGATATGGCAAGTCTTTTAAGATGTAGTGTAGTGTTAGGGTGGCCTCGTTGACCTGAAGGGAGCACTAATGTCTTCTCAGTAGTATTGTCTTCACGTCTTTTGAATGAGAAATGCTGTCTATTGTAGTTCTTCATGCATTAACACACTGATATGGCAAGCCCTTTAAGCTGTAGAATAAAGTTAAGCTGTCTCAAAGGCTCTAATGTCTTCTTAAATGTTTTCTTTTCACGTAATAAACTGCTACTCTCTTTTTTGTGTCTCTCTAATAATGAACGCAGTGAGAGGTCGAGTCGTTTAAGTCGCATTGTAAGTTAGTATCAGTCTAGTTAATCTAAGAAGTCGTCATTCCTGCTAAATTACCTCGTCCACACTCCCGCAGCGCCTACAAATACTGCAACATGGTAATTACTATGCACACATGTTATTTAACGCTTTCTGACACTACAATGGTCTAATTACTGCTCATCACGTCAGCCGCGGCGCCGGGCACTGACGGACGGTATCGACACGAGGGGAAATATTGCAACTGGGACACCTGCACAGCGGCCGTTCACTTTGTTCTTCTGGCGACGCTTCTGTAGCTTCGAAATGATGGACCAATGCGACACACGCTTCTCTAGACTCCGTATGATAGACCAATACGATGCACATTTCTCAAAACTCAATTTCAGAGTATATTAGATGGAGTATTTAACGATTTTTAAAGTCGTCACCATTCACATTTCTCTAGACGCATATACAAAATAAATCGGTGTTGTATTTTCCTATTTCTCAAGTCAGCATTACCCGCACTTTCCTATAGATTAAAATTCAAAGTAAAATAGATTGTGTATTTACCGATTTCAGAAGTCAGTACGGTTCCACTTTTCTCTAATCTCAAGTTCATAATAAATCAGTAGTTGTGTGTACCGATGTCACCAGAAAACACGTTCCATTTTTCTCTAAACTTAAAGTCGAAAATATATCTGTAGCTGTATTTACCGATGTCACCAATCAACGCGATCCTCACTTCTCTAGACTCGTATGTCAAGGAAATCAGATGTATTATTCAGCATCAACAAACTTTCAATACTTCTTCTTTAAGACTCAAAAATTCACAGGAGGATCAAATATATTTACTCAAGTCACAAGCCAACTCGATTCTTACTTCTTAAGATTCACCTTGTATGGACAGGTAGATGTGTTTACCTTTATTTCCTGGTGCATGAGTAGTCTCCTTATTATATACCCCACTACACTTCGTTAAGCCACAGGTCATACAGGTGCATCGGCAGGTGTGTGTTCTTATTCTCTCTCCGCGGCGTCGAGGTCATAAGGGGAGGTCGCAGGGCAGAGGATGGATGGCCTGTCGAACTGTCTTGGTGTCCCTCTTCCCCCTCCCTCACCCCCTTCCTCCCACAAGTATCGATCCCTCTTCCTCAACTTCCTCCTCCTCCTCGTACTCTATCTCAGTCGCTCCTTTTCCTGGTCTTGTCACAGTCTTATCTACCTTTTTGTACTCCTTCTCCTCCTCCTTACCCTTGTACTTGTCCTCGTCCTCGCCTTCGTCTTCTTCGTCATTCTCCTCCCCTCTTTCCTCCCCCCCACCACCTCCTCCTCCTTCTCCAACACCTTCATTCCTCCTTCTCCTCCTCCTCTTCCTAATTCTGCGCCTCCATCTTTACCCTCTTTCCCTTCATATTAATTGCTAGCACTAAATCACAATTTCATCGAGCAGTGTTATCACTAATATGGTCTTCGTCATCGAGAATGTAGAGCAGGACTGCATGATTTTGGTGGAGTATTCTTCTTGATAATGTTAAGTGTCAAGAAATTCGTACTGGGACATTTATTATTTAGTTTCGTTGTCTTATTTAATTATAGTCTTTGTTTCTACCTTATTTTAACGTCTTGAACTATTGCGTCTTTGCCATCAGCCGCTTCGTAAACAACTGCATTACTCCCGCGGGCCATACACACTAAAGCACAAATTAATTCAGGTTGTTCCAGCTTAACGACTCGGAAAATAATCTTTTGGTGGGGCATAGTGAGCGGCGGGCCACGGCAGGCATCACCTCACGCCCCAGCAGGCTGACGGGGCGCGGGTCGTTGAGTCTTGAGGCGAGGCAATGGCCGGCGAGGCACCACGGCCGGCGGCGGCGATCGGGGCGGCAGGCAGCTCGATGCACGCACACACCTCGCCTCCTTCCCCTTGGCCCACACGCCCTCACGCAACACAGCACGACTCCCAGGCGGCGAAGAGGCTCGAGAAGTTATGTTCGGCGGCCGCGTTTCCCGAGATTGCCGCTGTAAAGTATCCCGGCGGCCTCCAAGACGAGAGGAGGTCATGATTTAGAGGTCCACGTGACATACCGTGCGTCAGGAGGGGGTGGGGTGGGTCCTGGGCACCTGCGGGGACCTGGGCACTGGCTGGTCCGGGTGAGGCAGTGGTGGTAAATCCTGAGCCTTCGGTGTGTTTATCCAGAGACCTCACACTCTCCTTCACCTCGGTCGTAGGTAAACAAATCACTTATGGGAGGGCATGACCCACACTCCGCATGCCACTCTGTCAGGTGAGAGCACTCTCAGGGCTCCCTCCCCACCTGTTGTGTAGCCATCCAAAGACTGCCTGTCTGTGCATGACGCCACTGAGCCGGTCAAACACAACACGAGGGTGAAGTGCTCTGTCCCCACACACACAGCTTTTTTCTAGCCTGTCGGGGATGGTCGCTAGTTCCCCCTCTCCATGACAGGCCAGGGGTGGGATTCCCGCCTGTCTAGCGCACTTTTGCCCAGCTCTACTCGTAGTTCAACTGCAGTAACTAACATGCAGATTTTTGACACCAGACACTCTGTATCTCCCTCTACGGTCTTTCGTAAGATTGCTGGCACTCACGCTGCAGACACTCCTGCCGACTGTCCGCAGCACAGTAGAGAAATTACTACTCAGAACCAAACCCTGAACTTTGTATATATAAATGTAAACGTAAAAATTATATTTATTGTTGTTGAGCACTGGCTGCACCCTTCACAACAGTATTTTATTACGTTTTCATTTCTGTATTGCGTGGAAACAAATATGTTCAAATCTATATTTGTTTGTGTGTGTGTGTGTGTGTGTGTGTGTGTGTGTGTGTGTGTGTGTGTGTGTGTTTGCATTCTTGCTTGCATGCGTGCTTATGTTTCTCTTTGCGTACGTTGATGCGCGCGCTTGTATGTAAATTATAGAGCGAATCATCGTGAATCAATAGCCGTTATTTTAGTACACCTGTGACGGGGGTCATTAGTAACACCTGGGGAGCCGCAAGGCCTCGCGCATGTGGCAGGTCAGGTCACGGTTTTCAAGGGAGGTCATGGCTGGAGCTGGTGACGTCACTGCGGCTTCCCTTACGTTGCGTCATCGGTGTGTCTGCGGCCGCGGCTTGCAAGACCTGACCTGCAGACCGATGACGTCACGGCAGGCGGCCTTTGTTGCCTCATGACGGTGCACGCGGAAGGGGAAGGACGCTTTTTTTATTCTCTCTCTCTCTCTCGCTTTTCCTTTGTTTCTCTCTCATTCAGTTTCTTTCCTAACTATCTCCTGCTTACTTCTGCTTCACTGCTTAGAAGAGGACAAACTTTTCTTATCTTTTCTTCATATTTTCTTTAATCCTTCTATTCCTTTCTTTTTTTCTTATTCCTGTATTTTCTTCCCATCGGACCGTTTCGATCATGCGGTCTTCTCTTTCGCGTCCTTGTGGGTGAGAATCAAGGTCATACTAGTCACCTCCACCACCATGAACCACCCTGTCATCCATCCCTCTGCACACACCATCACCCTATTTCCTCACACTTGCTCTGTAGGTTGCTTTCTCCCCTCACACTGCCAACACCCTCACCACCTTGTCATCCCTCCGTTCCTCCCCTTACACCCTAATTCCTCACCCTTGCTTTGTAGTCTCCCTACACCTATCTCCCTTCACACTACCGTCACCCTTCCCACCCTCATCTGCACCCTTACCTAACCTAACCTAACCTAACCTTGACTTACCTAACCATACCTTAACTTAACTTACCTAACCTAACCTAACCCAACCTAACCTTGCCTTACCTTACCTTACCTTACCTTACCTTACCTAACCTAACCTAACCTTGTCTTACCTTACCTTAACCTACCTTACCTTACCTAACCTAACCTAACCTAACCTAACCTAACCTTGCCTTACCTTACCTTACCTATCCCTAACTTACCTTACCTAACCTAACCTTGCCTTACCTTACCTTAGCTTACCTTACCTAACCTAACCTAACCTCGCCTTACCTTACCTTACCTTAACTTACCTTACCTAACCTAACCTTGCCTTACCTTACATTACCTAACCTAACCTAACCTAACCTAACCTAACTCATGTATTTTCCCTGTCTCCCTTCAACATAATCATACACGTCTCACACTTGTTCTGTACCCTGCCTCCCCTCACACTACGACCACCGTCACCAACACACTCATTCACTAATTTCTTTTCCCCACTCATGTATCCTCACTTTCTTACTCTCTCTCCCTTGCACATAGCTATACTCGCCTTCTTTCTTAACACCTTCATCCCCTCTCTCGCTAACCACACACCTGCCTCAGCCCCACAACCCCTCCAAGGCCGCCCGCGACACCCCTTCCTTTCCAGCCCCTTCCCGTCCCTTCCGCCCACCTTGAAGAAGCCTCACGGGGTCCTTGAAGCCGGGGTGTCGGTCTTTAATCTCCCGGATTTTCTCTCGCCGCTCCCTCAGGTGTTTTAAGCTATGGAGCGGAGAAAAAGCGGGAGAAAAGTTGTAAAAGGCTTGTTTCAGTCCGCGTGGCACTCCCCGAGGAGGCCCGGGAAAGGGTTGAAGTCAAAACATTAAAAAAAACTTGTGTCGGCTCCAGGCGGATGGATGCAAGTCTTCTGCGAGGGATTTCGAGGTTTCTCAGAACGCTCGTGGACTCTTTGGTGTTTGATTCTGTTTATTGATCCTTTTAGCCGGTTCTGATCCCATATCCAGTTGATGATGTTGTGATTCTCGAGGTCTAGAGAGCAGGTAGTATGTGTCATGTCTCCTGGATGTGTGATAGCGTAAAGAAGGGCCAGTTTCGTGATCCTTAGAGCGAAGTATTAAGGAAAGGGACGCTGCTCTCCTGGAAGTCCCTAAGGCGAATAGTAATTAGGAAGTTTCAGGAGCAGACGACTTCCAGAACTTAGCAATTAATAGCTCGCCCTTTGAGATACGATTACCTGTTTTTTCTTCTGAACTTGGTCGGGAGTTGCGGCGGAGAATTAATTATGAGACAAAAGCCCTACCTCGGACAGCAAAATTGACTTGGGACAGAAGTTTTCAGCGGAGGGTTTTCTTGTTTTTACGATGAGCTGCGTTGTGTTGCTTCCCTGTTCGTTGTTTTGCTGTTTTGTTTATTTGTTTATGTATTATTTGCGTTATGAACCTTCAGACACATATGAATCGAGTATACGGTTTGTTTTTGATAAGTTCTTGTATATATTTTGATAGTGACAAGTCGTATTATTTTGTTTCCTTATAAGTCACATAAGTCATATAAATTCATTCCTTTATAAATCACACTAGTCATAATTTTGTTCCCATATAATTCACATTATATACATTCAAACACCTTTTACTACTTGATCAGATACGATTTGTTCATCCTGAAAATAAGAGTATCCTCATTTTTTCCATATGCTATCCTCAGTATAATGTGTTTTTGCATAATATTTTGCTTTGCCAAATGAGAAAATCAGATCAATCATCAAATGTAAACGTTTAAAATCAATACGGAATGAGACTTTTAAGAATTCAATTGATATGTTCTTTCTATGAGCATCCAACTGCTTTATTTTCTTCAATGTAACAAGACCTCGCCACTAATGCTGTCACTCACTCCCCATGCCTTTGCCTCAGTACTCCAGCCTCTGCCCACCTTCACTCTCAACGTTCCTTCTCACCAGGTAACTTCCAGGTGAGATAGAGAAGAGTTGGCGTTACTGATAATTGGCCGATGCAGCAAATATAATATACCTCTAACTAATACAATATACCTCCATTAGTGTGTGTTTGTGTGTGTGTATATATAGAGAGAGTTATATACAAATACATATCCAATACCACGTTTTATCCCCTTTCCCTTATCGGCCTCGCTTTTCATCGGCTGTTCGCTGCCTCGCCGCCCTGCCAGGCTTAATTTTTGTTCCTGTCTTCGAATACATTAAGCCATAATTTAACCCTTGCAGTCATTAAGGTTTTAAAATTAACAATTACATACAATAATTTACTGGGCTGCTTAGATACTGTGTCCGCCATTAAGTTTGCTAATTAATGTGCGTTTTTGTGCATGCGAAGCGAATTATAATACACTAATGACCCCATGAAGGTATGACATCAGTTTTAGCGGCGCACGTTCGATAAATTTCGGTAATTACGCTAAACTAGGAACAAAGGCATACGGAAGCTACGCCCGCGACCTTACGTGAGTGCTCGTGGGTGTGTGAGTGTGAGTGAGTGTGCGTGTGTGTTGCTGATGAGGGCTCGAGTAAGCTTTAAAATATGAATGTCCTAAAGGGCTGTACATGTCTCTCTTAGTGTGATCTTAAGTGTTAGGGAAATAATGTTATCTTCAAGGATGTGTGTATGTATGTGTGTATTGATGAGTGTTGTTGATGGTGGCTGAAGAACGTCTAAAAGTTTGAATGTCCTGAAGAGCTGTAGACGTCTCTCATCGTTTGATTTGAAGCCTTGAGGAAAGTAATGTGATCTTCAAGGATGTGTGTGTGTGTGTGGGTGGGTGTGTGTGCGTGTATGTGTGTGCGTGCGTGTGTGTGTGTGTGTGTGTGTGTGTGTGTGTGTGTGTGTGTGTGTGTGTGTGTGTGTGTGTTTGTGGAGCTGAGACGGGCTGAGGAACGACTTGAGATGTAGCTTTTTTCTTAAGGGTTATTTGGGTTTGTTGTAGTTTGATAAATTGTTTGGGAATGTAGAATAAGTCTCAAGATGTGGAAGAGAAGAGTATTGCTGTTGTTATTGTTGTTATTATCATTATTATTGTTACTACTACTACTACTACTACTACTGTTCTATTATTATTATTATTATTATTATTATTATTATTATTATTATTATTATTATTATTATTATCATTATTATTAACATATTTTTACCGCTTATAATGCCTGCAGCTGTATTAGTGTTTTAGCTATTGACTCGTATTTCATATATTTAAATCGGCGTTGCATTATTGAACAGTAAACGTCAGGTATCAGTGACCAATGGTATTATGAATAATTAATCTGCTGTATGGACGCTGTACTTTAATGAGGTCAGTTATGTGTAGTTTGTTAGTGCACGTGGCGGGGTGCACGTGTGTTGTGCTCGCGCAAAGACCGTTCTCGCGAGCCACGGTGATCCAGGGGCTTGTGTTGGGCTGGTGGTCTGAGTCTACAGGAGGAAAATGAAGAGTGATAATAAGGATAAGTGACAGCAGCAACAGTAATAATAACGATAACAACAACTTTAGTGACTGGAATAGTGATGACAAAAAAAACAAAAAAAAAACATTAGTGACACGAACGGTGATAATAACAAAAACAACAACATTAGCGACAGGAATAATGATAATAATAACAAAAACAACAACATTAGCGACGGGAATAATGATAATAATAACAAAAACAACAACATTAGCGACAGGAATAATGATAATAATAACAAAAACAACAACATTAGTGACCGAAACAGTGATAACAACAAAAACAACAACATTAGCGACAGGAACAGTGATAACAACAACAAAAACAACAGCATTAGTGACCGAAACAGTGATAACAACAAAAACAACAACATTAGCGACAGGAATAATGATAATAACAACAAAAACAACAGCATTAGTGACCGAAACAGTGATAACAACAAAAACAACAACATTAGCGACAGGAATAATGATAATAACAACAAAAACAACAACATTAGTGACAGGAATAATGATAATAATAACAAAAACAACAGCATTAGTAACAGTAAGTGATAATAACAACAAAAGGTAATGAATCTGCAACAACAAGAGGAAGTGTCGCATCAACAACCACGATCAGAACAACAACAACAACAGAAAATACAACAGTGACAGCGGCAACGACATTAGCAAGGTAGCAAGATCCTTCACTACCAGAACTACAATAATAACAACAGCAAATACAACAAGGACAACGGCAACAACAATAGCAAGTGTAGCATCAACCACCACCATCAAAATAATAACAAGGGCAAGATATTCAACAGGAACAGCGTCAACAATGGCAAAAACAACAATACCATCAACAACAGCAAGATCAACAATGGGAGCTATACCAGTAACATCGAGAAGAAGTAACATCAGGGTCTAAAATTGCTAGGAGTGTAAAAGGACTTTGTAAAGGGAAGGGTGTTAGTTGTAGAGGCGGTAAAGTTTCGCTAAGGAAGGTATCCGTGTGTAAAGACTCTTATTCTCAAACATTTCAAGGCTTACATTTCTATATTTGATAAGGCTTTCGTTGAGGTTGTGTGTGGTCGTTTCCATGGGTAGTTTTGTTAGTAAAGGCTCGCTAAGGAAGGTATCCGTGTGTAAAGACTCTTATTCTCAAACATTTCAAGGCTTACATTTCTATATTTGATAAGGCTTTCGTTGAGGTTGTGTGTGGTCGTCTCCATGGGTAGTTTTGTTAGTAAAGGCTCGCTAAGGAAGGTATCCGTGTGTTAAGACTCTTATTCACAAACATTTCAAGGCTTACACGTCTATATTTGATAAGGCTTTCGTTGAGGTTGTGTGTGGTCGTTTCAATGGGTAGTTTTGTTAACCTAGTGAGTATGAGAAGGCATCTGCACCATGAACGTGGAAAACACTCAAGAGAACCCGACTACTCTCCTTTGTGGGTGTGGGAGCCGAAAGCGTCTGAGAATAAGGACCTAAAGAGCCCTTTGTGTTTAATAGGCAGGTCAAGATAAGTGGTGGAGAAGAAGAGAGGCAGTATATCGGAAGTAGAGAACCTAGCAATAGTAGTAGTAGTAGTAGTAGTAGTAGTAGTAGTAATAGTAATAGTAGTAGTAGAAGTAGAAGTAAGATCAACAACAACAACAACAACATCATCAACAACAACAACAACAATAATAAAAGCAGCAATATGTATCAGAGGCAGAGAGTGGTGGCAGCAGAAGCAATAATATCAACAACAACAACAAAAACAACACATACAGCACCAGCACCAATAGAACGACCAGTTGTATTAATGTATTCACTGTAGTAGAAACATCCTCATCAGAAGCATTGACGGCACCAGCAGCAGCAGCAGCAGTCACACGCCTTACACCTCCTCCCCCCCACCTGCCCACCCCCCTCCGTCAGCCTCCGTCGCTCTGGCCAGGTCTGCGCGGCGTTCATGCAGTTTTAATTAACCGTTACGAGGTGCTGCCGCGCGCCGGGGTGTTGCCGAGGCTGCTAACGGCGAGCACTGGTCTGGGGCGGCAGTGCTAGGTGCTTGATGGCTCCTGTGATGGTTATTAGAGGCGTTATTGCTGATTGTCTTATTAATATTAGTGTGATGATGATGATGATGATGATGATAATGATTACTACTCCTTTTACTACTACTATTACTTCTACTATTACCACGACGTACCCTACTTCTACTACTATTACCACCACCACAACAACTACTACTACTACTACTACTACTACTACTACTACTACTACCACTACTACTACTACTACTACTACTACTACTACTACTACTACTACTACTGCTAAAAATCATAATAAATAGTTTGTCATTGCTACAAATTTTGTGTTGTAATCATTATTTTTGTTGTTATTTTTTGCATTGCGAGTTCGTTGTTGTTGTCGTTTTTGGTGTCGTTGGTGTTGGTGTTGTTTCTGTTGTTGTTGTTGTTGTTGTTGTTGTTGTTGTTGTTGTTATTGTTGTTGTTGTTGTTGTTGTTGTTGCAGAGCAGAGTGTTGTTGACGCTGGCCGGACGCGCGTGTGTGTGTGGGAGAGCTAATCTTATCTAGTAATAAGTCCCGCTGTTTGAAAAATGACGTATTGGAGCATTAAAGCGGCGGCAGCCGCGGCGGTGGTGGAGGCGATGGAGAGCAAAACAAAGCCGCGTCCACCAATCGCAGGCCGCCGTCCCGTCCTGCCGCCTGCCCGCCTGCTTCGACTCACTTGAAAGAATTAACAAAAAGGGAGATTAAAAAAAAAGGGAATCTTGCAACAAAAATTCTGTCCCGGCGAACTCTGGATGAAAAGGTTAAGCGGATTTTTTTTTCTTCCATTAGCTGATAGTATATATATATATTTTTTGCCATTCGTCATAAGTGATTCAGACAAGACAAACAGAAAGAACGGGACGCATTATTAACTACTGTTCTCGATCATTAGTTTTCGGTGCGTGGGTGTGTGCGTGTGTGTGTTTTTCTGTTTGTTGACTTGTATTTATGTATTTGCTTATCCGTTATTTATGTGTGCGTTAATCAAGTCGTTCCTTTATTAACTTTTTTATGATGTATTGTGTTATCTATTTATTTGTTATTTGGGCATGTTTACCTTTTTGAAAACCTAAAGAAACAAGGATGATAAAATAGTTCCCTTACGTAGCGAAGATGGAAAGTCTTACAGGTGGGAAAATACAGGTGTAGGAAACAGGTGTGGAAGGAGACTCATCCATTTATTTACTTTTTCTTTTACATATTATTTACTTTCTTGTTATTCGGCACATTAACCTTATCAAGACCTCAAGAGCCTGGGATCACAATTATAATAGTTACGTTAAATAGCATAAGTGAGGAGGTCTTACAGGTGAGGGGAAGCAGGTGAGAGGAAGCAGGTAAAGGAAACAGATTTAGAGGGCGACGTTCACTCACCCTCTCTACATGTCACGGAGGTCCTGGAGTATAACCGGATCCGAGGTGATGACTTCTAGCACCCATGGATCGATAATTCTGTTACGTGCTGAAGAAAACTTTACGCCAACAGCCTCCTTCCCTCCTGTTGTCCCCTCAGAAGTTAGTCACAATCGCACCAATACAAACAGGAGCAGCAATAGTAGCAGAAATAGCATCATTAATAGCAGAAGCAGATGCAGTCGCGGATCGATAATTCCGTTACGTGCTGAAGAAAACTTTGTCAACAACTTCCTTCCCTCCTGCCGTCCGTCCCCTCAGAAGTCAGATACAATCGCTCACTACAAACTACAACACTATTAGTAGCGGTGACAGCAGAGACATTGATGGCAGTAGCAGTAGTAGTCGCTGTAGCAGTCACCGCGGACAGACTGTGGCCGTGAGTGATGGGCTGACAAATGTGGACAAAATGGCCCTTTAACACATGAGGGACAAGGAACATACTGCTTGACCTCGCTTCATGCGCCATCATGAATTAGTGACATGCACGCCGGCTGGGACATGACGTTAACACCGCCATTCACGTGGCTGGCTAATTACCTGATGTTCAGCCACGTGTAAGACTAATTAAGCGCTGCTCAGCCACGTGTTCGTCTAATTAAGTGCCGGCCACTCGCAAGGAGGCCTAATGAATCGGTGCTCAGTCAAGTGGTGCATCCATCAGCACATGTACCACCACGTGTCACGCTAATTACCTGGTGCCAATCCACGTGTCTTCTGAGGCGGACGTGTCGCTCCAGCACCCCGCCCCACCCCGCCGCCCCCACGTGCCTCCGCCCCGCCCAGCCCCGCCCCACCCCGGACTCCTGGAGAACAAAACCGGGGGCGGAAAGGCACCAACCAGGATGTATTGGGTCTAGCGTGTCCCTCCCCACCTCCCATGTATTCCCCACGGGGTAAAACGGGGGTTGTGGGCCCTTGCCAGTTCCCTCTGTTGGTCTCCTCCCCCCCCCTGCCCCCGCCCCCTTCACCAGGAATCCGTCACCACGTCAAGGTTTCACGCATCGTCAGTTAAAAAATGAATATGTTTTATTTTGCCCGTCTGTAAGTGAGCCTGCTGCAAATGAAAAAAAAAAGTTATGATTTATATGTTTGTTTTGAAAAATGAAGTGAAAGGTGAACACACTATCTCCGCCTCGCCCCGCCAATACCTCCTGGAACAACACATGACATTCTCGAAAAATTTTGCCCAGATTTATTGACTCACGTCCCGGTCAAGCGGCGGGTCAGGTCCGGCGGCCGTGAAGGACGCTCCAAAACACGCAGCTGCCGCAGCCCCGCCGCCGTGTTTTTGTCGCCTCGCCTCAGCCCGGCGGTGTTTGTCTTTTTTTTATGTGTTTAGGGAATCATTTTTTTTCACGGTTTGATATTTGTCTCAATCGGAGAGTTCTTGAAAGGGACACATGCATGGTTGTCCTAACGCCTCCACTTCACGTAGCTCATGTAGCACAGTTCTTGCAATGGCGTGCCTCAAGGCCAGCAGATACAGATGGACAACCAACATCCCGTGACATGCAAATTTGTATATTGCATCAAAGTTATACATATATCAACCTTACAAATATCTCAACGTTATCATTCTACAAACCAAACTATAAACTGAGAGAAAAATCTTACCTAAAGTCAATATTTTCAGCTCTTCTCAAAATGTAGACAGAAACTGAATTGGCTCTTAGCTGTCAGAGAAGCAGCTCAATAATTAACTGGCTTTATGAAGTGTGTGGCAGCATGGGGCAGAGAGGAAGTTTGTAGCCTGGTCCTAGAGAGTTCAATGTGTATGTAAGGGAAAGGTGTAGGGTGGCAATGGAGACTTGTATGGATGTATGCTTAGGACGGCAGGATCGGGATTAATATATATGTAGTATGATGGCAATAGAGTTGTGAGGCTGTGTTGGGCAGTACGAGTGTAAGTATAACGCGTTGACGAACAGTTGTATGGCTGATGTGTACGGTGGTAGAAAGAAGTGTGTCAAGGAGAGGTGCCCCGTGTGTTAGGTGTCAATGAGAGGTGTTTGGGGGTGTATTGGGCAGTACGAGTGTAAGTATAACGCGCTGACGAACAGTTGTATGGCTGATGTGTACGGTGGTAGAAAGAAGTGTGTCAAGGAGAGGCGTGCCGTGTGTTAGGTGTCAAGGAGAGGTGTGTGGGTGTGTGCTTGACGGGCTGCATACACCCGTCCGTCGTCACTGCCAAGGCACCATGCATTAGTAAGGTCGCCGCAAGGTCGCTGCACGTGGCAACATGACCACGCGCCGGCGACTCACGTGACACGTCTGTTTGGCTGCGGTGGACATGTAACCGCCCTCACACACTTGAAGACATAGCACACGAACATATATATACATCCTTACATACATGCATACACACATATAGACAGGTTCCTGGTGTCCCCGGTTGGTTGTGTCCTTTTGTCAGTGCTCTTAGACGCTTCCGCCTCTCATATCAGCTATTTACAAAGGCCAAAGAGGAGATGAATCGGGTTGTAATGAGAGTTTTTTCACGTTCATGGTACAGAAGAATGGCCAGCCTACTACCAGGGTCATAAAACTACCCCTGAAAATGCCCAAAACTCTTAACGAAAGCCTTGTCAAATGTGTGTGCTTGGACGCCGAAATGTTTAAGAGTATGGCCCTTTGTTTCGCCTCCTAACTTACGAGCCAATATATCAGAGCAGTGAAATTAAAAAAAAAAAAGGCTTTAATTTGAAATGTTCAATGGATCACCCTTTGAAGATCCTCAGGGAACATTTAAACGGATCATTTTCTACCGGCTATGAAGTCATTTCTTTTAGACAGCATGTTGTGACTGCTAAAAAGATAGATACACTCAAAAAAGATTAGATAGATACATGGATAGGGAGGTTAGGTGGGGACCGGTATACAGGAGCTGCCTTGTATAGATGGACCGGCCTGTTGCAGACTCCTAATGTTGTGAGTGCTAATACAATAGATACATTCAGGGGAAGGTTGGAAAAGTTAATGGATAGGGAGGTTAGGTGGGGTTAGGGATACAGGAGCTGCCTTGTATAGATGGACCGGCCTCTTGCTGACTCCTAATGTTGTGAGTGCCAATACGATAGATACATTCAGGAGAAGGTTGGACATGTTAATGGATAGGGGGGTTAGGTGGGGTTAGATAAACAGGAGCTGCCTTGTATAGCTCCACCAGCCTCTTGCAGACTCCTTGTGTTCTCTTGTTCTTTTAATGGGTGAAAAGAGGCGAGGACGAGGACAAAGGGCAGGACTAGGAGGGTAGGGGCGAGAACGAGAGCGAGGATAAGAACAAGGATGAGGACAAGGCTGAGGGCGAGGACAAGGGTGAGGACAAGGCTGAGGGCGAGGACAAGGGTGAGGGACAAGGGTCAGGGCAAGGACAGGGTGACCAGGCGGGGCAGGAGTGGTTGAGTTGAGTGAGAAATGATCGTCCAGGCAGGTGGTGGACAGGTAACTTCCCTCATCCCCATAGTGGTCACCGCGACACCGGATTCACGCGAAACAGGAAGTTGAAACATAAATCAGTGCACGTTATGTTTATTTTGCACGCTTATTATGGCCGTAAAAGACGACTGGGTGTAGATAGATGTTTGTGGGAGTTGTTTTGGGGTGTTTCCTTCTTTCTTTCGACTGAGGTTGGTATGATAAGACACTTTCGCTTCTAACATCAACTATTTCTAAAGGTCAAAGAGGGAGGCAATTGAGTTCTAATAAGTGTTTCTTTAGGTTCATGGTACAGAAGAAGGGACAAACTACCATCAGATCAAAAAAACTACTCCTGGAAATGCCCAAAAGTCCTAGAAAGCCTTGTCAAATAGGTGAACTTAAGCGACAAAATGCTCAGTAATACGGCCCTAAGAATCGTTCAAGAGGGGGATATCGAGACACTTTTGGCTTTAAATGTGATCAGTGCCATTCAGTTCTCTTTATTTATAGAGCAGAGTGTTTCAGGTGTCTTCTCTCTATTACTTTTTTCTTCCTTTGTATCACTCTTGTGTCGTGAAGAGAAAAGCAGGAGAAGAAAGAGTTCGAAAAAGGTGTAATATTTAAACATGAACTTGGAGGTAATTTTGAGTGGAAAGATTGAAGAGAACGCATGACCCCGAGATATATAAACTACTTACTCTTTTATTTTATAGGTAAAGGCACCCTCAAGTATACGTTCCAAGGAAGGCCAAGTTCATCATAAAGATAAATATATATAAAAAAATTAAGACGAAGAAATATTGATGTTCCTGATATGCATGAGCAAAACTTTTTCCGTAAAACTTGAAAAGATCTTTAAATCGGAGCTCCCAGATGATTGCATACACTCCGGGCAGCTCATCAGTGTAAATAAAAAGAGAATTTGCACACCTCACACTGAAGGTAAACGCCAGTAAAGGGAGAGATGAGCGAGGCGCGTTAGGAGGGCGGCGAGGGCAGGGGTGAGGGCGGCCGGCCAGGTGTGGAACTCAGGTGAGGAGAGTGGTGGCGGTGGACGGCCAGAACAGGATATGAAAAGGGAACACGATCATGCATGGGAAATGAGTTTGGGAAATGACCGACAAGCATGAGCAGGGGAGGTGATCACAGCAGGGACGGAGAGAGGGGCAAGGGGGGAAGAGGGGGTTCAGGGGGGAGCTCAATAGTGTAGGGGGACGAGGCTGTATTCATGGTAGCGTTCATGGGAGGCAAGACTGGTTCTGGTACTCATGATGGAGGCTCGCGTTATGGGAATGGCTCTGGCGGTGTTGCTGGTGGTGGTGATGGTGGTGCTGGGTTACGAGATGGCTAAGGCTGCTGCGGTGTCATTAATGGTGGTGGTAAAGAATCCCGGAAAATATCGGAAGGTTTATACTCGTGGCTGAGGGAGATAGGTGTAGAGATGACCAGTTTTGGGTAATGGGGTTGAGAATGGGCCTCCTGTGCATGTGTGTGTGAGGGATGGTGAAGGGACGTCCGTTATGCCTCCACGGTCTTGATAAAGGAAAGAAATGACGGCGGCGCGAGGCTCTGATGCACGACTTGGTATTTTTAGAAAAGTTGTAGCCATCTCCGCCGCAACGGCCGCTCGGTAACTACTCTGTCGCGGCGATAAAGTATGAGGGGTGGGTTAGTGTCTTGTGCCTGGCGGTGTGTGATGGTAGTAGTAGTAGTAGTAGTAGTAGTAGTAGTAGTAGCATATTATCATCTTTTAAATAGTAGATGTTAGTGTTGTTGTTCCTAATGTTTTTTGTTGTTGTATTGACGGTAAACTGAAACTGAATACTATATATATATATATATATATATATATATATATATATATATATATATATATATATATATATATATATATATATATATATATTATAGTATTAAAAAAACAATTAACTAGTTTATTGATAGCTAATAAAATGATAATTATGCTGCTAATAATAATGATTAAATTAAGAAAAAGAAACAATATATGTGAATGGTAGTGGAAATAATCTTACTACTACTACTACTACTACTACTACTACTACTACTACTACTACTACTATTGCTACTGCTACTACTACTACTACTACTACTACTACTACTACTACTATTACTATTACTATTACTACTACTACTACTACTACTACTACTACTACTACTACTACTACTTCTACTACTACCACCACCACCACCACCTCTGTTATTGGTGTCATCCCCGAGCGCTCCTTTAATTCCGGGAGCAAATATATGAAGTGCAGCCACCACGAGAGAAAAGTAAGGCAGCGGCTGAAAAAAGGGCGTCCCAGTAATGGCTGCAGGGCCGGGGCGACAAAGGCTAATTGTCCTCGGCCCAGGCGACCCACGTGACCCCCATGGCAGAGATAGATAGAAAGATAGATGGATGAGATCGATAGATAGATGAAGATAGATAGATAGAGATAAAGATAGAGACAGAGGTAGGTAGATAGATAGCTTGGTAGATACATAGATAGATACTTTGATTGATAGATAGAAAAAGGGAAGAGAGAGAGAGAGAGAGAGAGAGAGCACGTCCATCATTAACACGGGGCCTTAATACAAAAGGATAGGATGCCTGGATTTGCATTTCTCTCCATGAATATAACTATTTCCGTGGTATAAACGGGCACAATAAATTATCATATTACATTAGCAAATGTTATATTAATTTATACTCATACATTTTCTTTTAAGCGCGCCGGTCCCCCGCGAGTCGGGGCGCGGCAAAGAAGCGGAAATTACGACCCTAATGAAATGGAGAACGTCAGGCGTCTGAACCGCCTCCTCCTTTGGCTTGGCGGCTCCTGAAGCCAGCCCCGACTCGCTCCGCCCCAGGGACACCAGGGTGACCTGCCGGTGTCGCCTGGAGCCAAGCTTATCCTGCTGTGGCTGTGGCTGTGCTGCTGTGTTGTGTTGTGTGTGCTCATTATCCCGTCTGAGGGGAGCCACGAGTGCGTGGAAACAGAAACTTAATACTTTTGTTTTTTTCCTTTTTAGACGTCAGTAATTTCATGTGTGTGCGTCCGTGTGTGTGTGTGTGCATATATATATGTATATATATATATATATATATATATATATATATATATATATATATATATATATATATATATATATATATATATATATATATATATATATATATATATAATAGTTATTACCATAAAAAATAGCGAGAAAACAAAAGTATTAAGTTTCTGTTTCCACACTCGCTCAGACGAGATACAGCAACAACACAGCTACAGCAGCACAGCGACACAGCCAGGTCACTTGGTTGTCCATGGGGCGAGGGCGGCTGCGCCGGGTGGAGCGGGACAGGCTTGCAGGAGCCAGCAAACAAAGGAGAGAAAGACTTACCAGCCTTCGAGGTATGAATGTGCTTCGAAGGCTCCTCTCACCAAGGAGAAAAAAGGGGCTATTTATTAATTTAAAAGAAAAGCAGCTTATTTTGTTAAACGTTCGGTCTTTTGGTGCCCAAGACTACCCTCCTGAGAGAGATTAAAGTGGTAGAAGTATGGAAGACAGTAAAGGCACACTATTGCAGAGGCTACCAGAGTAAAGTGTGTCAGAATCAAGGCATAAGCAGGATCCTGAGTGAGTAGAATGCTCAAGCCAGAAGTTCCTAGGCTCATGAGATGCATATTACACCTTACCTTATGCACATCGTAAGAGGCAAAAAGTACTTACCTCAGACTTAGGAAAACGTCTCAGTTAGCTCAGCCGTAGGGAAGCGTTATCTCATACTCTGAGAAGCAAGGGCATCAGAGTTACGAACACCTTGGTTTCAGCTTGATGGAAACGCTTCTTCTAGGGCAGCACTGCCTCTTGATCTCAAGGTAGCAGTGTTTTCTGACGGTAGGGAAGAACGTCTCTCCCCTGAAGAACTCACTGACTGAAAGATGCTGGAAAACCTTTGCCTCAGCCTTGTCAAAAGTTTTATATACTATTTAAGCACACGTTTTTTTAGGGGGTGAAGGGGATGGCTGTTCCAGAAAAAATGGCCTCACTCTCTTGGAAAGAAAGGGATGTTTTAAGCCGCACCGCTCACACTCGGCCTATCCCCGTCAGTATTTTTATTTCACAAGGAATGGCGCCGCAGTGATGTTGTTAACGTTTCCGCTGTCGACTCACTGATCTTGTCTGGGCTAGAATGCAGGCAAGAATGGGCAGCTGACAAGCAGTCACTCAACTCGGCTGTCCATTCACCCTTCCAGCGGGGGAACAGAAGCATATGTGCGTTGCGTAACTCTCTGGGAAGGCGACTTGGGCGACTTGATGATGCAATGTCTTGAGAACTGTGGATGCTGGGAGGGTGAATAGTAATGAATGGCGTTGTACTTACAGAAAATACGTGAAATGAAGCGTATTGGTGCTGTTTATCTCCAGTATTTGCTGTAGATCCAACTGTACTTAAATTTTGTGTTGGCTTAGGTGGTAAAGACAAATTGAGGTGGAAAAGATGCATCAGGAGTAAAAAATAACGAGAGAGATGTTACGATGAATGCCTCAAAAAAATGTTGTGATTGATGAGGAATAATCTAGCATGATATAGAATTGTTTGATGTGATGTAGCATAATCAGCGTGTGGTATAGAGTTTATAAGACTGTAGAAGTAACTAAAGGTACAGGAGCCTAGTATTTTTTTCCCTATGATATCAACGCCACCACTTCAGGGAGATATCCTTAACCTAACCCAGAAATTACTCCTTAGCGCCACAGGTTAAGAGTGCTTGCTTGTAAGACACCGACACACTCTATGACTTTCTTCCGTTGGCCCTTCACCAGCGCCCGTTTGGTCTAGAGGCACCGGCGTTAGTATAGGTAAGGTGATATAGTCTTTCCTTGTATAACACCTACACACTATAGGACTTTCTTCTGTGTGTCATTCACCATTGCCTATTTAGTCTCAGGACACCATGAGCGTTAGCATAAATGAAGTGTGTGTAACGTCAACGCAATATAGGATTTTCTTCATTCATTCATTCATTCATTCGTCTTCATGCATTCCTCGTCATTTTCCTTTGCCCAGTTAGTCAGAGGGTCACATTGCGTCAGTGTAGTTTTAGTGTTGTTGGACGTACTGTAGGTTCATGGCTGCCCTTTCCTTACATTCCCCAAGTGGCATCGAGGAGTCATTAGCGAGACGTTCTGTAGGTTCATGGCGGCCTTTCCCTCCCATTCCCTACATATCAGTGAGGAGTCATTAGCGAGACGTTCTGTAGGTTCATGGCGGCCTTTCCCTCCCATTCCCTACGTCATCGAGGAGTCATTAGCGAGACGTTCTGTGGGTTCATGGTGGCCTTTCCCTCCCATTCCCTACGTGTCATTGAGGAGTCATTAGCGAGACGTTCTGTAGGTTCATGGTGGCCCTTCCCTCCCATTCCCTACGTGTCATTGAGGAGTCATTAGCGAGACGTTCTGTAGGTTCATGGCGGCCTTTCCCTCCCATTCCCTACGTGTCATTGAGGAGTCATTAGCGAGACGTTCTGTAGGTTCATGGTGGCCCTTCCCTCCCATTCCCTACGTGTCATTGAGGAGTCATTAGCGAGACGTTCTGTAGGTTCATGGTGGCCCTTCCCTCCCATTCCCTACGTGTCATTGAGGAGTCATTAGCGAGACGTTCTGTAGGTTCATGGCGGCCTTTCCCTTCCATTCCCTACGTGTCATTGAGGAGTCATTAGCGAGACGTTCTGTAGGTTCATGGCGGCCTTTCCCTCCCATTCCCTACATATCAGTGAGGAGTCATTAGCGAGCTGACGTATCATTCCCGCCACATCATTACGACACAGCCATCAAGGAACATTCCGCCACATCTTTCCAGGGGCTGAAATTAGAAATGGAGTCGAATTTTGATTTTCAGTCAGGCCCAACCATTTTTCTCGCGAACAAATAAACTAGTAAATAATTATATTTATTATGATAATATTTTCTGCATATTTTTCATGGTCTGCCTAAAAGTTTTCTATAAAGCAGCACGCGCCAGCAGCAGCGTGTGTGTGTGTGTGTGTGTGTGTGTGTGTGTGTGTCGGCCCCGCCCCCTGCCGCCACCACCACCACCACCACCTATCACAGTCACTACCACCTATCACTACCACAACCACTTATCGCAACCAACACCAACCACCACCACCACAACCACCACCACCACATATCACAATCACTACAACCTCCGTCACTATTACCACTACCAGTCACAACCACAACCACCATCACCTATCATAACCACTACCGCAAACGTCACCAACGCCACCTGTCACCACCACCCACTACCAATCACCACCACTGCCATCACCACAATAACTCCCTTCACTTGTATTAACACTACCACCACAACCACCCACCTAACTCCACTGTCACCACAACCGTCACCACCATCACCACCACTACCACCACCACAAAAACAACAACAATAACAACAACAACTGTGTATACCTCGGTGGGTCGTAAAATGTAATAGTAAAGATAACAGCAACAGCGGAGATAGTAGTAGCAGTAGTGGTAGCAGTAGTAGTAGTAGTAGTAGTAACAGTAGTAATGGTTTAAGTTTCTCCCAATAATAGCTTACATTCACCTCCATTTTCCCTGGTATACATAAACAGCCGAGGTAAAAGTAATACAGGTATAATACAAGTACCAATGGAACTCTATTAACGATACGTATTAGAACGGGAAACCTAATAGCCGGTAATAGTCCAGTGTGGTGAAGGCCCATAGCCGTTACTGCCCCCTCCCAACACACAGGGCCCCGCCGAAGTCACCCTCCCGGACGTCACTGCGCAGGACCCCTTGTGTTTAGATAGAGATAAAAACTATGGCTGAAGAAGAAACGTTGACGGGGCTGATAGTAGTAGTAGTAGTAGTAGTAGTAGTAGTAGATGTCACCCTCCCGGCCACCACTGAAGGTAAAAACGATGGCAGAAGAAGAAGCGTTGACGGAGCTGATGGTGTTAATAGCAGTAGTAGTAATAGTAGTAATAGTAGTAGTAGTAGAAGTTACCCTCCCGGTCACCACTGCGTAGCCTCCCTTGAGTTTAGGTGAAGGTAAAAAGTATGGTAGGAGAAGAAGCGTTGACGGGGGTGATTGATGGTGTCACTCCGGGCAAGACTTTTGTTCCCCCTCACCACGGTTTCCTCGGGTCTTTGTCACACCTGTGCGTCACGTAGGAAGTCTTTACCTGTGGAGCTACGTCGGTTTGTTTTTGCCTCTGCGTATATGGATCCTACTGTTGCGTATATCTTTTATAATAGCAAATATTGTGAGTTTTCTTTTCAGTTTTCTTTAGCATTTGGTCATCATACTCTTGTCGAAATAAAATAATAAGTAAAAATATGATGTTAACGTGATACTGAACCGATATAACATGAAATTAGGCATATTTCTTGATCCTGTATTTGGCCAAAGATATTCTGTAATGTTAAGTTAATTTAGAGATTCTTAATAGGAATAGCAAATACCTTGTGCCCTGTTTTGTCGTGTCAGAGGCGTCTTATTGGGGCCGCAAGCTATCCAAGACCATTGAAGAAGAAGTCATTCATACAAGATAGAACACTGTGCTTGGTGGACTTATATAAACCTGTCCTGGCACTCGTATGACAAATAAAAAGCCAGAAAAAGTCTCGGAGAAATTCAGTAAAATCGTGCGAGGTAATATGGATGGACATGTCGCCTGATCATCAATTGGACGTAGAGGCACTCAGCCCCTCTCCCTCTCCCTCTCCCTCTCCTCTCCTCTCCTCTCTCCCTCCATTATCTGTCTGGCACGGGACCCATACCGCGCCGCTCACTGTATTGGCTCTGGTGATGTTATCAGTGTCGCTAATTAGAATATAATTAATACATGTATAGTGAAAGAATACGACTGGCGATAATTTGGTGCGTTATTAGGGGTGAGTGCAACGCTAAAGATACTGAAGATAAAGGATGGTCATAGTGCTGAAAGGGTTGTGCTTTTCACGGTATAGGAGTTTAAGGCCCAAGGATAAAGGAAAAAAAAAGACCTTCAACTTCCTACGCCGTATGAAAGGAAACAAAAGGAAGAAAGTAGATGACATTGACAATATACAGTCTCAGTCTTTTTGCTCATAATGAAAATAATTGCGTTTTTGGATGGAGAAGGAAGCAAAAGAAAGAAAGCCTAAGACACTGACAAAATTTAGCTTATTCTATAGTTGTCTTACTGATGCGAAGGAAAAATTTTTGAGGTAGTGGTTGTTTGTTGATCTGAACGAGGGTTGTAATGGCGTCAGATCGTCATCAATAGGTTAGAAGGTAGGCTTTTCGGCGATTGTTTTTGTGTATAAACGTTAATGCTTTCACGAGGGAGATGCCGAAACACCTCAAGAACTAACTCTGTCACTCCTTTGGGGCATCCTCTGTCTTTATCGAATGACTCTTCTGTGGGCTTATGGTATTTACTTAGCCTTTGATCTTGCTTCCTTACCATTAAAACTCAACTAATGACAATATGTTCGGGGATTTTTTTAATGAAGAAATTGAATACACAAACTCTAAAGTAAATAAACAGGTAAACTTAAGGATTTTTAGCGCTAAGGACATATTGTTGGGTGATTTCTTTGATATACTCAATACCTAAATTCTGAAGTGATTGAACATGTAAACTTATTGATACCTGGCGACACCTTTTACCTGGGGAGTGTGTTGAGGTGGGCGGGCAGGCGGAGGAGGCGCCTGGGGGAGGGCCGTGAGGGCGAGGGTCGCATGGTGTCAGGCGGTCATAGGGTCGATGGGGGTCGATACAATACCACGTGTTCATGATGCTGGGAGGGGAGCGTCGGGGACCATGTGACGCTCCATGGCCAGCTGACCGATTCCCAAAAAACCTGTTCCACCCCCTCCATTGATAGCATTAAGAGAGGTGAGTCCCGATACGCTATTCTTGACACGCTCCGGGCAAT
The DNA here is from genome assembly GCF_024679095.1 of Eriocheir sinensis. Classification (NCBI taxonomy): domain Eukaryota; kingdom Metazoa; phylum Arthropoda; class Malacostraca; order Decapoda; family Varunidae; genus Eriocheir; species Eriocheir sinensis. Next base: position 17,742,372 of record NC_066530.1, read on the forward strand.
ATTAGAATGAAGAATCCCCCCAAATCTAGTCGTTGACCTTCACTGTAAAAAAAGCATTGGTAGAGAGCACTTCGAGGTCATGCTCTTCATCTCCAGCATTGTCAACAGAGAAGAGCCCCGACACACTATCCTTGACATGCTCCTTACAATATTAGATGACTAGAGAATCCCATAATCCAGGTCTTGATCATTATGAAGAAATATTAATAGTGAGCACCTCGAGGTCATGTTCTTTACCTCAAGCATTGCCAAGTAGGAATCGAAGAGACGTTTTCCTGTAATTCATTGTTTTCACTTCATTGCACGGAAGGAGAAGCCCAAAACTTTGCTCTTTATCACCTCCATGGGCAGTATTGCGAGAAAGGGTTGTGCTTTTTACGGTATAGGAGTAAGTCTAAGGTCCAGAGACCAAGGGAAAAAAGGAATTCAACACTGCTCCATACGAAAGCAAACAAAAGGAAGAAAGTAGATGACAGTGACAATATTCAGTTTGTCTTTTTGCTCTTAATGAAAATAATTGCGTTTTTGGATGGAAAAGGAAACAAAAGGAAGAAAGCCTAAGACATTGACAAAATTTACATCCTGAACCCCTTTCTTTGACCTTAAATTGACAGTATTGTGAGGAAAGAGAGTCCAGAACCTTTTTTCCAGACCTTCTTTGATTGTAATACGAGAGAGAAAAATCCTGAACCCCTTTTCTTGACCTTAAATTGACAGTATTATTAAAAAAGAGAGTCCAGAACCTTTTTTCTAGACCTTTTTCGATAGCTGTACGAGAGAGAAAAATCCTGAACCCATTTTCTTGACCTTAACTGACACTATTACAAGAGAGGAGAGTCCTGAGTTTCGTTCCTGGACCTTCAATGGGACAGTATTTCGAAAGAGGTGCGTCCCGAATGCCTTCAGTTCAGTTCAGTTCTCTGTCGGGAGTTTCGCCTTTGTAACGGCACTCCCTAATGTAGCTCTTCACTGTCTGGGATATTTTTCTTTTTCTTTTCTTCATTTATCTCCTGTGGTCTGCCTTTACTTAACCACCATTTACAGTATTACGAGAGAGGAGAGCCTCGACCCCTTTTCTAACCTTCACTGACTCTAGCACAAGATGTAAGAGTCCCGAAGTTCTTTTTTCTACTCTTTGATAACTCATATGCCACACCGCTGACAGCATTATAGGTCAATCTCACCGCAAATCCTTAACAACCCCACCAGTGACAGCATTACGGAAGAACCCTGAACACGTTTCTTGGCTTCCATAATTCACAGAAGAATCTCATAACTAGATTTGACCGCCTCCTTTGACAGTGCTGCGAGGGACGAAGAACTGCCTCGATAATACATAGCTGATACTGAAGAAAATATAGGCAAGTGAAGCAGCTTGAATGGAGAAGAGGATTAATGATGAGATAGAACATGTAAGCCGTCCCAGGAATATTCTATGCGTGTAAGAAGTTAGAGCGTCTTGGCTTGTTGTTTAATGATTGCTATCGAGGTATGATGGAGGCTCAGGCGGGCTTCTCTAGCTATAGTATTTGGTAAAAACGTTGTGTGAGTGTGTGCCCTTGTGTGTGTTATTTGTTAGTGGCAGTAAATGCAAGAAAATAATAGGTTAGATTTTCGTGTGGGTACCTTTTAGATACTTATATTACCTTAGAGGATAAGTATCAGACATTATTAATACCTCCAAGAACAATAGGTAAGGCTGATCTTAATTTTCATAAGGATAGATATTAGAAACTTTCACTTACCTTCCTTGAAATTAATACTTAGAAAACAAACAACGAACATATTTCAAGTTACCAGCAACAGTACTCAAAGCGCAAGGTAACCCACAAGGACACACAAGACCACTGGAATAGAGAAACAGGGAGCGAAGTATATGAAGGAGAGGAGGAAGAGGAGGTCAGGAGGAGGCGGTGGTAAGGCAGCAATGTGGAGTCTCTTCCCCGCGCCCTCTGTCGAGCCTCAAGGGCCTTCGAAGGTGTCTTGCTAAACCTTGTGAGAGGAGTCCACTAGAGGAGGCAGAATACGATGACTTCCTGTGGTGGTTTCAAGAGATGTAAGTGTTAGGGTGGATTACCGTAGTGAAAGGGAATGTGTCACAGGTGTTGTTCTGGCATCAGGTACAAGACAGGGATTGTAAGACATCTATATACGCTGTAAACTATAAGAAAACTTGATACCTTCCCCAGTAAGAGGTTTCAGGTGTTGTTCTAGCGTTAGGTACAGGTTTTGGATTTTGTGTAGGATTTCCATGTACGCTGTGAAGTATAAAGTCATAGATACCTTTCTTATAAGATGCATCAGGTGTGTGTGCGCGGTTTTCTGGCATTAGGTTGAAAAAGGATGGTGATTAAGACGTCTATGCATTCTGTAAGCAATAAAGACCTTGATACATTGCCTGTAGGAGGTATTAGGACGTGTGTGCATGACCGTGGGCAATATGAAAGGTAAAGAAATAAACACTAACTGACCTTGTTCTTGTATCAGGTAAAGTGCAAGGGATTCACAGTAAAATTTGAACATACATAAGTATCTGTATTGAGAACCAGATATTTATTTCTCTTGAGGCTTTAATAATAATGATAATGAAAATAATGATAATAATAATAATAATAATAATAATAATAATAATAATAATAATAATAATAATAATAATAATAATAATAATAATAATAATAATAATAATAATAATAGTAATAGGTCAAAGTGTGTGAGTGGATTGCTCTCGAAGAAGTTTGGAAATATGACAAAAAAGAGAACCGCTTTATTTTGTAGATCATTCTATTTTTACATTCTCTCTCTCTCTCTCTCTCTCTCTCTCTCTCTCTCTCTCTCTCTCTCTCTCTCTCTCTCTCTCTCTCTCTCTCTCTCTCTCTCTCTCTCTCTCTCTCTCTCTCTCTCTCTCTCTCTCTCTCTCTCTCTCTCTCTCTCTCTCTCTCTCTCTCTCTCTCTCTCTCTCTCTCTCTCTCGTTCTCTCCCTCTCTCTCTCCTTTTCTCTCTCTCTCGCCTTTTCACGCTTACTTTCAATAGCCTCATTCGCTCCCTCGGAATTTTGATGACGTCACGAGTATTACGTGCGGGGGGCCCTCGCTGATTGGTCCACGCGGGTCTATAATCACCGCCGTTACGATATTTGCGAGGTTTCACAAATTTTCCCTGCAATATCATTACTTTTCCCCCCTGCACGGTATATGTCATGATTTACACTCTTTCCCTATTTCCCTCTACGTATTTTGCAAGCATTATATTTTTTAATCTTGGTCTAATATTCTGCTTCTCCTGATTAATCCTCGTGTTTCGCGCTACGCCGCCTATAATCATTAGTTTTCAGTGTGTATGGGTGTGTGTGCTTGTGTGTGTATACGTGTGTGTGTGTGTGTGTGTGTGTGTGTGTGTATGCTTGTGTGCTTGTGTGTGTGTGTATATGTGTGTGTGTGTGTGTGTGTGTGTGTGTGTTTGTGTGCGCGCTTGCTTGCTTTCCTCCCTTTATCAAACAAAGTTGATTTGGTAAAGTTTAAATAGATTACGTATTGTTAGCTGATATTATCGTGTTGTTTTTTTCCCCGCCGCTTTTGTCTCCGCGTTATCCCTAATTTTCCGCCGTTCTGTTTTGCGTGGCTCCGAATTTTTTGCATCGCTGGAAAAATCATGCATCACGAACACTCATTCTCGAACGCCGGAATTAATGCATCATTAAAATAATCGCCTATTATCAGCCACCCTATAAGCCTGCATGTTTTTATTTAGTGTGTGCGTGCGTACGTGCGTGTTGTGTTTGCCGACTAATGCATGTTTGTGAGCGTTTGTTTGGGTTTGTTTGGGTGAATGCAGCGCGGGCATCTATCACAGCGGGGCCTGCATGAATATGTATATTTTAATTTTTTTTCCCCACCCTCCAAAATTTTGACTTCAGCGGACGTGTACTACCTCTTGAAAATTTCCATGTAATGCTGTGATTCATGATAGATGTGCAAAATAATCTATATGCATGTTCCGGCTCATACATGGAAGGCAGGAGTTTAAAACGTTGCACTCTGGCGGGCTGCGAGGCGCCACCAGAGGCAGGACAGGGAAGGGGGGGAGGAACGGGATGGACAGAGCGACAGGCAGCGCAGGAAGGTGGGCGGGCAGGCAGGCAGGGAGGTGGGGCCGTCTTGGAGGTATAGAGTATGAAGGCTTAAGACTGTCTCTGATTCTCTGATGGAGGTGAGGATGGGAAGGGACGGGAGAAAGAGGCATGCAGCGCAGAGAGACAGGCAGCGCAGAGAGGCATGCAGCGCAGAGAGGCATGCAGCGCAGAGAGGCATGCAGCGCAGAGAGACAGGCAGCGCAGAGAGACAGGCAGCGCAGAGAGGCATGCAGCGCAGAGAGACAGGCAGCGCAGAGAGACAGGCAGCGCAGAGAGACATGCAGCGCAGAGAGACAGGCAGCGCAGAGAGACATGCAGCGCAGAGAGACAGGTAGCGCAGGAAGGTGGGCAGACAGACAGGTAGGCAGGCAGATGGGCGGGTGCGTGTGTGAGGCTCAGAGAATGATGCCTTAAGACTGACTCTGAGGGCGGTGAGGGCGGGATAATTCACGCCTGAAGATGCTGAGACTGTTGACCTATTGATAACTTTTTAACTTTTGCGTGGTTGGGGGATATTGGTGGTATTTGAAGCCCTTGACTCTTTGTATCGTTGACCGTTTTAGAGGACTCTTACGAAATGTTGAGGTAAGATAATGTCCGTCTGAAGATGCCAAAACTGATGATTTTAATGCTTAACTTTCTGACTTATTAAAAATTTCAAGGATTTTGGTCTTATCTGATATTTGCCACGTATTTTTTTATCGATCTAATCTTTATAGGAGTCTTTAAGAAAGGTTAAGGCTATGTTGGCAAAGGGTGGGAAAGACTCCGGAAAAATAGAAAACTTTCCAAGGTCAGATTCCGGGAATTTTCAGAGCCCAGGATTTTTGGGTAATTTTCGGGAATTTTAAGTTTTTTCACGCATGTGTATTTGTATTTTAAACAAAACAATTTTGGTTAATATAACTATTGACCTAAAAGTTTCAAGCAACAAAACTGTATATCCAATAGGTTAGGTTAAGTTTAACGAACTTTCAAACACATGATATACAGACACCTATAGTATAAATTAACAAAGAAATACCTCACTGTGTTACATAGAAAGTCTCATTAAGTAAGAAAGAATGGATGATTTTTCTGAGTCAAAACGTACGGTAACTTTATGGGATTTTGTTAAGTTTAGGGCATCTTGAAACACATAATAGGCAACAGCTTATGGCACAAAATAGTAAAGTCAGTCAATCAGTAAGGAAGCGTATATGATTTTTCTGAGTCAAGACTCATGGTATATAACTTTTTTGTGATTTTGTAAGGTTAGTGTTTAGGGTATCTTCAAAAACATGATAGACAACAACTTATAGTATAAATAAGCAAAAAATGACCTCACTTAGTTGCATAGAAAGCCTCATTACTAAGGAAGCATATATGAATTATTTGAGTCAAAACGAATAGTAACTGTTTTGGGTTTCGTTACGTTAGGTTACGGATATCTTCAAACACATGATAGCCAGCACCTTATAGTATAAACCAACAAAAATGGCCTCACTCTGTTGTATAGAAAATCTCATTAGTAAGGAAGCATAGTATAAATATTCTGAATCAGGACCTTTAGTAACCGCTTGGGGTTTTGTCACGTTGGGTTAGGTTAAGTTTAGGGTATCTTCAAAGACATGATTGCCAGCACCTTCTGGTATAAATCAACAAAGAATGACCTCACTTTGTTGTATAGAAAGTCTCATTAGTAAGGAAGCATAATTTTATATGAATTTTTTGAGTCAACACTTGTAGTAACTATTTTTTGACCTCTGTCCATTTATTTTACATTTCTTCTAAGGAAGCTCACGCATAAAGCCTGCCTGCCTGTGATTACCGTGACCCAGGCCTGGTGTAACATTCCAGTATTCTTAAAAGTCTATGTCTGGAGGGCTAGTTACAAGGCGTTCTTCTTAGTTTTTTTGAGCGTTGCCGGAAACCATTTTTTTTCTGACAATTTGTTTTACTGTTTGCTGTCCCGCGTGTCAGGTCACTCTTGTAGTACCTCGGGGTCAGGCCGTCCACCAGCCACCCACCACCACCACCACCACCAGTCTCCTCATATCCAATGCATGCTTGCCCAGGACAGTATCAGTGGGAGTGTACGTGGGCGTGTTCACATACGTACACACGCTCCTAGGTACACACACCCACTCACACACACACACACACATTCACACACATTCACATATCACACACTCACCATTCACCACCACGAACATATGCAACAGCACCACCAACACCACATCTACCACCACCACCGTTAGCATCAGTTTGCCTAAATATCACCACCACCACCACCACCACCTCCACCATTGTCACTACAGCCATCAACTCTACTACTGTACACACACACACACACACACACACACACACACACACACACACACACACACACACACACATCATTCACACCCACCCCTATCACCCCAACCAACACCAACACCCCCGCCCGCTTGAGTTTAAGGCTTAAGAAGTTCGATCACTCAACCATCGAACATATTTATTTTCCTGTTGAATTCAAGTACCCGGAAGCAGCCCTGTCACAATACCCGACTTATACCCGTTATCTAAGGCCTGTACGGTAAAATTGATAGGGTGTAAGGATGCCGGCCCTTCATCTCCAGTCCTTAACACAACAATAAACATGCTTGAGTGAAGTAATTCCTGTCTTGGGATTGTTGTTCCATTGTCAGGTGCCAAGGTCCCTCGTAGGTTTATAGATTTTTTTTTTTTTTTTTTTTACGTATTACATATGATATGCATATGCTCTCTCTCTCTTCGGTGTTAGGCAGGCCCGTTAGTGGTGCGGGCGCGGGTTTTATAGTGGGTTTGCATCGCCTCCAGAGCATATGGCGGAGAGACACAGGTGCATATTCTTAATCATTTCAACCCCCAAGCACACATATTTGACAAGGCTTTCGTAGGAGTTGTGGGCATTTCCACGGGTAGTTTTATAGCCTTGGTTGTAGTTTCAATAAGCTTCTGTACCATGAATGCAAGGGGACACTGTTGAGAACCCGATTCATCTCCCTTTCGGCCTATAGATGTAGTTAATGTGAGAGGGGGAAGCGTCTTAGAATGCCGACCAGAGGCTTGTATTCACCTGGGCAGCAAGTATCACGTTTGCCCAGGTTGTAGAGTTTTTGATCTTTTTGTCCAGTGATTAGTGTTTTGCTATGATGACAGACAGTGGAGTTTGTAATCGTGGAAGTTTTGTTTTTGCTTTGCTCTGAACATTTTCATCTCTTCCGATGCTTTTCGGCGAAACTATTCCAGTGGGCATTGTTGAGCGAGGCTGACATGAATCTCAGCAAACCCAAAACACCTACCTATTCAAAATCTGGGCTCGTTTTTAGCGACATATTCCTTCTTAAATAGCTAGTATTTACCAAGCTGATAAATTATATTCTAGAGTTCCCCAGAATCGCTGCTTCACTTACTCTATTGACAATTTCAAACTTATATTCCTGGGCACTTTTACGGTGATCACTACACCAATCGTCACCATCTTGCAGACTACTTTTGTATCTGAAATAACATTACTCAGATATGTAATGTGAAGCGACCTTTAATCTTTACTTTTATTACTAATATATTCATAAGGACGTGTGACCATTGTGTCTCAGAAGAATTCCTTGACTTCTAGGTAAAAAACAGCATTTTTTATGGCATTCTTCTTTACCTAATCTGAATTAATTACATTAACACACCAAATTCTTGCTCTGTTCCGTAGTAAAAGTCTCACCTCGAGATTTCATAAACTTTCTTAAATTCATATTCTCTAGGTGGAGCGTCATGATATAATCACCCACGTTATTCTTCCTCCAGCTACTAATGACATGCAGAGCCCTTCTCTAGTCACACCTACGTAGATATGAATCATGCTTTGAGTCTGCACTCGTATATATTTATAAAGGTCAGGGCTGAGTAGTTCATCCACCCTCCTCCTTTGACTGTGTTTAGGCACTACGTCGGATGCCACTTTTCTTCCGTATCTGTCCTACATCCATATTTTCATGTTCACTGATTTCCTGGACATGTTTTCCTTCTTACATGTTGTCCTTCCTTCCAAGACAACGCTACGTAAGATTTTCAAAGTTCTGTCTATTCTCAATTACTAAATGCTTACCCACAGCCTTGGATAAAGCATTTTTGAGATACTTCTTGTCCCATTTATAGTTCATGAGTTGTTCCTGTGTTTCGTATTCTGAATTCTTCTCTAAGACGCATTAGTAAGCTAAGATGATGCCCAGGTTGATCAGGCGCCTCAACGGTGATCGGAAATATATTACTTCTCTCGTCTCTATTATTACTTCAATAAACTGAGTGAGCGCCTCCCTTGCTGGGCACTGACTGCATGGTTGTGTCCCCGGTGTCCCACGAGGATGTCAACAGCCGCTCAGGGCAATGTTTCCTCAGGCCGCGGCGAGGCTGGCGGGGGCCTGGTGGGGGTGCCTCGCCGCCGCCCCCGAACAGGCACGGCGGGTCAGCCACCGTCGAGGGAGGTTGTGGTGCTGTGTTAGGATTTACAAGCCTCGGAGTATGTTCTGTCTTTTAAAGGCTAGAGGTAACTGGCCTTTCTCATGCCCAATCTGTCTCTGGCTCTCTATCTGTATCCCTGTCTCTGATATTCTTTCTCTCTTGTTTATTTGTTTATTTATATATTTATTTATTTACTTATTCACTTATTTATTGATTTACTTTTGTCTTTGTCCTGTGCAAACTACAAACTCCACTCCTACCTGCAGTTCTCTTTTAATTCCATTTTACTCTTTTAGCAGCAGACTAAACTCGTAAAATATGCCACATAATTTACAGAAAGTAATAGTTACATACACTACTTAAGAAACACATTGGAAACTTATCAGTAAAATGTCTTAGCATCCTTAAGCTGTATATTTACTTTGCTCGGTCAGCTTCTTAAACTTACGCGGGTCATGCAAGGTCGTTGATGTTTGCTAGAGGGTTTTTAGCTTCATCTTTGAGTTAATGGCTATTTTCTCCCCCTAGGCAGATCAGAAAATACTTAGCACCGGGTCTTCAATCCGTATATGACTGACATTCTTGGAGCGACTGTCCTTCAGTTGTATAGCCTCCTCTAGATATACTTATCATTTAGATTTGACAGATACTTTTGGCCCTACCCTGCACGCCCACATACACTCACAAATATTCTCTTTGTATTTCATATGATACAAGCTGAAGGATATTTTAAGGGGAGTTTGAAGATGATTTTCGTTTCATATTTCTTCATGCTGCGTTGTACTCTTTGCTTCCTCTTTTGTTGTATCTTCCTTCATCTACAAGAATGAGCACCATTTAAGTATATTATTCCTATCTCGTTCAGTTTTTCTTATCATCTATTGGGTCTTATTTAATTACTATACTCGTCTTTCACAACTTAACCTTTTCGTTTCATATTTTTTTTGCTCGTCTCTTCTCCTTGCAGCCTCTTTTGTTGTCTCTTCCTTTATCTCCAAGAATGAGCACCATTTAAGTATATTATTCCTATCTCGTTCAGTTTTTCTTATCATCTGTTGGGTCTTATTTAATTACTATACTCGTCTTTCACAACTTAACCTTTTCGTTTCATATTTTTTCATGCTTCGTCTTACTCCTTGCAGCCTCTTTTGTTGTCTCTTCCTTTATCTCCAAGAATGAGCAGCTTTTAAGTATATTATTCCTATCTCGTTCTGTTTTTCTTATCATCTGTTGGGTCTTATTTAATTACTATACTCGTCTTTTACAGCTTAACCTTTCTGTAGCTCCTTCTTCAGCTGCAAAGTATTCGTGGTCTTGATAACTCCTATACCCACGCTAAGCAATCAGAGTGTTCCAGTATTTTCCTAGCCGTTATCCTCTTCTTTATCCCTTCATTATGTACCTTGTTAGCAGCTTAATACTGTATCTTGCCCTTCTTCTAAATATATTCACGATCCTTGCAAATTCTACTCCACCATCAAACTATCACTGAGTTTCAATATTACTTTCATTTATTTCTGCTTTCCCTCACTTCATTATCTCCCTCGCTAGTCCGGCATCTCCTCCACCGGACCCTGCTTCTCTCATGGCCCAATTTAGCCTCTCCTCTCCATTCCCTCAACGAGCAGTGCCTCTTCTCCCTCGCAGCCCCTTGCTTCCATCCTCTCCTGGCCACCCCACACAAGAGAGCCACTTTCCCGTAACGCTACCATGCTCCGCCGTTCCATGCAGCCTGTCTTATGTCTGCCGGCGCCTCCCCCTACCGCAATATCCTGAAGGGCGAGACTTCTATTGGATCTATCCGCCGATAACAGAGGCCTAAATACCTCTCAGGAGACCAAAACTCGAAAGTCTTCCTCACCCAAACGAGTGGAATGCCCCGCCGTGAGACTGCGATCGTGAAATATGAGAAGGAAAAAAATTGTAAGGTCGTGCCTTTCGAGAAACATTGAATTTTGCTTCGGGCGGGTTTTCCAGATTTCCTTTTTTTTTCTAGCCGTGCGTGTGTTTGTGTTGCAGAAATGTCTTGGCCATCGAGCTTATGAAATGTTGCAGCGTTGTGGACAGTCGCCAGGAGGGGAAGGGAAGGAGATGAAGCGTTATCTTTGTTACTGTAAACGTCTCATCATTTTTCTGTATTGGGAACGTTTGTTTTGATTACCCGCCGTAGCCGTGCAGCCTCGAGGCGCCTCTTATGCCACTGTTTATAAGTGGGAATAAGTATCGGCAGCAGGAAGCGATACGGCGTTATATTTTTAGTTCAAATACACATACAGTAAAGGCAGCGCTGTTTTCCGCGGCTGAAGGGCGCGCAGCAGATGCAGAAATTTTTACATTAAGATCGTTTGCCAAAAATATATAAGGCTGTTACAGGAGGAAGCATCATGCTCTCGCATATTTCGTAATAATTATATACATTGTATTTATTAGCAGTTTGCCGGGGGTAGTGCCTATCACATGAGGAAGAGTGAACCGTTCCCTGTGTGAGGCTGGTAAAATATTTTTTCACCTCCTCGAAGCCAGGAACACCAAGGGTGTCGCGGCAGGAGGCCGTGTCACGCCCATAGCTCCGCCAAGAGCACAGGCGTGACCTTAGACACCCAAAGGCAGGCTGTATTCTGAGGAAATGTTTCCCACTACCGGGGCGGCCTTGTGTAGGCCTTCCCGCCCCTTGCAGTCTCCGGAAGTTCCTATTTTCTTGTTCTCATCGTCACCGCAGAGACTGCTTTACTTGTGGCGTGACTGCCTATCTTGAGCACTGTCAGTACACGCCGCTGGGTTTCTAAATTATACTAGAAAACTAGTCAGGGAAGTATAGAAAATTTAAATTTTACCAGGCCCATCTATGCTACAAGCTGAAGGAGATTAATACGTATATATATATATATATATATATATATATATATATATATATATATATATATATATATATATATATATATATATATATATATATATATATATATATATATACATGCAGAATTATTCCTGAAGTCAGCAGCCTCCTAGAGGCCGCGGGTCACGTCTTCGCCGCCATGCCGTCTCAGTGTCAGGCTCACGTGTCCTGGCAGCGTCGCCTGCACTCCTCGACTCGTCACTTCATGACAGGTCAAGTCGTCGTTCAGTTCAGGCGATAAAATATCTACAAACTGTTTCGTGCATTTTTTTCTTCGTTTTCGAATAATATATCTTGTAAGAAAATAATTTTCTCTTTTGAGACACCGACAATTATTATTATTTTTTTCTTCATGCTGCTATGCACTCCGCCGCTCCGCCACAAGCTTCATGCCCTGGATGTAAGGCCTAGGACGGCCGTCACTCCTACCGTCACCGCCGCCGACCCAAGTGTCGCTGCCTCAGACAGCGCCATCGTCCCCCGAGTCAATTGCAATTAATATACATAGTCTTGTATGTATAGCTCTGTGCTCCTTTCTCTACAGCTTTCTGAAATAAGATGTCTGCCCCGTTTTTTCCTCTCCTTTCACTGTCACGCTGCTTCCTTCAACCTCTGTCATTATATACGTATTCCTCACTCTAAAATATCTCTTCAACCCCTCCAACAAAGATGCTAAATCTGCCACGTCCCAGCTCTCCTTCAGCAAATAGGATATATTTCGAGTATTTCTTCTTAAGATTCTGTTGGGCCTTGCGTGTGGCAATGCCTGCAATATCCATAGTGCATAAGAGTCCTCTCCTTGAAAACCTAAATTTTCCAACAAGATAAATGGTCAGTCTACTTCCTTAGGTCCTGCAGTGCCCGAAAGCAATATAATTTTTCTTCCTCAAGAGCGCCGCCGTACATCAAGAAGCCATCCTTAAGTACCTTGAGAATCCATTCCGCCGTGGTAAAAAAACAAAACAAAAAAAAAACATGACGAAGTACCTCCCAAAACATACCGAAATAATTCAAGAAAACATCACGAAGTACCTCAAGAATTCATCCCACCGTGCCCCAAGAGACCATCCCGCCATGCCCTAAGAAATCATCCCGCCGTGCCCCAAGAAACCATCCCGCCATGCCCCAAGAAACCATCCCGCCGTGCCCCAAGAAACCATCCCGCCGTACCCCAAGAAACCATCCCGCCGTGCCCCAAGAAACCATCCCGCCGTGCCCCAAGAAACCACCCAGCCGTGCCCCAAGAAACCATCCCGCCGTGCCCCAAGAAACCATCCCGCCGTGCCCCAAGAATCCACCCCACCGTGCCCCAAGCAGCCATCCCGCCGTGCCCCAAGAAACCATCCCGCCGGGCCCCAAGAAACCACCCCGCCGTGCCCCAAGAATCCACCCCGCCATGCCCCAAGAAACCATCCCGCCATGCCCCAAGAAACCAACCCGCCCTGCCCCTAAAACCACCTCGCCGTGCCCCAACAAACCATCACAGCGTGCCCTAAAACCACCCTGCCGTGCCCCAAGAAACCATCCCGCCGTGCCCCAAGAAACCATCCCGCCGTGCCCCAAGAAACCATCCCGCCGTGCCCCAAGAAACCATCCCGCCGTGCCCCAAGAAACCATCCCGCCGTGCCCCAAGAAACCACCCCGCCGTGCCCCAAGAAACCACCCCACCGTGCCCCAAGAAACCATCCCGCCGTGCCCCAAGAAACCATCCCAAAGCCCCAAGAAACCATCCCGCCGTGCCCCAAGAAACCACCCCGCCGTGCCCCAAGAAACCACCCCACCGTGCCCCAAGAAACCACCCCACCGTGCCCCAAGAAACCATCCCGCCGTGCCCCAAGAAACCATCCCGCCGTGCCCCAAGAAACCATCCCGCCGTGCCCCTAAAACCATCCCGCCGTGCCTCAAGAAACCATCCCGCCGTGCCCCAAGAAACCATCCCGCCGTGCCCCAAGAAACCATCCCGCCGTGCCCCAAGAAACCACCTCGCCGTGCCCCAAGAAACCATCCCGCCGTGCCCCAAAAAACCACCCCACCGTGCCCCAAGAAACCATACCGCCGTGCCCCAAGATGCCACCCCGCCGTGCCCCAAGAAACCATCCCGCCGTGCCCCAAGATGCCACCCCGCCGTGCCCCAAGAAGCCACCCCGCCGGGCCCCAAGAAACCATCCCGCCGTGCCCCAAGATGCCACCCCGCCCTGCCCCAAGAAGCCACCCCGCCGGGCCCCAAGATGCCACCCCGCCGTGCCCCAAGAAGCCACCCCGCCGGGCCCCAAGAAACCATCCCGCCGTGCCCCAAGAAACCATCCCGCCGGGCCCCAAGATGCCACCCCGCCGTGCCCCAACAAGCCACCCCGCCGGGCCCCAAGATGCCACCCCGCCGTGCCCCAAGAAGCCCCCCCGCCGGGCCCCAAGAAAGCATCCCGCCGTGCCCCAAGATGCCACCACGCCATGCCCC